>NW_009259967.1:153693-155033 GCF_000687185.1 Egretta garzetta
CCCCAGTGGCCCCGGGTGGCGCGTTGGGCACGGGAAAAGGTTCGCAGGAGCCGCGCTTCTGATCTGCTCTGGGTCGACTTTCAGGCTCAGCTGCTTGATACCATTAATGCAACATTTTTTTTTTTTTATCTGAACTCCGTGTGCGTGTGTGTCAACATGCAGCAGGTGGTTTATTATATTCCCCGGTTATTATTTTATTACGGGCTCTTTTTATAGCTGCAATCACAATGATGCCCTGGAGTTTCGAGGAGGATTTTGCGTCTGTTTTGCACCACTCGCTCGAGCTTCTGAAAATATTTGTTTTGGGGGGGTGGGGGAGGCGACACGTGGGGAGCTGGAGTGTCTTCTGCTCCTGCCCGGGAACGAGCGAAAACTGGGTGCAAAGTTTGACTTGAAAGATAGCGGCCACCCAAAGGGCGGGCGGGGCGGGGGTTCGCACCCCACTTGCCCGGTTTGGGAAAGGCGGAGGCGGGAGCGCTTCCCCAGCCGCCCAAAGGTGCACGGCCGCCAGGATGGCAGAGAGGTTTGGCGGAGTTGTGAAAAGCAGAGCTCGGCTTGTCTTGCTTTAACCTACATTAGCTCCGGGTCCATATGGTAGATGCTGCCTGTGGATCCTCAGCAGCAAAGCGAGGCCCTATTCTTGCACGCCGCCCTGCTTGTGCCAGATGGTGCCTGGACCAAGTGGCCATGCGTGGGGTGGCTCTGGTTAGCCTAATAAACGTCCAATACAAGTCAAAAATCAAAACACACACATACTAACATCTGCTAGAGCCTGCAGTACCCAGCTAGCCTTTCAATACTGAATTAAAGAGCCCCACAGCCCTTCTGTTCCCCTAGGTTAGACACTCATTACCATTTATCAAGCACTGATGTTATCTGGCCTCTCATTTTATTTAGTACCGAAGCTATTAGCATCAGATTTGATTTTGACAGTTGACGCTGCTGCTGGTAAAGCCGGGATCTGGCCGGGCGGATCGCTGCAAAATTCCGAGTTCATCAGCGGCGACACATTCCTCCTTCCCACTTGTTTACGAGGCCGAGACAAAAGAGCTCCTCGCCTGTGCCTCTGCCGTGTGGTTTGCCTCCAGCATGGACACGGCTCCCGCCCGTGCCCACGAACACGCACACGTCCACCCCGGACGGAGCCAAGCCGAGGGCGCCCGGCCCCGGCCGCAGCCCCCCGATATTGCCAGGGCTTATGCCCTCCTGCTCCGGCTTTCCCCGGCTCAGCGGGGACCAGGAGAAGTTGCAATCCCCCTTTTGGCGGCGACCCCCATTCCCGGCCTGGCCCCCTCCTCAAACCCGCCCGCGCCCACGCGTGTTGGCGGCGATGGCACCGT
>NW_009259967.1:156065-157465 GCF_000687185.1 Egretta garzetta
ACCCCGCGTAGCCCGGCGGGGAGGGGCGGGGGAAAGCAGCGAACGAACAAGCGAGCAAGCGAGCAAACACGCAAACAAAGAAGCGTGTTTTTTAAACTATCGTTCGGCCGCTCTGGCGGGCTGCTCCGTGGAGCGGCGGCGTCTGATTTTCGAGGGAACTCTCCCGGTGCGAGCGCCGTAAATATCTCAACAGATGCTGGGCCGGTTCGTAATCAGCTCGGCTCCTCGGCGGGCAGGGCGGCGGCGGCGGCGGCGGCAGCAGGGTATTAATTCTGGGTATGAGGGCTCTCCGCAACATTTGGTTCTTTTTTCCAGAAAGGAAAGATGGAAAAGGGGAGGGATCGGCCGTGAGTCTGACTGACAGTTTACATAATGAGCTTGCGAGGATGCGGGGCAACTATATAAACAGCTCGAAGGGAAGCAAGTTTTCCATTTACTGAGCGCTGTTGGCACCGGTTAGAGGAGGAGCGGTTCCACGCTAAGCACTCCCCTCCGCGTCCCTCACCAAACCCACCCGGCTTTGGAGTTTATAAAGGCGACGACGGCGAGCAGGGGTCGGCGGTTGGCTGCAGGATTAATTCCCAGAAGGGGACGGACCGACACCTGGATTTTTTTACCTTCCGATTTCTGCTGGTGCACGGGGAATATTTGGAAGAGCAGGTTGCTCCAGGAGAATCGCCGCGACGCCTCGCTTTTCTCCCTCAACCGAGAGGCGCTTGCTTGGACCGTTTGAGGAATACAGGAGGAAAACTAAACCCCCTGAGAACTGGAAGCTTGAGTAACACAAGGATGACAGCCTTGCGCATCTTTGGCTTGACGTTTCTGTTAATGATTTTGCAGCAGGTAATCGCACGTCGCAAAAAAAAAAAAAAAGGGTTCGCGAAATGTAAAGTGGGTGATGGAAGCAAGTTTGCATGGCAAAGCCGGGGTAGGGTCTGATTTGGCTATTTTGTGTATCTCCCCTTTGTGCAGAGGGTGTCCGGCTCTGGCGTCTTCCAGCTGGAGCTGCACGAATTCGTGAACAGCCACGGGTCTCTGGCCAGCGGGAAGCCCTGCTCCCCCCACTGCAGGACCTTCTTTCGCGTTTGTTTGAAGCATTTTCAGGCAGTGGTCTCCCCGGGCTCCTGCACTTTCGGCAGCATCATCACCCCGGTTCTGGGAATAAACTCCTTCAGCATCAAGGATACGGAGAGATTTGACAGCCCCATTAAGCTGCCCTTTAACTTCACGTGGCCGGTGAGATTCCACTTTAAACCCGATTGCGATGGTGGGGCGGGAGGGCGGCGAGGGGGAGCCTGGTGGCAGCGCTGCTGTTCATCTGTAATGTAAACAAACTACTTTCGCCTTTAGACTTATTTCCAGAAATTCCTTTCAAGCACAAGGAAAAAAAAAAAACAAAC
>NW_009259967.1:159771-193008 GCF_000687185.1 Egretta garzetta
GCGCGAGAGGCCTTGGAGAAAACGCAGCCCCCACCGAGGCACCAGGGAGCTTATTTGACGAAGGGACCCAGGACCCAAAAGCGCGTCCCCTTGTCCAGTTCGGCCAGCTGGCCCGACCCTGGTCGTAGCTGCCTTTGCGGTCAGTCCTTAAAACGGGGTAGCTGGGACCACGCTGCCACAGAGCGCGGCACGCGGTTACCGGGCAGGCGCTCGGGCCGTGTTTTCATGCCTTCCGCTCCAGGCCTGGAGAGAGAAAGCTCCGCGCTGAGGACTTTGGCCCCTTTGGCTGCGGCTGGGAGTGCTGCGCTTCACCTCCGCGAGCGTTAGCAGCAAGGGAGCTAGCAGAGAAAGGATCTTGGCTGGTATCCCTGATTCGGCGATACCTATTCCACGTTAAAACCCTAACAGCTTGCCCACACAAACTCTTTTGCCGTTCCGGCTGCCCGAGGAGATGAGACAAGTGTGGCGGTGGGAATCATCACTGTGGGGCTGAGGTCCCATCGGGTTTTTTCAGTCCTTCGTTGCTGCAAGCCAAAGCCGCCGCCCCCTCTCGCTCCTTTTCTAGCAAGAGTTAACAAGAGTTCATGTTTGTTGTATAAACAGAAAAACTAAGGGACAACTTGTCAAATGTTGGCTCTCCTTGTTCACTTCCTCCTGCTCCAGAACTCCCCATACCAAGAATTTTTAAAACAAAGCTTTGAAAGTGCAAAACTGGTTTTCAGAGGGTTTTGTTTGGGTTTTTTTTTTTTTTAAAAGCTGGCATATCCCCTTTTACAAGTGTATTCTGTAGCACCATGTGTATTTACCTAAACATTTCTGCTTTTTTATGTTCTCTTTACAGCCATCTGTCTGTCTGGATGCACTGAGCAGAATGGATATTGCAACAAGCCTGGAGAGTGCATGTGAGTAGATGGCAATTGCAATCTGAACTTCAGTTAAAATGTCACCTTGTAACAGAAACTTAAACTCTTTTCCATGTCATTAATGTTTTAATTTGACTTTTCTCTTAGCTGTCGTCCCGGATGGCAAGGCCGCTACTGCGATGAGTGCATTCCCCACATAGGCTGCCGCCACGGGACTTGTAAAACGCAGTGGCAGTGCATATGTGACGAAGGATGGGGTGGCCTCTTCTGTGACCAAGGTTAGTTCTGAAGACTGTGCCTGTGGCTCTAGAACGGGTATTCCTCAGTACTGGACTGAGGAATGTGACCCATCAGATCTAGCGTTACGTTTCCGCAAGGTAGATGTTCATAGGCGTCGCTGTGTACCGCAGCTGTCTCACGCACCGGTATATGTCGTAATTGCGGGTTGAAAACAAGCAAACCTTTTTGGTACCTGCAGTTTTTCTCCTGGAAAAAAACAGCCACTACCTGCATGAATGTTGAACAGGCAATTTTTCTGCCTGCTCAAGCTAAGTTTAACTTATTCCCTGTACAACTATAACAATTTACTAAACAGTTTCCAGCAGCAGTAAACACCATCGTTTGGGCCTTCCTTATTTTGCATACAAGGAAGTTAACTCATGTGATAAGTCTGGAGCATGAGAGAAAAATCATGTAAGCAAGAATGAAAAGTACAGGTTCCATTTTAAGGTACACCAGACCACTTCCACCTATTCAACCCATTGAATCACTGAACCGTAGCCAGCTGAGCAGTCATGTCCTCAAGGCCATATATGTGCTGCTGGCACTGAGATCATTCAGTGCTCAAAGCAAGCTAAGTGTTTTCAAGACAGTTATAGGATTGAGATGGCAAAGTCGGAATTAAGCAGGAAAAGTAAAGTTGCGGATTTTTTCCTCTGCTGGTAGTTATCTATTAACCAGTTGTATTCCAATTACTCTATGGTATTTATAGAGATAATAAAGATTTTCCACTTATGCCCTATGAACTTGTGTGCTTAACCTCTGCTTCAATTTTAAAGGCCAAAAAAAAAAAAAAGGACCGTCAAGCTTGGGAGAGCATTTAGACAGTTTAAACTACTAACGTTCGTAACAAGAGAGCGTGGTAAAGAAACAATAAAAGATTTCTAGCACTTGTTTAAATCTGCAAGCCAAAACATCTTTATTTCCTCACTGCCTCCCCAGAACGGGCCTCAGAGCACACCTTTTAAAGATGGGGCTTGCTGTTTTAGTATGCGACATGTGCACCAAGTGTCTATAGTGCCGTGGCGTGTCTTTCGGAGAACGCTCACTTAGGAAGCACGTTTTCTAACTTGGCATCTAAATTCCATTGTGGCTGATGGGTGTATGCACACAAAAAAGGGAGAGTATACCAAAGCACTAAGAAAGTTAAATTTTTGCCAGGTCTCTCAAAATTCAGAGCTTATGTATTACAGCGATGGTCGCAGAGAAATATCTAAAGTCGATGATAATGTGAAACACGTGATTATTACTGATAATAACCTGGATAATCATCTCCACTATTCCTACTGATCGCAAAATGAAACACTTCATTGCAAGTTCTGTCTTTTCTGTTGACTGAAGTGCGTTTGTATGAATGTCTTTTCTCAGCTGTCAAAGACGTTTTCTCTAACTCCTAGTATCTTTGCAGATCTGAACTACTGCACTCACCACAGACCATGCAAAAACGGAGCAACGTGCATGAACACTGGCCAGGGCAGCTATACGTGTTCATGCAAACCCGGCTTTACCGGCGTTGACTGCGAACATGAGATCAGCGAGTGTGACAGCAATCCCTGTAGGAATGGTGGTAGTTGCACGGTAAGGGCATTTTAAATGTAAAGTCTTTGTGTGAAGCAAGCCCCAGTATACCTTTTCAGAGATAGTTCTGTAACAACATAATGGGAATTCGATAGTACACAGGTTCATTACCGACGCTCACAACTATCATACTGAACCCTTCCCAAGAGGTGTCAGGGGAGGAAGTCTGTTACAGGAGGAGATGTATCATCTAGATTAGAACTGGTCAACTGATCCTTAGGTTTCTGTGGCAGCCATTATGAGAGCTTGGCAAGATCCAAGGTTGGTGAGGGAGCAGATCTGTTAAAAATAAGCTTCTCAAACCAAGGTTCATACAGAAATGCGCTGTCTGTATTTTAACAGCAAGTGAAAGAAAACTTCTGCTTTCTGCTATGGGAATGTAGTGTCAGACAATATGAGGACAATCAGCTGAAACACTTTCTGTGAAACAGGGTTCTGCATTTTTAGTTTCCTGCAGTCTAGCAGTTCAGCATGCTTTTTCACCCAGTCAGTGATTGAGTCTACCTGTTGATAAAGACTGATCAATTATAGATATCAAACGTAATCTAATGCGTGTTTAGATTAAAGCCAATGGCGCAAGACCCTAGCTCCCTTCTCCCAAGGCCTTAGGCATACAGTACTTGGAAAGAAGAAACAGTTTTGTTGTGATCTAAGTGGTGGGACTTATCCATGGCAAAGCAACATAAGCCCTCGTAAGGAAAAAAAGGGCACTCGTGCCAAGGATAAGTGGCCTGATCACCACTGTGTAGGTCGACACAAGCCATTCTGCTCTGGAAGGACCTTGGGGATCCCATTAGACAGCAGAGCTGTTAGTAATGTTTTTGCCTAGCTGCCTGTAGGCTCCCTGCAACTGCATCTGTTCTGCGTGTGTAGCTGCATGATTGCTCCTACACGCCGAGTACGGCTGATTCACAGCTCTATCCCTCACAGTCCAGCCTGCAGTTCTTTACTCTCCAAATGTCGCTTTTGCCACATCAGAGTGCGGATGAAAAGGGACTGAACAGCGCTTGCTGCCGACCAAAAAGAAGCGCGCAAGCAGCTGTCGTTCGGTGCCATCAAATAACAGTGGCCTAATGTGTTTTGCAGGATATGGAGAACGGTTATCACTGCCTCTGCCCCCCTGGCTACTATGGCACTCACTGTGAGCACAGCGCTTTGACGTGTATCGATTCTCCATGCTTCAATGGTGGCACGTGCTTGGAAAAAGAACAAGGGGCCAGCTACACTTGCGTTTGCCCTTTCGGCTTCACAGGGTCAAACTGTGAAAAAAAAGTAGACAGGTGCACGAGCAACCCGTGTGCAAACGGTGAGTCTTTTTAAAAATCTCGTGTCTCTGACTCATTTGTGCTTTTCAGTGCAGAAGTGATAGAAATCCAATCTGACCTATACTCTTCCGCTAATACATCAGTCCCTCTCCCCCACAGTATTCCACATCTACCCTAATTTTAGTCTCTTGCTGGGGGTGTGTGTGTGTGTGTGTGTGTGCTTTCACTGTCATTTTCTATGCAACAGAACAATGCAAAAGGTTTATCATGTGATGGGGAAGATGGCAGAATTAAGTAAATTAAATGAGCTTTATTATGTCTTTAGAAGAGGCATATTTTTAAGGCATGGTGGTACAATTAGGTAGACTAGAAGGAACTGTTAGACATGCGGTTGTTTCGTAAAATAACCTCCCTCTTCTTGAGATAGTACAAAATGCTAATCGGGGAGAGGCTTAGGTTTCCAAATGAAGTGCATTGCAGGCTAATTTTTTTTTTTATTTCACTTTTTTTCCCTCAGATGGTAATTGCTTTTACCTTGGTCAGATTCGTGTGTGTCGTTGTCGGGCTGGTTTCTCTGGTCAGAAGTGTGAGATAAACATCAATGATTGTGCCAGAAACCCGTGTTCCAATGGGGGAACTTGTCACGACCTGATCAACGACTACACCTGCACGTGCTTGCCAGGCTACAGTGGCAGGAACTGTGACATCAAAACCAGAGATGAATGTGCTTCTGGGCCATGTGAGAACGGAGGCACATGCTACAGCGGGCTTTATAGTGCCAACTTTGTCTGCTACTGTCCTTCTGGTTTCATGGGCAACCGCTGCGAATTGCCAGTTTATCCAGTGCCCGTGACACTTCCTCCTAAACCAGTCCCGTGGATTGCTATATCCATGGGGGTGGGACTGGTGGCTTTGCTCATACTGTTCTGCATGATAGCAATGGTCATCAGGCAGATGAGGATGCACCCGGAGCAGGACTTGGAGACAATGAACAACCTGTCTGACTTCCAGAAGGACAATCTCATTCCAGCTTCCCAGCTCAAAAACACCAATAAAAATAAAGACCTTGAAGTGGACTGTGGGCTGGAGAAATCAAACTACAAACCCAAGAATCATAAACTGGACTACAATCTGGTAAAAGACCTGACAAGTAGAGGGGCACAGGAAGAGAAATACTACAAAAGTGAAAAGTGTTTAGGAGAAAAGTCTCCCCTCCGACTACACAGGTGAGAATGCAGTCTTCCTTCTAGTCTTTCTTAAGGCCCCTCATCTTCATTATCTGTCTAGAAGCAGATAAGAAAATACGGGGGGGAAAAAAGAAACCTCGAACACATAATATACAAACCAAACGAGGACAAAGCCAGGAATCTTCATGCTGGAGTATGCGTGTCTCGGCCGAGTGGTATCCTTAGCTAGGTCAATTAAATCAAGTGTGCGTGGAGGGAGCTGTTAGTATGGGTACTGTGAAGGGGAACAGGAGCGGCGAGGTCAGTGGTGAAAGTAAGAAGTGTCTTTCCTTCCTCAGTTGATCTTGGAGGAACAACAGTTAAGGCATACAGTGATTAAAAATAAGTATCTTGCTTACTAAGAAGGCAAAATGATCTGCTTACTGAGAAGAACGATAAGAGTAAAAATAACTACTCTTTTTCAAAAAAAGAAAAGGGCGGGTATTCACTGGCTCATCGGTCTTCTGATATATGTACTGAAAGTCTTGCTGGGAACTGCTTGTGGCCATTACATGGAGGGATCCGAGGAGACCGCTATTAGGTTGGACGTGGCAGAAGCATGGGAAGGCAGTAGCTACTCCTTACTTCCACTTTTCTAATGCAGTGTCCTGCCATCATAAGAACATGTGAAACTTCATCCTCTGCACTTCCCTCCCACACCTTCACGGCTATCTCATTCCACCCCTCCATATTCATGATAGATTTTGAGAGTCAGGCTTGTTATCAGTCAACTAACGTTCTTTTCTCTCTGCCCTGCCTTAGTGAAAAGCCAGAATGTAGGATATCAGCGATATGCTCTCCGAGGGATTCAATGTACCAGTCCGTCTTTGTGATAACAGAAGAAAGGAACGAGTGCATCATAGCCACAGAGGTAAGTACACAGGTGGACAGGCATAAATTCACAAAGTAAAGGGGTGAATTATCCTTCAGAATTGCATCTGAGAGGGTTACTCTTATTTCCAGGGACCATGATGCTTCCCAGTATTCACCTCTTCTGTGGCCCACGCAGAACATACAGTGGGAAAAATAAAGTAGCATCTCTGACTTTATTAAACCAGAGACTTTGAGCTTAGATAAGTCAGTGGGAGATGAAAGCACAGAACATCAGCCCACAAAAATTCAGCACACTGTAGGATTATTTCCTCTTAAATAGGTAGTCAGCAAAAATGGAAATAATAATCATTCATGGGCCCATTAATGTAAGCCATGTTTTTTCCTATGAGTACAATGGATAGTCTGTGTTCTGTGGGAACAGGCAAAGCTATAGATTTCCAGCAGAAGATGGAAGGCAGCTGAGTGTGTTAGTGGATAGGGATAACAGCCATTTAGGAAGTCTGTAATAAGGTAATCTCAGCCTCTTGGCGTTTAAGCTCCGGCTGGATATTCTCTAACAGAAGTTAACGCTGTTATTGATAAACACACCTAGATTTTGATGTTATATTGAAAAGTCAGAGGACAGATATACAAAAAAGGAAGGGAACTTCAAAGACTTTAAAAAGCAGCTGTTGAAGAACAAATCAGTTCCTGAGGAATTACTGACCCTTTGGAAAAAGGCTCAATGGAAGTTAAAGGCAATGTGACATTAACCGGCGCCCACCTTCTTCCAAGTAGCCACCTGTAGGACTAGTTTCAGACTCCAGGAAAAAGAAGCTTGCTGTGCCTTATAGCAGTGATCTGCGAAGCCAGATCTGTGGGATTCTGTCTCCCTTGCCAGGGTGGATATCAGATTTCCTCCTGAAGGCAAGCTGGAACACAAGTCAACCAACAATATTAAAAGTTTAAGTGAAAGCATTTTCAAAGATACAGATGACAGCTTAGACGCTTCATTGCCCTTAACTGACCCAAATGCCATATCTTCCTTTGAAGATCTTGCTGACCGTAGCTCGACTCCCAGATTTACATCAGGCATCTCCAGAAGTGTTTTTGTTTTCAGAATGACAGTCCCTGAAACCTCTCTCCACATCGTTCAGGCTTAATGCTTCCAAACACAAGCTATTTAACGATACCTCTTTTTACAGAGACCTAATGTTAAGCACCCAGATTTGTAAGGGTTCTTCCCCTCAGTCCAGATAGAGAGGCTACTCATCATACAAATGACCTTTTTTTGCTGGTGATTCTTTGTCTCTGGACACAGCCAAAACCACAGAACGCTGATCGTTAAACTGCAGTAATGTCTGGTTTAAACCGCTTTGGTCTGATGCACTTGAATCACAATTTGTTAGTTCTGCCGTACTCTGCGTGCTGTGCTTCCTTCTCATTCCTGGTATTATTTTACATCCTGACAGGTATAAGACTGAAGATCAGCCCATTTGCACCTCAGATTTGGTAATGCCAGTAGATGGACGTTCCTGCTGCATTGTTTACAATTCAGAACTGGATTGGACTGTTTTTAATTACATGCAACTTGCTGCTCTCAGGCGGAGGATGGAACTGGGTGAACTGGACAGACTGTGAATTTACTGAAAGATGCAATACGCCTTTTTGTTCTTACTGCCCGTATTGGAAGTTTGATACCAGAAATCTCATTGGCTAGAGAAGAGGGGAGGCAGAGGGAAGAGGGAGGGGTTAAAATGTTGTTTTAATTTGTTTTTAAAAGATGCTGAGGCCAGTTCCTCATGGACAGACCCCTGGCTTTCCAGAACTCTGGGTATGGGAGGTGCCGGGAGATGAGGAGGCACTTAACTGTCACAGATGTTGCCATGGAAGGTGTGAAGAAAGACACAGTGCTATGCAGATAATGGATACAGTGTAAAAGAGGTCTCAATTTTTTTTTCTGGGTTTAAAAGTGCCTAAAATATGTCGAGAATCTCACAAGCCCAAACAGAGACTTGACTGCTCTTTTTGCAGTTGCCTGAACAGTCTTGGGCAGGGGTGGTTGATAACGTCCTGCTCTAGAGCTATCTGCCTCTCCTCTGTCCTCCTGCATGTGCTGGAGACTGTATAAGGGGCGAGAGGAGGAAGGGAAGAGGGATACCAAATTTACATGTCATCTCATTTGGTGATGCTTTGGAGAAATGATTGACCCAAGCCACGATATGGGACGGGATTTTTCTGGATTTAAACATTTGAGAAGGAGAAGTTGTGATAAGGAATGGGTACTGCCTCTTCGCCACTGATAAGGAGGAGGTGTGATCCCAGCTCTATTTAAAGCCTTACAAATGCGTTTAAAATCAATCAGCTCCTAGAACCTTGATGTGCTGAGCTGTCTCAGCTGTTTTCATGCCCTTTGCACTACCAGTGATTGTGAATAGACATTACTTTTTTCTTCTCCTTCCTCATTCTCTCCCCCCGCCTTATTTCAACACAAATTTGGGGGGTTACATTGTGTTTCTGAATTAGGTGCCACCTTCTACTGCAAATATAGTCTCGAAATTGCAGCTGTTACTTTCTGAAGGGGAAGCAGCAGTGTGACCCCCACACACACACTTTCTCCAGCTGGTTGCAAAACTCCAACTCCTGTCCTTCGTCCCAGTTCCAGACGCCCAAAAGTGAAGCACCCACTGAGACACCCCCTGCAAAGACAGGTGGCAATTAGAGTGAGAAGGTTCTAGGCTGGCCCTGTTTCTTTCATACCCACCCACAGCTGCACAGGAAAGGGGAAGCCTGCCCCTGGAAACCAGAGGCGCGTGGAAGCTCTCTCCTTGCACACATCTTTACAGCAATAATACTGGACACCCCCGTGGAAAGTGCTGGGACACTTAATGAAATGAGAGCATGGGGTGGGGCAGAATGAGGAGGGAGGAAACAAGATCTCTTCGAAGAAACCTGGACCGTGCGATCTCTAGGGCAGCGATATTCCTGCCCTCGTAAATCCTGTTGTTGGAGTAGCCCATCTACTGCCTTGAACTGTGCAGACAAGACCCCTTCATGATGTCCACTACTGACCTTCTGCTCTGACCACGTAGGACCATTTTGAAGATGACCTTCAGAAATCAATAATATGGGTTTTAGTTTGTCTGTTTGTAGTTTATTTTGAAGACTAGTATTTCAGTAATTTAAAAAAAAATCAGAAGCACTGAACTTTCTACGTTTTATAACATTATTTTGTATATAATGTATATTTATAATCAAAACAGAAGTGTAAATATGTTTATTACTTCTCATGTAATGTTTTTAATGTGATGACAAAGTTTGAATTTTATTTTTTTTTTCAAGCAATGAAAATACTTTCCTGCTACTGCGAAGTTTACTGTGGTTTGTCCTTTGACACTTCAGGTTCTGTGATTCTGTGGCAGCCGTGGTGACCTGGAGCCCCAGAAGTAAGCGCGACTGCCTGTTCCCTGCAGTCAGCCCTACGTTTCCATTTTGCACACCGACTGCTGTCAGCAGCTTTTATAACCATTAACTGATGTCAACAAAGTTGTTCAGCTGAGCGGCACTCATCTGACAGGAAAGTTAGGCATGTTTATATTGTGTGACATTACATAATATTTAAATTATATACACACATATATATTCTGCTATGGAGTTGGACTGAACTGTCAGAAAGTTATTTTTATTAACGCTTCCCTCTTCTGCTTCCTTGACAACTTGTGGAATGGAAGGTGCAGATTTAATACCATTTCAGAGTGGCTGGTGGCTTAATCAACATGCTGGCTTGGGGCTCACTTGCAGAACAAATACCATTACTATTTTTTTTCAAATCTCATTTCTTTAAATACTTTCAGAAAATTCCCTACTCGCGTTACTCTCGCGCAGCATCTCCATCTACACCTGCAAGACCGTATCCTTGATCGTGATGGGTAAGATTTGTCTTTCACTCGGGGGATTAGGGGGAGTTTCAGGCTTTCTCCTCCCGAGCTCCCTATGCTATAACAGCAGCCGTGTCCTCCCAGGGCATCACAAAGTCCTTCTCCTCCACAGCCCTTTCAGAAGATGCTGCCCCTCCCTTCCAAAAAAAAAAAAAAAAAAAAAAGTGTAAAAAGCACACTTGTACAAAACACCCCCAGCAGGTTTAGTAGCCTTTGAAGCCTGCACATTTACAGACTCTCAGTGCATCAGCTAGGTGCGGCACAGCCAACATCTGAATGCACAAAAGCTGTAAGAACAGGAAACCGCTGCTACTCTATTTTAAAACCAGACTTTGTTGTGGTTGTTGTTGTTGACAAAATGCCAAAAAAGCATCTTGGTGTTGGATGCCTTTCCCATCTTTCCCCAAACCAAAATCTAACCAAAATTTGCTAGTTTTTTAAAAAAAGACAGAACAAAAGAAACCCCACTAGTGTTAAAAAAGCATGATAACAAATTATTTTACTTTGTCATTAAACTACTGCAAATAAGAGTTTCTAAGGGTCCTGCTGAGTGTATTATTAAGGTTACATAAATACTATTTACTTTGGATGGTTTTGTTTCTCCCTCTTCAGTTCTTTTCTTAGCGAAATTAACTTTCAAATCCCAGCCAATTTCCCTGGCTACCATAAAAATACATTTAAGATGAAACTCAGAAATAAAAAGCCTCCTCCCCCTCCCCAAACATTCACCCTGTAGAGCAAATTATGAAAAACAAGCCATTGACAAAAAGCCGAGCAGATGCTCCCTGCTTGCAGTCCTTCCTCGGCAATGTGAAATAAACCCAACAGATGCCTCTCTTAATTGAGCACATGGATTACATACACACATGCACTCTGTCCTGCTTAAAACAAAACACACACAAAAATCAAACAGGAAAATAGCCAGAGAACTCTTCCCAAAGCCGAGGCAAGCAGGGATGCTAAGACCAAAAAAGACTCAGCTCTTCCTGCTCAAAACGAGACAGGAAACCATATCCGTAGACAGAAGGGAGTTGAAATCCATTAAAACCCGCAGACCTGATTATGTAGATCCCACAGGGTAAAGCAGGTACAACACATGCCTTTGTGTATCCACACAGGAGAGAGGAAAGAAAAAAAAAAAGCATCAGCTTACAAGGAAATCTGTGAATATTTACTGGAGGCAGTACCGCAATACGCAGCTACCAGAATAGATCACAGATCCCACACAGGAAAAACAGGAGCGGTGCCTGCTTCCACACAGGAGGAGATGGAAAGCATATGTGCATCTATGCACGTGTGCACATCCCCAAGCCCTTGCCAAAACAACTACAAGCAGATTAGCTGAACACATAATATGACCTGGATTTAACCCACATCTTTGGCCAAAAATTTCCTTGCCCCAGGGCTGCTGTGCGCTGACTGCTCACCAGCCTGCCCCACCACGTGAGTCCACCTCAGAGCCACGGCGTACAAACTCACTAGGAGGAGCTCTGAGATTCTTCTGGGCTGTAAAGACTCAACCTGAATTTCAGATTCCTCTTGAGGACCACAGATGATGCCAGGACCGTAAATGTCCCGACGAGGAGTGCCTTTTCTCTTAACAAGCTTACAGAGGTCCCAGATAAAACTCCACAGCTAACTTCCCTCAGCATACTCTGCACCAGCTATGGCAAGATCACGGATTTGGCTCGAGGACTGCGCCTAAACTTGGCTTTCCGTTTCAAAACACTGCGCCAATTCACTTAAGAGCAATGTGACAAAACAACAATTTTAAGAATGGATTCCTGCCTCCAAGAAACTCTTTGGTGTTTCCTTGCATTAGCACCTGATAGAAACTGTTCCACAGCCACGCAGAGCCTTTCAGTCTAAACAACTGCAGAGCTGGGCTGAGTGAGAGGGGTGCTGCTCTGCGCAGCGCTTCACTTCACTTGAGTTGTTCTGTGCTCCGCTCCAGCCCTTCATCGTTCACCTCTTTAAACTGTCTGCTGATTAGGGGAAACAGATGCCAGGATATACCCATAACTATAGCACCCACTGGTGCCGAGACAACACGCCGCAGGACGCCATGCAAATACAGCACAGGGCACGGAGTTCAGCTAGGTGAGTGTAGATGAGGGATGCCTTGTAGAAATTAGGCTTGATACAAGGCACGCCTAAAATAGGATAAAACACAGAATGTGGTTTATTGTGCACAATACTTGTCCAGCAACAGCTCTCAGGCTTTAAAGGGCTGCCGAGAAAGCCTAAATTAGTTATTCTGCAATTGCAACCATCTAGCCCGACACACAAAACCATCTCTGTAAAAAAGCATCTCAAGTACTTTCATCGCCCCTCAGCCTTTTTTCATTAGTGCATGCTAAAATGAGAAAGGCACAGCGGGTCACTAACAAACCTGTACTCTAAGTGGCTTAAGCGACAGTTACATATCTATGCTTGCCTGTTGTTCCCTTGTGTCACCTACCTGACCCATCCATACATACTGATTTCACACAGTAGATACAACACCCCCAGCACATTTTGCTCACAATCCAAACTCCAGTTGTGGAGAAGTGACATAACTCAGTGGCCCTCTGCCGTGCTTCACTATTTTCATAACTTCAATTTTATGGCCTCTATGGAGAGTCAACATCAAGATTCCCTCACCGACACGCACCCCTCCACACACTCTCTGTTTTGCCAGCTCAGCTCCCAGAGCTTGCAGGTAGTGACCCTGTTGGCCAGTGACACCCAAAGCAGTGAGATTTCTCCTTGATCACTCTTGCGCCTGCTCTAACCCTGCCTGCTCTGCTCTCAGACCTCGTCTGGGCAACACCGTGACTCAGCACCATAAAACTACCCTTTCTTTTTCTCCTCCCTCCGCTTGTCTTATCACCACCGCCCTCCTCACTCCTTTCCCCCGTGCAGCTTTGGGGCATATTTCTGCAGCATGTGGGTCTATCACGCCACAGGGTTAGGATGGAACTCTCTGATTCACCAGGTAAATGATTGTGTACAGAGCAATAATTTCAGGCACTAGAGCAATTGTTCCATGCACAGTATTTGATTCTGGAGACCTTCTTCCCTTCCCTTTTAAATCTTGATGGGAGACCATCACCTTTCCAGAGGTGCTCCCCTCCCTGCAGACAGATCAGCCGTCCTCTCCAATGAGCTGTTCCACCCCTGGGAGATGCAAGGGGAAAGAGAGACCATGCTGATCTGCTTACAAGGCTCACCCAGCAGTCACTGCCACCCAGAGGTCTTCGCTGCCTTCCAGCACCCCTCCACACATGTCCCTGAGAGCCTTGGTGGTGACAGGCTATGTGCAGCTCTCCAGGCTGCAGGACGGCACCCCTGGGCAGGAAGAAGAGCAGGTAAAGTTTAAAACTGCAGGGCATGGAGTGGATTGGAAAATAGCTCCTGCTTCCCAAAGTCTCCATCTCATTGTCAGCAATGGACTTGCCTCTCACATAGGTTGCAGTGTCATACGTAACTACCATAGAAGGGCTCAATCCTTCCTCATTTCCTCTGCGAGCACAGCGTCTTTTCTCCTGCCAGCCAAGATGGAGACAGCACTCAGACTCCATCTATCCCTCCAGCCAACCCACCCTGCAGGCTGCTCTGCATGAAGACCAGGTCATTCCCAGGAAGAGTCCCGAGGTGCAAAACAGCACCTTGTTCATAGTCACATTTTGCAACTACACAGATAAATGAGGAAAGCATGCAGTTTGAGGAGAGGCTGTTTGGTGATGGCATCTTTTATCTGTGCTTTATGACTTTTTTTGTTGAGTTGTTGCTGGCTTCATGGCGGTTTTGTGGATCACTTTTTTAACTAACTGCCTAGAATGTCAAAGAGGCGCCATGTTTGTTTTTATAAATGAGATTAAACCAACTCGTATTTAACATCCAAACAGATCTGCTGAGAGTTAGGTTTCTAGCTGGGTAGGCCATCACCAGCCAGAGCAGGATTCAACCGTTCCTGGTGCCATGCAAGAGCTCTGATGATCCCTGTGCTTGGGCACACACCTCCCATGACGGTTTGTGAGCAGGGTCAAAATTCCTGGTGCAAATAAGAATCACTACGCATTTGAAGTTCCTTTTCTATTAACACTGTTTAATATTTCCTTTACATTTTCTGCTTTGGCAGAAAAAGCCAAAGCATTGCCAAAGCATTTTTGTTCCTGTCCATAAACTCATTTTTTCTCTGGAAGTTTGTCAGCAAAGAAACACAAGACAATCTGAACAAAATATATTGGGGCGAGGGGGGGAACCCACACAAGATAAAAGTTTGATAATTACAAAAGATATGGCCCTGCTCTAATCCCCTCTTTCAATTCAGCCCACCAGGTCCTGGTGTTAGCTTCTTCATCAAAAGCTTCTCTTCCTCTCACATCTCCTTATAGCACAGAGGCTCTTTTCTGCCTCCAGACCCCCTCCCTTCATGGAGATTACACCGATTTTCACTCTATTCATGGTATTTACGTTTGTCACAAGTTGCTTAGAAGGAGGTTTTTGAAGTTCTCCAAAACTCTAGATACAACTCACAATGCGGAGACAGCGTTCACTTACACCCTAGGAACAGGAAGAAATGCCGACATGCTTATAATTACAAAAAGCTCCTTTTTCATGGGGACAGCATGGTTAAGAAGCGCTTAGATCAGATACACATTTTTCATACATGGGGAGGAAGAATTTCCTCGCTGTCCCGTCAGTTGGTCCATAATATGCTCTCAGTCATCTTCAGCAGACACGGGTTCATCTCACCTCACCACAGCCACCCAAGCATGAAGCGTCTAGTTTAAGCCAACCGTGCAGCTTACCTAGGGTTCACAGAGAAAAGTAGACCCTTCCAGCATTTTCCCCTGGCGAGGCATCTGAAACAACTGGGAGTGAAGGGTGACTCTTGGAAGTGTCAACACCATTAACTGAAACCTGATGGCTACCTTTAAGAGGGTTGGGGCTGTGCAAGAGGCATCCTTAGGCGTGAATTTGAGGAGCAGGCAACGCTTCTCTGAAGGGAGCAGGGTGCGGACACTTAACCCCTACATATCTTCCCTTTCAACAGCTGCCGGTTCCCCTCTCCAAGATGGAGTTGTTAACGCTAAGGCGACTCAGAAGGATGTTGTGAAGACTCATTCACATCCTTCAGACTCCACGCGGCTGCGGAAGTGCAAATAAGCCTTTACCAGTCTCGTCTTATTGTTTAAATAGCCGCTCAGTGTACACAGCATCTGGGCAAACCAAAGGGCAGTACGCAGGCGCGCGGAGGCAGACACTGCTCCCGCCACCTCCCCTCATGGCGCAGGAGCGCTTTCCTTGAGTTTGAGCCCAAACTGGCCGCGGTGTGCTGCCATCATCGCTTCCTGTTTGTTACCTCACGACACCGTTTCCTGTTTCCTGCCTGATTACAACTGTGCCAACTGTTTTTCCCAAGCCTGAACCAGCTTCCCAGCACCCTCCTTTTCAGCTCACAGAAAAATACCACCATCGACAGCGGCCTGGTGGCGGGGGGTGCTGCTGGCTGCAGTGTGAAGCACAGAGCCCTCTCCCCCCTCCAGCAACTTCCCTCTCCCTGCCCGCTTGGGCACCCGGTCCCAGGCTACAGAAGCGAGTCTCACACATCCCATAAAGTGGGAGAGAAAGAAATGAGGTGCTGGTAACTCCCTGGGTTTGCTTGCGAACAAGTGCAAGGCAGCAAGATGCCCACGAGGTGTCCAGGTGAGCTGGGCCCCGAAGGTGGTGATCGGAGGGACTCGCAGGGCTCATCTCTTCAGGCACCCTGCATGTCACAGGGCTTTCTGTTTACTCAGCAATGTGGTACTGAGCTGGCTAAAGCAAATGCTGTGGGAAAGCACAATAAGGCATAGAAGTACAGGGGATTAATGCGGTCCCCAGTTGCCAGTCTCAGTGGTTCATCACCCCCATGGTAGAAACGCTTCCACTTCCATAGCTGAATTTGCTTTCACCATCCAGATGGTTCTGGTTATGCCTTTCTCCACTCTATTTAGGGCCTTTTAGCGTATGGTATTTTCTCTCTGTAGCTGTCATCAAATTATGTTCCCAGTCCTGTTTCGGTACCTGAGCCCCTTCAATCTCTCTCAGAAGAGAGAGTCACCTCACGCTGAGCTGAGCTCCCTGGCTCGGGTGAGCAGAGCACCTGCCCTCCCACTACTCTCTACGCTCTTGTTTAAGCACCCAAGGTCCACGTGGACCCCAGAAGGGGTCCCTTCCCCAAACCGCTGGAGGACTGCTGTCTTCTCGCCAATCGCCTGATGCTGTACCTGAAGTCCCAACAGGATCCTGGAGATCTCTCAGAGACAGGGAGCAGCCCTACAGGCTGGCAGAAAGCAAACACTCTGCAAGTTCTGATTTTTAAGAGGCTGGGGAGCAGGGACACACAGGAGAGCAACCTGCACTTAACACCAGTTCACACTAAAGCAGAGAGGAGCCTCCTAGGAGCTGCTGTGTAGCTCTGGTCTGTGCCTTTGCCTGCTCTCCTGCAGGCACAGCAGCAGTGACCTCTCACAACCGGATTAAGGGAATCCTCTCTAGCATCCAGTACCCAGTTCAGGGCCCAATCCAGCTAATACGTATTACCAGTTACTTACTGTGTCAGGTCACCACCTTTCAAATATGAAGAAAATTAAATAGCTTTTGCAAATATACACCAGAGGCATGTGCCCATTTCAGCTTAGCAAAATGCCAGTGAGGCGGTGAGCTGGCACTTTACTTCCTCACATCTCACCTACTGGAGGCAAAAAAAAAGCAGCACCCCTGTTCCTTCACCTTTTGCCTGCCCCGTCTATTTAACCTGTAAACTACTTGCGGAAGGAACTGTCCTTTGCTGCGGCTTTCGTAATATTCAGGTGCTTCTGAGACACAGCACAGGAAAGACCCTGGACATCCTGAACTGCAGAATGAAGATATCAAAGTGACAATAAAGGATCTACAACAACAACAACAAAAAAAGCAAGCTGATTTTCCTAACTGACCCTAAACGAACGTGACATATGCATGCTTTGAACTAGCTGTTTTCCGACTAAAGCACAGGGAAATAAGACTGCACTGCTACTAGTGGTCTGACTGCAGTGCAAAGCTTTACGGCTATTCCATTTGCGCCCTGCTGTCAGACACCTGAGCAGGCGATGGTAGCACGGCATTTCTGTACACTAACTTCATTAGCGACTGTCCCACCATGAGTAACTGTGGGGCAGGCTGCTGGGAACAGGCTGGAGAGGAACAGCTCGTACCACGCAAATCCAAACTGGCAGCACGTGGGAGCGGCGAGAGCTCTGGTGTTGAAGGAGCTCTTCACCACGTACCAGCTATCACACTCGTGTTTCATCTTTGGAAAGCCGAGTACGTTCATCTGTGCCAGAGGGCAGGGAGAGCAGCGGGAAAAGGGAGGGTGTATTTGCACCACTTCCAAAAGCCTTACACGTGCACGTGCACAGGCAGTCTCCCATTCTCCCCTCTTCAGGAGGGAGAAGTACAGCATCCCTGACCAGCCCTGGTTAGCCAGTAGAGGTCTGTAGAGTAGTTGCAGCCTGAGACTGCAGCTGGGAGGCTGCGAAGGCTCAGGGTAGGTGGCAGACCATGTCTGCCTGTCACAAGAGGCACCTTAACTGAGTAGAGCTTGTGAGGTGTCTCATAACCGAGGACGCAGCGGTGCCCTGTCACTGGTTAACAGGGAATAGAGTGGTGGGGCTAACAGAGAGTAAAATACCCTGTGCCGCATGGCCGCAGGCACGTACTGTTGCTGTGAGCAAGATTTGTGGCTGCAGGGATAGCTTAGTAACATTAGGAGTACAGGTGCATCATTGCACAGATTGAAGACGCCTGGCCAAAGTGATTTTTTTTACAGAGTTAGAAAGTTTTGCACAGCTCTGGGAGCAGAATGGTAATGAGAAGCCCACATCACTATGCACTGAGGCATTGCAAAACACCGTCTGCAAGGACAGTTGCCAGGTTGGTGTCACGGGAAGAGGATGTGCGGCACCAAAACCCATGTTACAGTACAAACAAGGTATCAGGACAGGCCCCTGCAGCCGAGGGGAGGCAACTCGTGCATTTTCAATGAGACTAAAAGCTAATGCCCTCTCCCAAAGCTGTAAGAGATGAAACAAACTCTATCCTTTGAGAAACCCACAGGGATTGGGGAATTCATACCCTGGCCTTCAGTGACTTACTGCTGCATGGCACACGGTGCAGCACACCAGGTAACAACGCGTGTTAATGCAGCGCCGGGCCGGGAAGGGCATCTCTCCGACAGTCACTCCTCGTGTTTCAGCTTCAGACTGCCACTCCACACAAGGAGCCTTACTGCAGAGCGGCAGACACAGGGAGAAAGCAAACAGCATCATTTCCCCTCAGTATCAGATTCCCATCCCCAGAGCCTCCTCCGGTGTGCTCCCCCAGCCACGAGCAGGGTCTCCTGGCTGCAGCTGTAGCCCCAGGAGGAGTTCTTCAGTGACAACAGATCGAGCTACCAAACTTGCTGGAGTTTGTGTGGGAGACAGCAAGTTGCATCCCTCCCCAGCCTGGTACCACAAAACTGACTGAAAATAGCTGAATTAGAAGGCTGCGGAGCTGCCACCCTCTGGTCTGCACCCTGAGGGGGCAAGAAGGCTTTCTGGTTTTCTCAGTTGTCCCTTTAGCTTTAGGGGACACCTGTACATGGGGCTCAGCAGCAGCGGGGTCCCTGGTACCGGCTGGGAGACCTCAAGGAGCCAGGGACCAGCTCCTGCCCCCTGAACTGCAGCCTGTGTTTCTTGTCAGAAGCTCATCAACATATTGATATTTAATCACTGCCACTAGGGCATGAAGGAAGAGGGGCTGGGGGGCGCAGGGCTTTCCAAGGTTTGCAGGAGAGGCAGCACAGGTGTCAGGGGGACTACGGGCTCAAAAGCCCAGCTCCCAAGGCAGCCTGGAGGCAGGTGGAGAGAGCACCCACGTGCTTCTCTAGGTTTGGTTAAAAGAAGCTCATCAACATATTGATATTTAATCACTGCCACTAGGGCATGAAGGAAGAGGGGCTGGGGGGCGCAGGGCTTTCCAAGGTTTGCAGGAGAGGCAGCACAGGTGTCAGGGGGACTACGGGCTCAAAAGCCCAGCTCCCAAGGCAGCCTGGAGGCAGGTGGAGAGAGCACCCACGTGCTTCTCTAGGTTTGGTTAAAGGTGTCACCATGTTCCCTCTCAGGGACCAGCACAGTTAGTCACTTCTGCAGCATTGATGTTTTGGGGTATGGCTGGTTGGCTTTTGCTTTCTTCTCAGGCTCACACACACACAGGGAATCACACTAGCAAAGGGGCAGTTAGAGTAGTTTAAGGGTTTTTTGTAAGCCTACAGCAAAAGGCATCAGCATGTCATGGCAAGCAGCTGCCCTGCGCACACTTAACTTTGAGAAGGATTTCTCACTGCCCACCTCTGCTTTTCTTTCCATTCAGCTCTGGTTTCATTTCTCCAGGCCCTGCCACCTCCTTCCTGAGGATAACTAACTGCAGCTCTCCAACCTTTCCAAGTCACATTCCAGAGAGGCAAGGGCTTTCCAGGCACCACCGTGCAACCACACAGGGTACCACAGGAGAATAACCCGCCCCAGACCTGCAGAGAGCAGCCATTTCCCAAGAAGAAGGGTGGATACCATCCTTCATCTCTTTCTAACCTAATTGTTCACCTCGATAAACACCACCTTCGTTTTAATGCTGTTAGTCCAGCCACCCCGCTGTGTCCTGTGGCAGTTAATGCCACAGGGTTGCAGTTGCCAAATGAAAGGGAACATCTCTTCCTGCAGGCACGTGGCTGCCTTGAGGGTGCGGAATAGCCCCAGCTGTAATTTTCCAGGGCTGGATGATTAGGTCCAAAATGCCTTTGCATTAACCTGTGCAGTATTTGATGCACATATCTTATGTTCTCCTCTTGTTCTCTGCTTTTTTTTTTTTTTTAAATACTATATAAAAAGCATTGCTGAACAGTTGCAGCATGCAATTTCCTATAACCTGGATGGAGCATGTTCTGGAATGTGAAGAAAGCCTGTGCTAATAGTACAAAGAACAACTGGTCAAGAGGCACGGAGCTCATTTTTTATTTCTCAGCCTGCTTTCCTACTAATGTAATGGCACTGACTCCAACAGAGTCACATGGGTGTGAATTAGGATCACAGAAATCCAGGGCGAGGCATCTATTCCCTCTCTCCTCTCCCAGCTCCTGCTGTTCAGGCTCCACAGCTGCCCTCTGCAGAATTCACCCTCTTCCTCTGTCCCTCACGTTCTCCATCAGGGGTTGTTACCCACTGTAGGTTACAGCAGTACAGCGCTTTGAGATCCTCTGTCGGTGGAGGCTGTGTTGCCATTAAAGACAAACACCTCTCTTCAGTTCTGCCCTCCACCTTGCTGTCACTATCGCCTCACAGGACATGCCCAGGTGAATGGCACAGTTCCTATACTGACACAAGCTGAAGGCAATACCGTAGAGCCTAACCTTCTGGCTGCAAAACCAGACTGCCAGTGCTGATTGCTTGTCCAAAAGGAGGTGTTACCATACCATGGCGCTGTAGGTCCTGTGGGCACTCCAGTTCCCCCAGTCTGAGCTGGAAAACATTTATACTGAGGAGACAGAAGAATTAGGAGAAAATAAGAAGGATTGGTCTTTACCTGGTGCCCCACTAGGTTCAAAAGGTTTCCATGTGGGTTCATTTTTTGCCCCTTCCTCCATCTCAGCAAAAGGACTCAGGATCCTCTTCACAGGTAACGGACATCTTCACAAAAGAGAACCATGAGCTGTGCCATGGAGGACTGTTTCGGTGCGTAGCCGTTTATGCTTGCCTGGCAGGTGAGACAGATACACACACATTTCCCATTGACAACCAGGTCCTTTAGGGAGTGGTTAAGCAATGCTTTCGCTGATGTTTTCCTCTGGGACTGTGGGGAACTGCTCAGGGGATGAGAGAACATACACCTTATTGCTGTTAAACAGTCCCCTGAGTCTTCTGAATAAGCCTTCTAAGGAATTCACCCTTCAGCTCATAATTAAGTGTATTATGTATTTATTACCCATGTAGCACAGGGTTTCCAACAGGCCATTGTCACTGGCACAGGACTCACGCTCTCTGAATGGTTATGAACGCCATAGAGACAGCAAGGTCTCCTGCATGGTTCCTACTGGAATTCTCCAAGCACAAGCCACCGCCCGGTACGAGAGTAATCAGCTCTCTACTTCTAATGTTTGCTTAAAAATTCTTCTGCCATAGAGGATGTTTACAGAGTAGAGGGAGGCACCATCTTTCCCAGCTATGATTTACCACAGACATAGTGCAATAAATCATAGAATTGTTTAGGTTGGAAAAGACCTTTAAGATCATCAAGTCCAACCGTTAATGTAACCCTGCCATCCCACCACTAAACCATGTCCCTAAGCACCTCGTCTGCCCGTCTTTTAAATACCTCCAGGGATGGGGACTCAACCACCTCCCTGGGCAGCCCATTCCAGTGCCTGACAACACTTTCTGTGAAGAAATAGGTACTTCTTGGAGCGCACTCCAAGGCTGTGGCAAGAAAAATGGATGAGAAGTACAGCAGAAGGGATTTTTTTGTTGGTTTGTTTTTGTTTTTCTTTCTAATGAATACCTCACTGCTTCCATGCTTCCTCTTCATATTCCAGGTCAGCAGCTGCTGATGAAGTTTGAGAATGACCGTGAAGGATGAACCTTTATGTTCTTTGGACCACAGAGGAGCCCACTTTTGATCTCTTTAAACCTACTCACTCACACTTTCTTGTAAAGAAATTCCTACTAGCTCAGGATGACATTCCTGCCAGACTCTGAATGTCATCATATGGAGATCTGCTCCCACACAGAAGGGTGCAGAAAAGATGATGTGCTAATGAGCTACCTTCTTATCCCTGCTGTCAGTTCAGTGACTCTCCCTCCTCCTCTTCCCTTCCCCTGAACTGCAAGTGTAATTGCTTTCCAGCAGCACTGTGAAGAGCCCAGTCCATCTGCAACCCTGGAATCCCTCCAGAGGGCAAAGTCTTGGCTTTGTGCTTCGAATTATCTTGTCTTTTCTCTGAAGGAAAAGGAAGGAAATACCAACCAGGGCACCAATGCAGCCAGGCTGAGCGGTTGAAGTGAGCCCAGCATCCCTTGTGCCATCAGACTACCCAGGCTGTCCTCCTGCCGGTGGTCTGCAGGCCAGTGCGAGCCTGTTGCCACCACGTCACCAGTATTGTTATTCTGCTTGGCAGCGCAACTTGTGCCTCTGAGCCTGCTCCCCTCATGCCTTTCTCAATACATTACCTAGCATCCAGCAAGCAATATAATAACTAACACAGAATGGATAGCCCAATGCTTAATTCATCTCCCATATTCCATAAGGAGCTTTACAATTTCTCCATACAGAGGGCTCAAGCGCAGGCAAACAGGGTGTTTCCACATCACTCACACCAGTTGCCACTTAAACCTGGGCAAGCCACTTTCCCCTCCCACTCTTCCTGGGTGTAAAGTGGGGCTAATACTCATCTGCCTCTGAGAGGGATAGTTAGTTAGGCTCAATTAACTAGTGTAAGAAGAGTTCTGCGCATTACTAGAGGACACTGATGCAACGTCTGAGCCTGCTCAGGCAAGAAGTATGCTCAGGCTAGAGGCAATGAATAGAGCAAGGTCAGCGTTGTGGTTTCATGGCACCTGTGGTCTACTGAAGGCATAAATCATTTCAGGTGTCATGGTTATCAGCATCTTTCTTTCACATCATCTCTCTATCCACAGATTAGAGCTTGCTGAGCGGTGAATAGTTCTGCTTAGGGCCTTTGGAAATGAATGAGGAGAATGAGAGATCAGCAGGGGCGTGGGGTTTGGAAAAGTGAGAACGCTGCATTGGGAAGAGGAGCAGTTTGCCTGCTCAGTTTTCTTAGAGGATCCATAGGTACAACATTTGACAAATAACAGTATCTAAAGAGTTGCTTTAATTTCTCTCATACAGAGACAACCTACCAGGAAAGAGATTTGTCAATAAAAATTTGATGAAAACCAATGATGCTTTCAAACTGTGTTGTTCCCCAACTCCCTTGTTTATGAAATCTATGCCAGCCTTTTTTAGCTTTTTCAATTTAAAGTGTCATATTGAGAGCTCAACTCTGCTTTCTGCCCTGCTGTTGTTTCTCAGTTTCCCATGTATAGCTGCTTTCTGACTAGCCTGGTCACATAGTATGAAATTACTTGTTTTCAAATCCAGTGCACTAGGTTCTCGGCAAACAGCACAGAAAAAACTGAGGGATTCAGCTTGTAACTATTTTGATCTGATGTCTTCTGGGAAAAGGCACACACATAGCCACCAGCTGGCCTTCCCACATGGATTTCTCCCACTTTAGGGCTCTTTGGATGTTCTTTACTGCTAATGCTCAGCCATCTGATGCAACCTTTGCTGCATATATCACCAATACTGTAACATGCCACAATAGCCCTGCCGCTCAGGTACTGAGTCCTCTCACCTCACAGTGCATTCCAGCATGAGCAATATGGAAAACATGAAGCTGTTGCACAACCACACCATGACACCTTCCTTCCATTACCTCCAGCACAGCATCCTGCAATTCCTTTTTAATTGCTCTCATAATCTTCCTCTACCACATATAGATCTAAAGGACAGCCAAAAATAGCTCGAAGAAAATAGGCAAATTCTGTTATGGGAAAGTGGCTGGAGTTTGACAGAGGGGTTATTTCTCAGGCTGAAGGCTTCACAGAGGATGCCGCAGAGTCTAGTTTTGACTCTTCTTTGGTGCAAAGCTCATTATCATGAGAGAACCAGAAGACTTCACACCTGCTGATGTTTGAAAGACAACACATGGCAGAACTATATTTATATTCAACATACACCAAGTCACCCTGTCTTGGAGGGAGCAAGAGGAGAGACCCAGTTCTTGGCTTAGATTTGCTCTTTCCCATTTGTACTGCTTGACTGCAAGAAGTGCAGTA
Source organism: Egretta garzetta (assembly GCF_000687185.1). Classification (NCBI taxonomy): domain Eukaryota; kingdom Metazoa; phylum Chordata; class Aves; order Pelecaniformes; family Ardeidae; genus Egretta; species Egretta garzetta. The sequence continues at coordinate 183,677 of NW_009259967.1, forward strand.
GGTAGGCTTTGCGGTAGATGAATGGAGCCCTCTTCAGCTACATCCATCACCACTTTGGCCCACTCCATCTCCTTGCAGCAAAATCTAAATCCTTGCTGTTGTTGCACTTAACCTGCTGACCCATGCATCCATCCACAATTACTCATTCACAGCCAAGCCCTTGACATGCAACAGTTGTCCTGTCCCCTCCCCTCTGTCTGCTCGCCCATGGAAATCCAAGGGCTAAGCAATCCCAGGGCTCTGCTGTGCTGCTTTGCACTACATGGCAGTGCGAACTTGGAAAGCCAGTTGAATAAGGCAGCTAAGGGGAAAAGAGAAACGCTTGGAGGTGGATGTGCACTCTGAACTTCTGTGCCATCAGATGTTAGCTTAACCTGTTGAATAACAGTTTGCTTGCCCTGCTCATTTAGGCTAAAATAGCCTAAATTTATAGTGTGTGTATATCTATATATATAAATATAGGCCATATATATAATTTTATATACATTATATAATAGCCTAGCAGGTCTGGTGGGGAAGCGAGAAAAAGCTGGGAAAGACCTGAGTGTGATGAACTTCTGGCACCAGCTGGATCTAGAAGATAACAGCCATCCACAGCCCTCATTCAAGGAGATTTCATATTATCGGCTCCCGTTTCAGCACAGAAGGTAACGAAGGTGGGGATAGGAGAGGCATAAGTGGCCAATGATGCAACTAGAGATGCAGCATTGAACAGTCCCCGGACAACAGTTTGATCACCTCACCAGGGCTGGAGAGAAAAGGCACTGGCAGATTTGGAGGGATTCTTCATTCCTCCGACTCTGAAGGCATCTGTTACACAGACTCAGACTCAAATTAAAGGAATCACTAACTGCTTAATCTTAAGCATGTGATTAAGTTGAGCATCAAGTGATTTAAACACATTCTTAACAGCCTTCACCCAGGAACCTCTGATAATTTTGACCAAGTCTTGCTTTGGTAAGATCCTTCATTTCTTGTGTAAGCTTTAAAACATAACAGGGTCTGATCATAACATTATGCACAGAGGTGGTCAGTCCACGAGTGGCAGCACTGTGGCTGCCCACTCCTGTTTGAAGCAGTGGAACATGGAACAAAGCTAAAGATTTTGGCATTAGCCTGCAGTGACAGACTTTAGGAATAAGCTTCCGCCAACTGAGATCCCGGAGAGCAGAACACCCTGCAGGTCCTCTCACCCTGCATCCACCTCCGCATTAAGCCTCTCTCCTCCAGAGCGTGCCCAGGTGCTCCAGCCGCCATTGCAAGCTACCTGCTGCTAGAGGCTGGGCTCTTGGCAGGTTGTGGCCAAGAGCCACAAGAGGTTGTGACATTAGAGGTTGATTTTAAAAAACAAAACAAATCAAGAAAACATTATCCTAAAGAGTCGCTAGCCCCTTAAAGGGCTGTAAGGCAACAGCCTTCCTATCTTAGCCAGCACAGATCTCCCAAATGGGACTTCTGTGACAGAAGACTAAAACATATTGGAAAGCCCCCCACTGTATTACACCATGACATGTATGTGTACCCCACAACATTAAGAATGGGCTCTGCATGTCCCAGCACTGCCAAGAGCAATTTGACATTCATCAGAAGCTGGAATGCAAGTGGCTGTACAACCACTTTGTTGGTATTGTCTGGGGGCTCTGGGGTAAGAGTTTGTTTATCTTCCTACAGGAAAGATGGACTCAGGGAACTGGTTTCTATCCAGTGCACACAGGTAACAGGACAGAGAGTCTTTCCTCAACAGCGCAATCTGTACCAAGGTGGGGTTCACACATCTCTGAGGGTTTGAAATACACATGTTAGCTGAGAGTTGTGAAATCTTATACCAATGATACCATCAAGGGAACTTTTCAAGGCTTTTCCCTGAAGTGAGAGGAGAAAAATACCTATCAAAAAAAGCTGACATTGTCAGCTGTTGTCCTGGCACCAGTCTAGTGTTCCCACCTCACAAAAATCTGGCCGTGCTCTCCTTAGCCTGATGTAACCTCAGGCTACGTGTAACACCAGAGTTAGTAAACAGGCGGTGATGATACCTCTGCTTGTGTACAGCATTCCAGTCCAATCATTACATCATGTACCAATCACTCAGGTTATGACTTTGATATTCCACTGACACACCAGTCATCAGCCTCCACCATCCGTGCGAGCAGAGTACCCACAGCTTCAGCCTGCCTCAGGAAAAGATTCCCCATCGTCAGCACTGCCCAGCTCACTGCCACATCTCATGCTGGCCATTAAACAGGGAAGGTGCCCTGCTAAAACCTGGGCCCAGATTCATCCAAACTACACCACGCTTCACCCTATGTTGTTATGACTGGCTGGGTGGGTGGCTCTGGGGGATGAGTGCTATAGATGAGGTACAGGGATGCAGCTGGAATTCAGATTGAATTAATTTAAATAGATTACTCAAAAAAAAAAAAAAAGCATGTAAGCCACATCAACCTCACTTCTCCCTCTTTTCCACCTCCCCTCAAAAAGGTCCCATTGCTTTTCAAGAGCACAACAGGCCCAGATATCTGTATCTCTGCACCCACACTACCCTGTACCCCAGCCAAGGCAGATAAACTGCACTTACATTCTGATCTGGTGACATTGTCACTGTTGCCAGGCACAGACAGACATAACTAGGCAGGGTATTTAGCACTGGGAAGGTACCACAGCACCTCGAACTGCCAAAGAGCTGCTGAGAGCTGATGTTAGAGGGGAAAAGTGAAAAGGAAAACTCTGGCCGTGGTATAAACAAAGGAAGCTACTGAATTAAGCATGGCTAAGTTTAGCTGCTGCTCTTAGGTCAGTTCTAAAAAGCTCAGCATGCAGCAGGGTCTGAGATAAGACAAGGTTAGGAACATGAGAAGAATTAAAGCTGCGGTGGAGAGATGTCATTGCAGAGCTGGAAAAGGTTAGTGCCAGGTCGGCATCAATAGCAGAACCAAAGCAGATGGAGAAAAACAATCTCATAGGGCATATCAATAGGTCAGAGTCAGTCAAGAGAGAAGCGACATCAGGACGTAGTGAGTGCAGGAAAAGGTTCAGACTATGCCACTGCAGCTACCTGCATGGAGGAGTTACCTGAGCAGACACGAGAACAAGTGAACAGTAAATACCTTGTTCTGTCAAGACTGGATGCTGTTTTCAGCCACAGAAATTAAAACACTGGCAAAGTACGACAGCTCTTGATGGAGCAGAACTCTATTTGCTGGTGCCCACAGGTTACTGATAGCTGAGGAACTCCTAAGCGGAGCTCAAATACCTTCACTAGTGATCGTAACCAGCTGAGAGCTTGGTCACTGCCAGCCTATATCATTTGCCTGTCAATCGCCCAGCTACGGTATGGCCCAGCGCCTGTCCCTTGAGTCACCATGTTCCCCGCGCAGAAGGGGATGCACTGTCATATGAGTCGCTTTCCTGTTGCCTCCCGGTTCGGAGCAGGGACCACAGAACTGCACCATCAACACTTCCCACACATGGCTTACATGACAAGGAGGTGCAGCGGGAACATTGGATGACAAGCTGACCATGAGCCAGCAGTGTGCCCTTGTTGCCAAGAAGGCCAATGGTATCCTGGGGTGCATTCAGAGGAGTGTGGCCTGCAGGTTGAGGGAGGTTACCCTCCTCCTCTACTCTGCCCTGCTGAGACCCCACCTGGACTACTGTGTCCAGTTTTGGGCTCACCGGTTCAAGAAAGATGAAGAACTCCTAGAGAGAGTCCAGAGGAGGGCAACAAAGATGATTAGGGGTCTGAAGCATCTCCCCTATGAGGAAAGGCTGAGAGAGCTGGGTTTGTTCAGCCTGAAGAAGAGAAGACTGAGAGGGGATCTCATCAACACATACAAATATCTCAAGGGTGGATGTCGCAAGGATGGAGACAGACTCTTCTCAGTGGTGCCCAGCAACAGGACAGGGGGCAATGGGCACAAACTGAAACATAAGAGGTTTCAGTTGCATATGCGGAAGAACTTCTTTACTTTGAGGGTGATAGAGCACTGGAACAGGCTGCCCAGGGGGGTTGTGGAGTCTCCTTCTCTGGAGATATTCAAAGCTCGCCTGGACTATGTCCTGTGTAACATGCTCTAGGTGAACCTGCTTTAGCAGGGGGGTTGGACTAGATGATCTCCCGAGGTCCCTTCCAACCCTTGCCATTTTGCGATTCTGTGATCTGCCTTGCTCCTAGAAAAGCTGCTGAGTTACCCTTCCTTACTGTGCATTTGACCAAAAGGCTGGCAGCAGCCTTCTCACATTCGCACTGGAAGCAGGGAAGCTGTAAGAGGTTAACAGGATGGCTGTTCAGGGCCTCAGGAGCCCTGCTTGCTTAGGCATTCAGGCACAGCATGGCAACACAGCTACTGTTTCATGCAAAACGCACCCATGACTCTTATGCCCAGGGAACAAAGGACGTTCGTTACCTCTGGGTAGCGACCTCTTGTTTCTGCCTGGAGAAGGGAGGTAAAGTCAGTGCCTCCAGGTACAGGCATGTCTAGATGACACAAAGCTAGGGAAGGAATGCCACCAACCACAGTAAGCCCAGCTGGTACAGCCACACAATCCGAGGCTCTTTGCACTGACAGTGCCATAAGTCACTAACAGTAGAGGTGGAGTCCATGCCGCTCCCGGTTTTCGTACGTGCCTGGAGTCACCTTCCCCAAAACACATCGCCTTGCACGGTGCAGCCACAGGGAATTCACCCCAACTTATGCTAATGCTCTGACTCACCCCTCTTGGCAGCCACTACAACAGCAGTCTTGGCTGGGCAGTCAAGCGCCTGAAGCCTGGCCACTGGTGTTCCTCCTACCTGCTTTCTGTTATCACCACAGCCTGTGACTTCGTGCAATATGCCCTCACGAGCCTTCTGTTTCCAACTTAGTGAGGGACAGCACAACAATTCTGCCACATGGCCCAGGTTGTTCATACAGGGCAGAAAGGAAATTTTTCCCTCCCCAAAAAGAGCACAGTAAGACACATGTATGGCTGTTTTCCTTATTAAAGCCAAACCCAGACTTCAAAGAGGCTGCAACCAGTATCATTGCCAGCCTGGTAATAGAGCACAAAAATTGTGACTTCTCTTAAAAAGAGAATCCATTTTATTTCACTGCTCCAGCACCTCAATGTCCTTCTTGTAGTGATTGGCCCAAAACTGAACACAGTATTCGAGGTGCAGCCTCATCAGTGCTGAGTACAAGGGCACAATCACTTCCCTGGTCCTGCTGGCCACACTATTTCTGATACAAGCCAGGATGCTGTTGGCCTTCTTGGCCACCTGGGCACACTGCTGGCTCATATTCAGCTGACTGTCGACCAGTACCCTCAGATTCCTCTCTGCCCCTGCCCCGCCCCCCACCCCAAAGCCTGTAGCATTGCATGGGGTTGCTGTGACCCAAGTGCAGGACCCGGCACTTGGCCTTGTTGAACCTCATACAATTGGCCACAGCCCATGGATCCAGCCTGTCCAGATCCCTCTGTAGAGCCTTCCTACCCTCAAGCAGATCAACACTTCCACCCAGCTCAGTGTCATCTGCAAACTTGCTAAGGGTACACTCAATCCCGGTTGTTGATAAAGATGTTATAAAACCAGAACCGGCCTCAACATTGAGCCCTGGGGAACACCACTGGTGACTGGCCTCCAACTGGATATAACTCCATTCACCACCACCTTTTGGGTCCAGCCATCCAGCCAGTTTTTTACCCATCAAAGAATATGCCTGTCCAGGCCACGGGCAGCCAGCTTCTCAAGCAGAATGCTGAGGGAAACAGTGTCAAAGGCAAGTGCTTGGAAGCATCATATCTCCTAAACTGAACTGAAAGAGGTTTGATGTTGAAATAATTTTATCTTCATCATCTTTAATAGTTTTTAAGTATTTGAGAGTCATGATATCCCCATGATGGAAGTGATAACACCGAGCTTTCAAAGGCCTCTACAGTGAACTGCCACAAAGGTTAGGAAGCATGGAATGCACCAGGAACACCCAGGATGGGTCACAGCCAACACGCACAACAGCACTGTCCAGGCAGATGCTTTTCCTGTTTTGATCTTGGTGTGTGGTTGAGTGTAGGTGGACAATACCTATTACTGGCCATACAGAAAGTCCAACAGCTACTGATTACTTTTGAGTACTCTCAGCCATCCAGCCATGCAAGCTCTTGCTGTCCCCACGTGCAAGAAGGTGGCAGGCACTTGACTTCACAGAGCAGCGTGACTGGCACCCAGGTTACAGGCAGGAGCATGTCCAGCTTTGAAGAGATAGTCAAGAACTGACTGCTGGTCCACAGCATGGAAAGGATGGTCTGGAGAGACCACTGGGAAGCACATGTTACTTACGCCTTTGTGCTCCAGGCTGAACGAGAGTGTTTCTGTGGAACCTGCGCGTATTCAAGCGAGTCCTCCGTGCCTGTTATCCTGGCACTCGGCTTTGTCTTCTGGGGCAGAGAGACAGCCTGATCTGACACACAGATGCTCTGTCTGAATTAAAGAGCTGGCAGAACTTGCTTATCATATTTGCCAGGGCACCACAAGGAAGACAGGCAACGCTTAGCAGGTGTGCGAGTAATTTCTTGGCTTATTAAGTGTTTTTTCCATAACATTTTGTTCTAAATAAATAACATTGTGCTTTAAGGAAGGTAGTGATCACTGGCACATTCTGCTCCTTGTCTTTGGGAAGAGCACCTGTAATTAGTAAAGACAGGTCTTCAGACCTGCTGGGCTAATCATAAGAAGATTCAGCAAGGGAAACTACAGACCTAGGTTACCAAACTAAAGGGGAAAGAAAGCAGGGTTTTATTTTGACACAGACGAGAACTAAGGTCCCCAAACCTAAGTGGACATGATTTAGGAAATCACAAAAGGAGTGGAGTTACTGTTGAGCCAGAATCTGTCCTATTAATAGCACAAACCCAAACACATTAGCTCACATACAACACATGTACAGCTATTCTTCAAACCTCAGACAGTTCTCAGTATAAGTGCCAGAGGTACCAAAATATAAAGACAACTATTTTTAGCTGTTTATTATAGGGATTCTCCCCAGGACTGCAAATTCCCTTCAGACAGAGACATAGTCTTAACATCAGAGCACAAAATTCTGACCAGTGTGGCTATATTTAAAGCAAAGTCTTTCAGTATTTGTCACTACCAATGGTATGAGCCACAACTTCAGGACCATTTAGGGGTTTTTGTCACAGTAACAAGACTTTTAGTAATATAGAAATCAGCAAATCTCATTTGCTGATACAACAGCATAAACCATTTTGTCTTCCTCTGCCTGAAGCATCATATTAGCTAGCTCAATTCCTTGCAGCAACACTCAAACATTCTAAAGAGTGAAATGCAATATAAGCGAGGCATACTTACACATTAGAAACTGCAAAGGAGAAAGGATCCAGTGAAGGAGCAGCTTCTTATCAAGATAGCTACTTATGTCCCTTTCACCACACTGATCCATAAGCCCCATACAGTGAGTGGTTGGTTTATTGCTTTGATCAGATGGTCAGCACAGACATCTTCCTGCCCTGGAGCAACCAAGACTCAACAGAAGTGCTGTTACTACCCTCCTTTTTGCCTTGATAAGGATCTGGATGAGTGGGTAGCAGGTAGGTTTCCCTTCTCTCTCAGGTGAAGACTATTAGTGACTGTTGCAGGTGCAAACCCTTCCCTCTGGCCCCAGCAAGGAGGAGCAGGGCTGCTATGGGACTGGTTGCTCTCCTTACAGTAGGGTGTGCTGGGCTCTACCAGCTGGCTGCTAGAGAGAGGATTTGGTTAGCTAGCGGTGTCTTGGGTTTAGGAGAAAATGAATCTGTAACACCTAGGCCATAGAGAAGCAATGCTTGTTATGAAGATGCTGTGACAATGTGGGCGAGAACAGCTGCAAGCAAGTCAGGACAAAATCTTATCATTGCAAACTGATGAAGCCTTTCTGACACTGCGGATCTGTGGAAATTCTGGAGCTTGGCTCCAGCTGAATGAGGCTACACTCTGGCTATTTCCTGTGATGCTCCTGAAATGGAAACTTTCTGCTCCTCAAAGAAGAGCATTGGATGGAAGGGCACTGTAGGTAATAGATATAATGACATTACATAATCTCTGTTGCAGTTAAATCTACATGAAGTAATTATTTTTCTGTTATTGGTTCTTCATGTGGAGGAGTGGGGCATGCGATTTTAAAAACTTGCTGCTCTGCAGGTTAGGATATTATTTTCAATCTTCAATCTACGCCACTCATGTCCAGTTAATGCTCATATGCTTTTGTGCCAATTCAGTTTGAGTAACAGCTCCCTTCTATCTCCCTGTTTACATATGGCCTGACTAAGCAAGTCCAGCATCCTCTGGGAGGGAGGGCTCTTCATCCCTGCAATCAGCCTAATAGCTCTTCCCTGCTCTGTCCATGCTTTCATCTTTCTTTTGAACTGTAAACAGCGTTGCAGTTGCAGCTTCAGCAGGGTGTTGCGCCACAGCGCTAACTCTTGTTGATTTGGCAGGTGTTCCCCTCGTGCAGCCCGGAACCACTCTGGCATGTCTCAGAATAACAGTACCCAGTTAATGCCCCCCAATTTTCCTCTCTTATCCAGTGCAGTCATCTCCTCTTTAACAGTTCCTGGCTGCATCTCACCTAATGACTTGTCATGCATTACGCTATTAAACACTGAGCTGAAGCATAGACAAACTACATCTGCACGTTCTCTTCTCCGCAAAAGTCAATTATTGAAGACAGCTGTGAAGTTAGTCGGCAGTGAAGTGTTTTGCTAAGCCCACTGTGTATTTCAACTATATTTGCATCCTGAGTTATTCTTTCTGTCAAAGCACATGGTAGATTTCTGTGTTACTGAGGTCAGGCTAGCAAGTCTTCGGTTTGCTACATTGCATTTTATTTTTCATGTCTCAAATACAGGCACTGCTTGCTATTTTCCAGTCACATGGTACCTGCCCCACTTAGATATATTTACATTCCTTGCTAATAAACTCTTGGTTTGTGTCTGTTCTTTCACCTCCCTTGACACAAGCACCAGGAGTTCTTAGAACTGTGCTTTTGCTTCAGATGTAGTAATTTTTAAAACGCCTCGTAACAATGACCATCCTGTCTTTTACTGGTTTGCATCTAAGCTATCTTTAGTCTCAACAGTCACATCGCTGCCTATTATCTCACTTCTTTCTTGATCTTGGTTTTTTTGACTAGAAAGCTTCTTGCTGAGTTTTGAACTCTTTGCAATGTGTAAATTACGCCTAACTTCTGCAGCTCTTGCTTCGTTCCATAGCAAAGTGCCAAAAGGGAGGTTTCTCTGTTGCATTGTTCCTGTATGCATCCTGTATGAGCTCCCTATTATTTCTTAAACCCTCTTTGAAATTT
>NW_009259967.1:193065-198111 GCF_000687185.1 Egretta garzetta
CTGAGGGTCTTCCACATTTCTGTCTTTGGACTCTTCAGTCTACCTGCTTGTATCAACCAGTTCCTTCAGGTTTTCCTCAAATCCGCTTTGTTAATATTTTAGCTATAAACCCATTTTTCTTCTCTTTATACTGGAAGTGAAACTAAATCACCTCCTGAAGCAAAACTGAATGACAACACTAAATCAGCTGAGATACGGTGCTGACATTTACAGCCGAGGCTGAGGTTCCCAGCCCAAGCCATGTGAACCCATGCCTCCTCTGTCTGTGTCCCACCTGAAAGCTGCCAATGGGACATCCACGTGGTACCTCAAAATGCCCTTATAGGTGTCAGTGTAGCGTCTGCCTGGGCAGCAGAGTAAGGCCATGAGGGGCAAAGAGCAGGGAGTTTCACTGCACCGAATGATGACCCAATCTAGTTGATGGCTCACAGCCTGGCACCCCGATGAGCTCCTAGGCTTGGGATGCTGTAAGCTCAAGCAAAAGGGGTTTCCAGCAGGTCTGTTCTCAGCTTTCAGGTTCAGTATCCAATTTGCTCATCCTTCAAGCTGTGCTAGTAGAAAATGTTTGAGTTTTGTTCCTACCCTAAAGGAAGAAAAGACAAAATTCTGTAAGCTCGGGCTACAACCCTCCACACTGTCTCCTCAGTCTCTGCTCACTATGTCTGCCTTTAGCCAAGATAAAATCCAGACTAAAACCGGAGTTCTTATTCTTTATGGAAAAATTTTTTATGGACCAGTGCTGGGGGGACCTCAGTGTCAGTCACCGACATGGAATGTGACAGGGGGCAGGGTGACCGGAGCAACTGAGGCCGGCTCCTGCCAACAGGGTCAAAACTGCCCACCCGGCTTGAAGTGAGAACGGGAGGGGGAGTCGGCAAAAAGCATAGTGCAGCAGATCACTTTGGTGTACAAGACTTAAAAGCCAAAATGACAATGCTGGGGTTTCCTCAGGGGACTTCTCAGTCAGCTACCAGGCCACTGGGGATTGATGGCCTGTTAAAATGTTCTTTGGATCTATGGATTATTTTTTTTTTCCCCCTCACATTAAAATAAAAATCAAGTCTGTCATGGCTCAGTCAAGTTTGTCATTCCCATCTGTGGGCATTCAGTAGTTTTGGGGATATGAATTGGGCACACTGCAAAAACTACCAAAGCAGCTGACAACAGTCAGAGCTGTAGCAGCTGTAGGGGTGAACAGACTGAACACGGAGTGGGGCAGCAGGAGCTGAAGTTCTGTCCTGCAGAAGAATCCCCTAAACTATTAATCCTATTATTAATGCTGACATGCAGGCGACCAAAACGTGGAGACCGGTTTCCCTGCCTTGTTTGATTTCCACCTGAATGGTGCTTTGTATGCACAGTTTCCTTCTTGTCCTAGATACGCAGAATTTTGTTTTTCAGTCTGGTGTGCTGACAGTACTGTATCCACTAGAGTTTAGGGTTGTTGTCCTTAAAGTACTGGTATGTCATTTTTTTCTTCTCTTTGCTCGGGACTGTATTTAACCCCATAAGTTAAAGCATTTAACAAGGAAAGTGTATTCCCTTTGGATGTAGCAAACAAATCCAAATACACTCCTGCCTACCGTTCCATACATCGTTCCTGATCCCCAAGCTTTAATATGGAAGCTTTGACAATGCCACTTCTGTATTTCCAGGTTTGAAATAAGGATGACTGCATATTTATATGGCAAGTGTTCACATCTGGAGGAGATCTGTAAATGCCATAAGAATTGGATTCAGCAAATAGAAGTGAGTAAGATCCTTGGTGATGCCCATGGATATAGCATTGTGAATTATCAGGGGAATAGTACTGATTTACATCGCTTTAAAATGTCTGCAGTGTTTGAACCTCACCTCCAACTGCAGTAGCTGTAACCTTTACTGAAGCCTTGGGGAAAAGGGGCAGATTTCTTTTTCAGATTCTGCTGTCTGCTCACTACAGAGAGAGGAAAGCAGTGCCAAGCTGTTGGAGGAAGATGTGGTGGTGCCTGGAAATGACCTGGCAATCCTCCTGTCCCCAGTCGGTATTTTCTGAATAGAACACCTTTTGGTAAAACCCAGCGTGTGCCCTCAGCTTACGGAAACAAGCAAGAGCCTGAAACACCAGGTGAAGCTAATGACAGTTTCAACCCACTGCTATGTGTCATGCCAGCCCTGTTGTTGGCTCCTCTGGCTCTGGCGTGATTCACCACTGTCTTGAAAAACAGGCAGCTCTGGCACTGCTCGTCACCGGGCACTGACAGGGAACGCTCGCTCTGGGGAAGCAGAGCAGATACGGCTAAAGAGAAACCAGCTCCTCCTTCTCCCAAAACCTGGAAAAACCAGATTCAGGATGTAACAAATAAAGCTACGATTGCCTTTTTCTCCTTCCTAAAGGTTTCCAGGCCAAAATATAAATTTTTACTGCTGTTACGCATTTTTTTTTAGTTATAATTAACAGAGTATGACCATTATCTTGCATTCCTTTTCCCTGTAGTCACTTTTAAACCACTGAGGTCCTATGTTTTTTTCCCTCTCCTTCTGCCGTACTCCTGAATCTACATCATGTTCCTTCACAGTTAACTCCACTGCTGCTCCACGTCTTCCCTCACACCTGTTTGAGCATTCCTGTGGCTTGGTTTTGGCAGGCTGTACTCCATGCCTTATGGCTCCAACACTAACAGACACTAAATCCTCTCCTTAGATCCCCCTGCTTTACTTGCATAGCCGCATCTCTGAGCGTTTTTGCTCAGCCCTTCAACCCCTGGTGATCCTTACAGCCTTTGGTTTATTTAATCAAAGTGCAACGAAGGTAGAGTCAGTAACAAGAAATGGATTAATGAAAGCTTGAAACCCAAAGAAATTCTTAGCCTCTTGCTGTATATGCCACAACTTCAATAAAGTCTTCCCCCAGGCTGCGCGCCTAATGATGGAGCAATGTCCCAATGTCTTTATGCAAGAAAATCAGGGACTTGACTTCAAAAGGAGTATCTAACCTCGTACCTAATTGATCCGGGTCTTAACAACACTGAAGGGAGCAGAGATCTGTAGGGTTTAACTGCTGCAGGATCTGAAACTGGTCCCCTAAGACTTTTGCTTTAGGCGTTGGCACTCCATTGCAAATCTGGCCTAGCTACGTAGCAGAGCCTTTTGGCAAAGGCAGCCATGCACTCAAGACAGCCCTGCAATGGAAAGGAGCAATTTTTCTCCCCCGTCAGCAAGTGTGTAGTCACTTCCCAGTAGCATGGATGGGTTTTTTTTTTAATTTCTTGATCCAATTTTCCTTAGCTTGTACTAGCAGATAAGATAGCTCGCGCTTCATTTGCGAGACCTGCGTAATCCAGCACATTTCTCAGGGGGATAAAATTCACATCCTGGGGAAAGCTGAAGAAAGAGGCTAGATTTCTTTTTTTTTACCGGTATTGTTAAGACCAGAACCTAGCGAGAGCTTTTTCAGCTTATCTTCTAGACACTGATTTGTCCATCACTGGTTGCACTTTTTCTTGATAAGGATGACGCAGCTAACAGCCAAATGTTTTAATGCTTTTATTAACTACATATTGGGGCTCTGCTCAAATGTCCTTGATTTTAGCAGGAAAAAAATAAAGAACTAAATATGAAAAATATACACTTGCTGCAATGGGACGCAGACAACCAGTTTAATTGCTAGATGAAACTGGTTTTGTTTGATTGAAAGGCCACTTTATTTTAGCATTGACAAACAGTGCAGCTAAGGCAGGAGTCTTGTATCTTAGGAGCTAGGATCTGTAAGACTGAAAATATAAGACAGGAGATTTTATGTTTTGCCAAGCAGAGCTTTGATACAGACAGCTGCTAGGAAGAACACCGGTAAGAAGAACAGTTTCTTGAGCACTTCCTTGTCTGTGCCTAAGGCCTCCGAGTGCGGCATGGCAGCGGTACAAACAGGGGATGGATTCACATTCTGCCTACAAAAAGGGACCGGTGAGGAAGGATTGAGAGGCTGCAAGCCTGTAACAGCATGGGTGCGCGGTGTGAAGGGCTGGAAGGACGCAGCGCCGACCCCATACCTTTGAGCCTGAGTAAGATGGAGAAGGTGACTGGGAAAAGTGCAAGTGGAGAGGGAAACTAAAGAGCTTTGGGCTCCGTTAAGGCTGACCTTGTTGTGAAGGGTCATCCAAGGTGACAAGTCAGAGGGTCAGCCATGCAGAGCAGGGGAGAAGGGGGAGGCACGGCACGGCACGGCACGGCAGGACAGATGCGAGAGCCATGCAGGCTGTCGGTGTCACCCGTGGTGAATGTGCCAAGGTACAGGGGGCACCCACCACAGCCTGTGTGTGTTGTAGCTGCAACGCCCTGTCAAGTGGAATGGGAAGGTGGGTGCTGGTTGGATGGGACCCAACAGGAAACAAGGCAAGACTGTAAATAGACTGTTCGGAGTGATTAGATGCAGAGGACAAGAACAATAATGAGAAACACTCCTATACAAACATCTCAACGGTTCTGCTTGTCGTTCTTTCCCCCTCTTCTGTCTCCTGCGACCAGGATGAAGAACTCTGCAATCTGAGCCGGGCTCTTTAGCCGTCACAACCTGCTTAAAGCCGACTTACAGCTGGGGCTCCATCTCGGACACGGGCAGCTCTTGGACCCACCTACACAACAAATGTTACGTGTTACAAGCCCACCCTCCAGCCTTGATTTCGTGCAAGGGAAAATGCACTCAACTGGCCGGATTCAGCACCTATTTGCTTGCATTTGCATGGATTTTATCGCTCTGTTTCACCTCCATGCCTTACGCCTCAGCCCTCTTGACGTCAGGAGCGGTCGCTTCACCCAGTTTAATATGAACTGCTTGGTTTTCCAACCCAGCTGCTCACGTTCTGGGACGAAGCCAAACCCGGGAGCGCGGGGCAGGCTCCCGAGGAGGGCTTGCCCGCTCACTGCGCCCCGGCGTCTCCCTCCTGGGCACCGCGCTGCCCGCTCCATCCGCCTCAGGACCGCAGGGGGCCGGCAACGGGTGATCCCCCGGGGTCACCAGGCGGGAATTCCGCGGGCGACGCCGTCTTTGCCCCGCAGCTTTCGCCGGGC
>NW_009259967.1:198841-201015 GCF_000687185.1 Egretta garzetta
TGGGGGGGTGGGTGTTGTCCTCCTCCTCTGCCCTGTTACCGGTTGCACAGAGACCCTAAAGCGAGGCAGGCTTGCTTTGAAGTGTTGATGGACTTGTCCACTGCAGTTCCAGCATCCCATGACCACCTCGCCCTTTCACTTTTAGGCATGCACGTGGGGTGTAGCCTATGAAGTCCGTGGGGAACAAATTGCTGCATCTCTCCAGTATCTCAACATGCGAGAAGCTGTCCTGGGAGGCTACGACACCAAGTTGGTGAAGTTCCACCCTCAGGAGAAAGATGCGGAGGAACCCATCCTGGCTCTTGTGTACATTGCAACACCTCAGAACCCTTCTTACCTCGGCCCAGCATCTGAAGAAGACATTGCGGCTCAAATCATTGTCTCAAGTGGTTGTGCTGGTCATAACATTGAGTACCTGCTGAGACTGGCAGACTTTATGCGCTACTTTTGTCCTCAAGCAGAGGATAAACATCTCTTCTCCATCGAAGAGGCTCTTATTTCCATCCTTCCGTGCCTATACCGCACAGAGGAGTCTCTAGAAGAAACTGCAAATGTTCCTCAGAAGTCTAAGAGTTGAAATAGAAAACTTTTTTGCAGGGTACCAGTAGAAGGGATATAAGGGAGAAAGGAAGCAATGGGGACTATCTTAACTGATAAAATATACTGGACTGAGTGAATAAAGGGAGAATTAGCAAGTAGTAGGGGAGGGAGGAAGCGGAGTAAAACACGCTTGCTGTAAGACTTGCAATTAGTACCTGTTACACTCCTTACCTGTAGCACCACGATAGCCATCACTGCTTTCCAGGTGGGGAGCAGGGATCTTCGCTGGAACTTTGTAAGACTTGCTTCCAGGGGTCAAACCTGAAGCAATCGCTTTCTTTAGAGAAGAGAGGCTCATCTATTCTGTGCACTTTTTTTTCCTTTAAAGACTAGTTGAGCAGGACTTAACTGGGTTTAAGCAGTATATATGTACTTCTACCTCAGATTGGCAAAAAGTAGTTTGTGTGGTGGTGGAGACTTGGGCAGGTTCTGCCAAATAAGACCTCCTTTTTGGTTTTCTGTTTTTTTTTTAACCCTGCCAAGTCCAACCTCCAGTATGATGATTAAAAAAAAAAAAGGATAGAATCATAGAACCTGACGTTACACATCAGGACTTCTGTGCAATATTAAGTGAACTGGCCTCTGTAGGCTCTTTGGATCCTACTTCCTTATGTTGTGAAGGGTCGGAGTAATGCACTTATTTTCTAAAATGTCATACTGTATTTATTATGTGCTGTATTTCCCCTTAGGGGGTTATCTAAACTGCTCACGTGCCACAGTGGTATGTAGCCCACATTCAACCTTGCATTTGTGCCTTCTAGTTTTAAATCAGTTTTCTGAGGAGCTAAGCCTGCTTTAATGACAGAAGCTTTTCTCCAAGCTTCGCTGACCTTGTGCTGCTACAGACTTAACAGAGTCTGTCAGAAACGGCCCTGCCTGCGTGGGAAGCCTGGGCTGCCTGCAGGACAGCTGTCAGGGTGCAGCAGTGCTTTACCTAGCCCTGCACTGGATAAACCTCTGGTGCTTCAGGATAACGTGGGTTTCTGTAGAAGCATTGGAGCATTCTTGTTCTGTACCTGGGTGTCTGTCTGGTGTGCTTTCCTTTGACTTCAAAGGACTGTGACTGAGCGTATTTGCAAGCCTTTGAGCTACTGAGAAGCCTGCCTAGGTTGTGTTGAGCAGAGGCGCTGCTGCAAGCTCCGACTTTCCAGCTTCATGTATTAACAGCATGAAAACCCATAGTATTTTGTAAGAAAACTGCTGCTAGTGCAACAAAATGGCTCTTGAGAGCTGATCCCTGGGACATTTGATTGCTCCCAAATATCATGTGGGGTTTCTATTATTAAAAAGAAAAAAAAAAGGATAGGGAATGTTTGTATTACTGGGGCTTGTATGTATATGAAGTGGTACGGTGCTGTGCCCAGTAATAAAACAAACTGACAAAGTTAGTCTTACATACTTTGGTGTTGGCCTTATAATTACTGGATTAAAGTTCAACCTGATCCTTCTTTTTTAATTAAAAAAAAAACAAAACAAAACAAACAGCTGGTAATGCTGCTGTAGTTTCTGGTTTTTTTTGTGTTTGGGGTTTTTTTGGTTTGTGGTTTTTTTTTTTTTTTTTTTTTAAAAAACCC
>NW_009259967.1:201061-223170 GCF_000687185.1 Egretta garzetta
TTCCCTTTGAGAAAAGGGGATTCAGTGACTTTCTCCTCCCAGCTCTTGTTGACTCTGGAGTGCTAGTGCTGGTAACGGATACGAGCCAGCCCTCCTGACTGTACAGGGCGGGCACAGAAATGTAATTCTCCCTTGGCAGGCTGAAGGATTTTTGTTCTGAGTGTAACTTGGCATTGCTGTTTCCAAGAAGTAATAGTGGAAGGACAAGAAACTGCCACCCACAGCCCGATCTGCTGGCTGTGGTCATTCCTGCCTTGTGCACGCGGTGCTGCCTACAGGAGAAACGTGCAGCTGCCCTTCGGATTCCTCGAGGTACCAGCTGCCGCAGCACCAGCAGGTCACTGCACCTGCCCGTACTGCCTGCCTCCAGACTTGAGGGCTGGAGTGAAAGCTAATTGAAACAAACAACTGCATTTGCCACTAATTAAAGGTGGGTGCATGTTTCAGGGATAGTAGGCTTTCCCTGTTCTCTGGAGGTTTTCACTTCAACTGAGCAGCTGTGTCTCCCCATGGGGGCTGTATCCCCCAGCTGGAAAATCGTAGGGCTAAAGCATGAACTTACCTGCCGGGCAGCACTCACTTACTGGCACAGGACCGGGGTCAGATAACAAAATGTCTCCAGATAAAATAAAACCATCACACCTTTCAAATTTTCAAAAAGGCACTGCTTTGACAGGAATTAATGGCAGGCATGCACTGAGCAACCTGCCTTGCCATCTCGCAGGGAGAGCCCCTTGCTTTGTTTGGCCTGGGTCAGCCCCATCATCTTTCACGTTGCTGGTAGAAGACAAGCAGTGAGTGCTTGTGAATAACCCATCAGCAGTAGGAATGTTCCTTCAGCTGCTGTTTCTTCTGCCCTTGAAAAAACTCAAGTATTTTAAGCACAGATAACACCTCTGAGCTACCATGTTCTTCCCAATGAGTTCTTTGTGGTAGACTTCCAAAAAAAAAAAAAAAAAAAAAAAAAGGACCCCATTTTCTTCCTGGGGGTGGTGAATACGGCAGCTTGCTGCTGCCATCCTGTCACTGCATCTTCAAGTCACTAAGATGGGCAATGAGATATCAGGTAACTTCTTTCTCCTGAGGCTTTTATTGTGTCCTGGGAGTCTGGGAACTGGTCACGTTTTGCTCAGTTGATAATTTAAAAGGTCAACATCCTAGATGTGAGCTTTGGCCACACGAGTGTGGAGAGGCAGCATCCTGCGACATTTGCTATATGCCCAGCTTATGTTTGTACTGCTACTGGGGGGCATGGTGGCTTGCCTGTGATGAACCAAACGCGAGGAAGATGACAATTGCTGCTGGGAGGCAGCCATACAACCATAGCACTCGGGAGTGCCAGGCCAACGGTGATGCACAAGGACGGTGTCCTACCCCAGATGTGTTTCACTGCAGGCTTCCTCTCCCCATGTCACAACTTGCCAGCCCAGGAGAAGCAGCCGGCTGTGGGCTCAGCTCCAGCTTCTGGCAGCTCTACCACTGGCCGGCTGGCCGGCCGGGGAAAGAGCACGCACCTCGTCAGAGGGCGAGACAACTGTCCTCATTTGCAAAGTGCTGCCAGATGTTTCTGGAGGTGCTTCCCTGTCTACTGGCTTCCTCTTGCACATGCTGTTTTCTCTTCTCCGACTTCCCCGTGACAAGCTCATGCCTATCAGGTCACTTCATGTTAGAAACCGGTTACAACAGAAACATGTTTACAAGCACAATCAATCACATACTTCCCGAGTCTAAAACCAGCACAATTCACATCATTTCAGTCCCTTCTTCAACTTTTTCCATTTTCCTGCCCAGCAGTTCCCACATGGCCCTGGAACACAGGCCTGCGTCACCATTTCCTCAAGTACATCAGGACAGGACTGACCCAGCTGCTTTGCAGTGGCACAGCCAGCTCAATCAAGGAGATGACAACAGCCCTGGCCTTCACGTGTATCAAGTGCTCCTGGGGGCACATGGCCCCTAACAGGGCAGGAGAAAGGATAAACAAACTCAGAAATAGTAAAAGGATTCAGAGAAGACAAAACCAGAAGAAAAAAGTCTCCGTTTCTTAGGTGCTACGACATCATCTCCATTTCAAGGCAGAGCGTTGAGCACCGAGGAGACTTCACACAGGTAAATCCCAACCAAGATGATTCCAGCTTTAGTAAAAACGCAGTTTAAATATAGCATCATCAACTTCTCTGTGCTTGGTGCACTTGGTGCACACTCATCTCTAGATGAGATGCCGGGGTCAGAAAATCAGTGTGACCAAACCTGTATTTGTGGTGGGTGGCAATACAAGGCAGGCAGCTCAGCAAGGGCAGGAGGTGGTAGGAGAGGACGGCGGAGGAGGAGAGGGGTAGGGAACAGCCCCGCATTCCTCAGCTGGGTGCAAAAGCAACCAACGGCTCGGTTGACTGTCCTTGAGGGTAATGTACGTTTGAGCATCCAGAAAGTGGGGCCAGCATAGACTTTGAAGGCTACCGAGGAGCCAGTGTGGGATCTCGGTCCCAGGAGGAGCTGAAGTGGAGAGGCGGCTCCGCATGCATACCCACAGTCTCGAGAGGGTCCCTGGGGCTCCGCCACGTGTGGCGGGGAGAGGCTTGCAGGCAGTGTGCAAGTCACAGGGAAAGGGACATGCTGGATTTAGCAGCTGCTAACAGGAGCTGCAGCTGGTTGCATGTAGCACATGTGTTATTCTGTATGTGTCTGCTTGCTGCTCGGCAGGCTGAAATGTGGATTTAATTACCTACAGATGTTTCATAGGTAGAGGAAAAGCAAAAGATAAAAAACCAGAGAATGCTTATTGCTGCTCCTGGACAGCCTCTGCAGCGACGCACGGGCTGACCGGCAGGCGCAAGCGAGAGAGCAGCCGGTGCTCTTCTCTTACGGAGTCTGCCGAGGCTGCGCTCGGAGAAGCGCTCCCCTCTGCAGTAGACGCAGGACAGCGCTTCGTGCACACTGTATACAGAGTGGATGTGTCCAGAAACAACATCTGTCTCGGTAACAGTCTGTTCTGCTCCTGCTGCCAGGAAAGATTGGACGGTGAAGCAGGGGAAAGAAAGAGGGTCTGCTAGGTGTACAGCTGCACCAGGACAAGTGAGACTGACTTTGCATAAAATATCCAGCACAAAACACGCAGATGTGGTCACCTGTGCACTTGGATGCTCCTCCATGTAACACACCCCAGATGGTTCAGTGCCAGAACAGTAGCACTGCCAACTTGTCCCAAAACCTGGGAGTCAATCTTGGCCTGGAAGCCCTTCATGAAACTTTAAATCGAGTTATATCACATTCAGCTCAATAACCTCATCCCAAAGGCAGAGGGGAAAATGAATGAGCAGCATTTGGATGGGAGGTTTTGCCTGAGTCAGGCTTCTCACTTTGGCACTGCCAGTTTTCATGACCTAGCATATACTTCAGTGGCACCAAATCCAAAGGGTTTTTCAAAACCCAAGGACAGATGCAACATAAAAAAGTGCTGTCGCAGCACACGAGTGGGCAGCGATGTGCCACCAGCGGGCAGCGATGTGCCACCGGCATGCTCAGCATGGCACAGTTCCCCGCACACAGGAGGAACAGGAAGGGATAAAAAAAATAGATTTACAGTGAGGCTACGGAAAAACTACACTTGCAGAAAAACCAGCAGTCGCTCAGCAAACTTTGGAATTTCCTACTAACCAGTTGCCTTGGCTTATGTGAAAACCTCCCTAATTTATATGCTGTATTAAAGTTATGAGAGAAGCCCTGTACGGCTTTGAAAGAGCCTTGGGCACAGGAGGGAAGGGAGAGCGGAAGGAAGCGGGCATTCTGGGCAGCACCGGGGAAACTCTACACGCTTTGTTTACAAACCCTGTACACTTTTTGTTTGGCTTTTGGATGTGTTTTATTCTTTCCCAACTCCCTTTTCATCTCATCGTAGTGCCAGCCACACTGATGAGTGTTTATGCTTGCGAATTCCTGAAGCACAGCCAGTACCTTGAACTCCAGAGAATGAGACTGAAATAACGTAAAAGGTCAGGGAAGTTCAAAGACAGAGAGGTGCCGTTTTCCTAGCTGGGGACACCACACTGTTCCCAGACCATGCTGGGCTGCTCTGGGGACACAAGAACAAAGACTTCTCTCTGATCTCCTCCTGTTTACGCTGCTTTTTGCCTCCTTCACCTCACTGTTTTAACAGGACTGATTTCCATGAAGCTTCAGTTAAAACCAGGGACCAGTTTGGTGTGAGCCTGACGACTGAAGAGACGCCTGATAGGTACTGGTACTTAAAACTCCCATCACCAAAGGAAAAGGGAAGTTTTTATCCCAACTGCTCGAGCCCCGCTGACTCATGTAGTGGGAGCGAGCCCCAGAGCGCTGCTTCGTCCGCAAGCACGTATCAGCTATTGCAGCACCTGGAAATCCGGAAGCGCTTCACCCCAGGGAAAACAAGTCAGGGGATGACTTTTGGAGAGGAGAGGTTTCATTCAGCCTTGCCGGTTAGCAAGCCTGTCCTTCAGAAACCTGACCAAAACGCGCCTGGGCTGACCGGGCACGTGCTGGGTACACGCAGGTCAACTGTGCTGCGCAAGAAAATAGCATGCAGAGCGGCCACAGACGGCCTCCGGCGCATCGGGCGCACCGCCCCATGTTCTGCACGAAGCCGTTGCTCGTACTACCAGCTGCAGACCGGGGGGTTCATTAGCACGTGCACATGCAGGACACAACATGCTCATTTGCACAGCACTGCACCTGCCCCACACACCCTCATTCACCGGTGAAAGGGGGACTAGGGAGCAGTCCAGGCTAACGTGAGCACTGGGTTTCGCTGTCTTACGGCCTCAGCAATCTGCTTTGCCTCCAACTGGAGCTATGGACCGGGCGACACCAACAGCACAGACAATACTGAAGTCATTTCACAGACTTGCATCCAACTCACTTACAGCAATTATAATGTCATCTCCAAACAAACTGCCTCGGGGGCAACCACAGCCAGCCTGCCGATATTAAACTCTGTCTACACAAAGCATATGTGACGTTTGAAAACATTTAGAAAACAAACTATAAGAGCAGCCTTTTATCCCCCTCCTTGTCTAGACAGCCTTTCCAAACTGCAAGTCAGCACCGATGGAAGCGCCGTGATGCCAAGCGAGGGAGCGAGCCCTGAGGACGGCGAGGAAAGGCAGGGGCAGCCCTTGGATGTGTTTACGTTACCTCTGCTCACCCCGCAGGCACCTCGCAGCAGGGCAGCGCTGGTGGGTGCACTTTCACGTGTCGCCACGTCCACCAGCGCTGCCAGTGACCTCCCAGGACTGCGGCTGACACGCTGCTGATCAGCCGGAGGTGCGCAGGGGTGGGAGATACAGTTACAGACAACTGGCATCAGCAGCTTTGTCCTCAGGATGCTTCTACAAACATCACTGGCTGAAATCTCTCACTTATTTTTGTTTTCCAGTGAGGTACCCATTTCTGTAAGTAAAATTGAGCCAAAAGTATATTCAAACAGCAAGCGGGTTTGTAGATTATACATAAATTCATTTTAGATTATACATACATTCATCCTTTTGCTCTGCTTTATAAGGGTGTGTTTTACTCCCAGATGTTCCTCTCCATGAACATGCAATCCCATTTTTAGAGAGGGAAAAAGAGCAGCTCCCCATGGCGGTGCTAGACATTGCTTTTCATCTTCCCTTTGATAGCAACTGTTAAGAGACTCGATTACCTCTGCACCTCTTAGGCAGCAGCCAGATGGAAGCTGCTCTCTTGTTGCTGCACAGCTCAGTCAATTCTGGCAGCACTTGTGTCTCTGAACTACACATATATTGAATCTATTCCTGGAAATCCTGTAATTCGAGGGCAGATGAGTTCAGGACTGAGGATATAAAGTAACTGTGGGACTAGCCTAATTCAGAATAAATATCCACTATTTTTTCCCAGAGGATTCTTGCCCCATTTCATTTGATGGGAGGATGCTAAAAGTAAGCAGCAGTTTAATTCCTTTTTTCTCCTATATGGTCCTATATTTGTTTATGCACACCTTGCTCCAAATGCAGGGTGACCGTTCCCCATTTTGACTTTTCTCTGGCAAATCACTATAGCAACCTTTGCAAATCACTCTAGCACCTTTGCAGACTTTAATTCCTCTTCACAAGACCTCTTCATTTCCATTATACAGGTGGGGAACTGAGACACTGAGAACATGATATCAAAAGCATACGGTGACTCTGAATGCACAGTGCGAAACATTGAGGGATGATGTTTTCCAGTGTACTTGGAACTGTACACGTTAGGTATTGAGACACCCCACACTGGAAAAAAGATAACATGTGCTCACGTAATCAGCACTAGATCATGATGCAAACATGTGAGAGCCATCTGAAATTTCCATGGATATCCTTATGCTTGCCATCACCCAGTGAGGATCTCTGTGACTGCAAGTTTAGTAATTTGCTCTCAGTATTCTTAAGCCTTCATGCACCTAAACTTGCATATTTATTTGCCAACCAAAAATTAAGCTCAACAGAGGAACATTTTTATATAGCTCAAGAATGATGAAAGACTGCAATCACCTGGACGAAGAAACATCACGAAGCTGAATTACTCTTTCAGGGACACCTGAAATTCAGAGATTGAAATCGCACAATTATGCACCTTTAGATCTATTTCAAGTGTTACCATTTCAAAGAACTACTGTAGTACTATGGCTGTAAGTAAGATTAAATCTAAGAAAAATCCGGATTAAACGTTAAGAAAAGAGTGGTCCAAAAGATGCAGTTGTCCACAAAAGCGTTCATGTGAACTCTATGGAAGGAGCACGAGCAACAAGAAACACAACGCAGAACAGAGCCCTCACATCAGCACCCGCCAGATAAATGGAGTGACCAAAACAAAAGACTTTTTTGGATGTCAGTTTTCCAGATTCTCTGCAAGTTCCTGCAGTCTGAGCACCCCTTCTGTTTCCTCTGCTTGCCAAGGGAAACCCCTGGAGGTTTGTCACAGGCCATGAAGAGGCATCCGAGGGTGTGTCCAGTGGCGTGCCAGTGCACTTACGGGGCAGCATCACGCTCCGCTGATCAGCACGTAGCTAATTGCAGTCACGTGCCGAAAGCTAAATGTAGTTTAAAAAAAAAAAATAATAGAAAGCAAATCTGCTGACTACTCCATTCTTAAAAACCCCAGCGACCTTCTATAGGCCGAGTGAAGTACAGGCAAGAGCTCCATGCGCTGCCATTTCAGACTGACTGCGGGGAGGATGATGGCTACCCAAGGTGACTGCTTCGAAGCTCTCGGATCGTTACGGACCAACGCATCCCGGCTTCTGTGAGGAAGTTAGATGGTTTTTAGTGCTACTTTGATACAAGTTTAGGCTTGTCTATGGAGAACAGATACTTGAATTAAAGAATGATGTGAATTAGAGAACAGTTCTTCCCAAATTAACCCTTAATGCAAATGCTCGTTTCCCACAAAGAGCCTACCTAGGAGGGGAGTTATTCGGAAACATCATTGTAAACATCATAACCCCGCCTGTCTGCACCAGTAGCTGTAAAATTCTGAAATGCACTCACTAGCCTGAATACAAATTTGACCACAGTATCAGGGGAAAATTGTAACACCAGAATTAAAAGAAACATGACAGGCAGACACCATGAAGACAGACGACATCTTCTCACGGCACAGAGAGAGGGCTCCCGCCTGCGATTCCTAGAGGAAGGCCCAGATGGGAAGTTAAGATGTAAGGACACATTAGAGGAACTACAGGAATAGATGAGAGGTGAGATAAACGGGAATGGCTTCTCCTAGTAGGATAGCATTTGTTAAATACATCTGGAGAAGAAAGCCACCAAGTTTTTTTGTTATTAATAAGAAAATCTGAATAAATTTAACAAACAGCCTGATCCTACACATCAGTTCTGTGTGACAGTCCAAACCAGCAGTAAATTTCCAACTAGGTTCTTCTAGTCTCCGACCAACAATAACAGTTTTCCTTGATTTTGAAAAACTTGGTGAAGTATTCAGGCTAGCAATGCCCACAAAATATACATAACGCTTAGCTTTATCTTAATTCACAGCTCTCCTACCACTGAGATGCAAGGCTATGAAGGTTGTGCATTTAAAAATTAACACCTTTAAACAGAAACATTTACACCTTTAAACAGAAATATTTTTTCTGCCAACTATAAGTCCTGAAGACAACACATGGCTCTTGAGAAGAGTTGGGTAAGGCTGAGGAGCAGGGAGGCAAGAATGTGCTTGCAAACAAATGGCACAGAGACAGCAAGAGATACTGTAATCCCTGGGTGCTTGGAAGCTCACATCACACTTGGCTCCTGTTAAGTACGGCAGATTTAATAACAACCAGCGATACTGCTGAAGAAGGAAAAGACAGTCCATGGGGAAACTCAAGGCGGCACGAAAGTGGCGTTTCAATGTTTTCTTCCCCTACCTCATTCTATCAGTGGTGCTCATCAGCTAAGGAAGGAAGGAGTCATGGTCTCATACCTGAGTACTGAAACACTTCCTCATGCCTGGGATGCAAACGAATTCCCTCGTGTACCCCTAGAAGAATATTATGTAAATAGAGTTCGGTACAAAATGCCTGGAAGACCCATTAGCTTTGGAGTAACTTCACTTTCCTGAGGGAAGAGGCAGGAGCTAAGAAGAGGGTGAAACTGGAAGGAACCCAACTCATCTTACCATGCTTTCCTCCATTTTGTAAGGTGTTTGTCGCAGGCTTTTCAGGGAAGCAAATGCTAATCTGGGCACTGCAAGACAGTCTTGTTTACAATACAGACCTGCTGGCTGAGTCTGAGAGCTGGGCCATCTGCATCATCCTAATAACAATGCTCCTGAAAGGAGGAATTGCCCCTTCCCCTCTCTCATTCACCACTAGGCACCTGGTACAGGCTGCAAATAAAAAAAAAATCCTTCACAATTCAGTGAGTGCTTACACCTAGGAGTGTAAGATATGATTGCCTTTCTTTTAGTATACCTCTCTCAGTTACACGTCACCTGCAAGCAGCATCCCTTTGGGTATTGAGCTACAAATCGTTTTTTTCTGGCCACTCACTGAAGTAGACTTTCCGAAGGACAATGTGGAATGCATCACCATCCCTTCCCGAGCAGGAAGGGGAGCACAAGACATGCCTGTAAGGCCCCTTCAGAGTTAGAATGTGCATTTCAGACTGAATAGTCAACAAAACGGAAAGACAGAGGCTGAAGTGAGAAGCCTGTCGGTGTATCTGCAAGCAAAAGCAGGCCAGCTCGCTCCAGAGAGTAGGAGATCAGGACTGGCAGTGCAGTGGTCATAGGGCAGCATTTCCCAAATTACCTTGATCCACATCCTGCCCCCGCATGATTTTATCAGTTGTGCTCTTCCTCCTCCCAGCTGTTCCTGAGCTACAATCCAAGTCGTGCAGGTCCCTGTTCCTCCTGCACAGAGCTCCTCCCGCTGAGCTTGTGTGCCTCCCTCACCGGGAAACGCTGCTAAAGGAAACATTTTGGGAATATGGGAATAAAGCAAGATATAGCCCCTAGGCAGACAGGCGGCTTTCCACAAACAGAGCATGAGACAGCAAGGAGCAGCTACACCGTGGTGGGAAAAGCATGCAACAGAAAGGGGAGAAGGCATGGAAATAACACTACATTCGGACAGGGCAGCATTAATACACCAAAGTTAAGAATTAAAGCAGTTCTAGGTTAAAGCCTTGCTGCAGTAACCTGTTTCACTCTTTGCAGAATAGGAAGAGGAGAGATCTGGTGGTGACAACAGACTTGAGTCATAATAGAAAGAGAAAATGGCTTGCAGGCTAATCTAAATCAAGGGTAGATTAATTAAGTGGACTTCAGTTGATCACAAAATAATTAAAAACAGAAGTTAGAAGAATGCTGAAGACACCATGCTGTCAAGGAACCCAACAATTTTTAAGAAGCAGTAAAAGGTTGTTGGGAAGGGACTGCATGGCGACTGTACAGTTTAAAAGGAGAATTTCTGAGGACAGTGCGATGCAAGACCTTGCCTACCTGACATACATGATTTTGAAGAGGAGTTGAAAGGGTACTGGAGTGCTCTATTTTTATAACATAATAATCCTACATCTTGGCTTTCACAACCTGTCTGTGGTGAGCAGAAAGTTCTTCTCTCGCTCCTTTGGTACATCATTTGTCTTCTGATTTTTTGTTTGTATTTTTTCCCCACCACTTTTTTGCTTGTTTTTCCATCTTCTAAGGGAGAAGACACAAGGCAAACTGCATCAGTGTTCATAATGTTGCATTTTACCAGTGGCCTGGCGGATATGTTCTGCCCACACGTTTAAGGGTTAAATTCAGCATTAGAGGTCAGAAGGAAACCCCCTTCCCCTGTCTCCAATTACCTTGCAATATTTTTTGAGAGAAAGTAATGGTTTCAATCACTCTTGCTTTCTTCCAAAGGAATATCGCACAGTTGCAGTTTTTGGTCTTCAGCTGTAAGACTTAATTTTGTCATTGCTTGGGAAGACTTTGTGGACCATGTGTGGCACCTTTTAGTCCTAACTTCACAGAGGACCTAAGAAAATTATCAACTTTAAATGTCTCTTCAGCAGTAGTATTAGTCAGCGAGCTGTATTTAACAATTGCTTAGTAACTGGTGAGTAAAATGCTATAATCAAACAGGACGAGCAATACACCGCATTCCCAACATCCCCAAAAACATACTGACATCTATTTCACCATTCCAGCTTAAAACACAAATTCACTTCATTCAATATGCCACTAGCAAATACCTCAATCCCTTCACAGGAAAGTGACTTTCTCTGCCATTAATCCGTAAGACAAGTGCACAACACACAGTCTGAGTGAAAAGATGCTCAGACCAAAACTTCAGAGAACAAGCTTCAGCACGCATGTCCACTTTACCCACTTCAACAGAAGCGTTCCTCATAGTGATCACAGAACTACCGCCACCTCCTTAAAAAAATTCCCAGTCTTTGTCTTTCTAGCACTAATTCCTTCCGCAAATCAAGAAATTAGAACAGCTGTCACACGAATTCTTCCTAATTCCTGGAGTAGAATCACAGAATCTCCGCTCTTCTATGATGCGTGATACAAAGAACGCATCTGTTTAAATGTAACTTTTTACAGAAATTGAACTGGATACGATGTAGCAGTTCATTCCCTTCACTGCTACATTAGACCTTCCGGAATTTATTAGCCTGACTCAAGGTTCGCAAGCGGATAGGCGACCACTACTTTTGCCACAACTTGTGATGTCATTTGGTATTTCTTTTGAAGATTAAATGACTTTAAATATATTTCTACATTATCAGTTTTTAAAATATCATGAAGTTGATCTTCCAAAAGTATAGCATGCAACAGTATGTATTACATTTTTGCAATCTTTTCAAGTTACAATTTTTTTTTTTCCTCTCCACTTCGGATTACAAATTGATGCAACTGTCCATCAGTTTGCAAATCAAGGCTGCACACAAAAAAGTCCTTTCCACTCCCACTGAAAAAAAAAAGGAAAAAAAAAAGTCTGTAGAGAATGACGTCCTAAAACAATCAACTGTATCGAATTCAACCATCATAGTCCAGGTACTACGTAATTATGCGTATTATACTTGCTTCTGTTTCCTTGTGATTTGCTGCACACCTACTCCAAAATAGATTATGAGGCAATCAGTGAAGACGGACATGTGATAAGTGTACAGTTGTAACTGAAAAAGGTTACAAACGTGATACTTGGAAGGGTACAGACGCTCTAGAGCATCATATTGTGCAGGATGTGTCTCTAAACGCATTTCCAAATGCATGCCCTCCGCGTTCTCTTCCCTACTCCTCTCATTCATACAGCTATATGCATAAAAACCACAAAGACACTGATTTACATAAAATTATCTCACTCCATTTTATTTAAGATTTTCTTCTCCAGTTAGTAAAAGAAAGATGTGTCTCTCTTTATACATATGTACAAGTTCAGTTATAAAAATAGACAGCACATTCAAAGAGAAAAAAAGGCTTGGCATTTGTCTGATTCCCTCTAAATATCATATATACATGTGAATAGGAGGGGAAGGGGGAGGTCTTCATGAGTTAATTAAACACCACCTCCCCCTCAATTATCCCCTGCAAATCTGTTTAAAAATCAATCTAACTAAGCTCAGTTCTGCTATTTTCAGGTGTGCAAATTAGAGGCAGAGCCAACAGGAAGCACTCGCTCCACACTGTAGGACGCCAGGCAAAGGATTTGGGGTTGGAAAAGAATTATAACAATAAAAAAAGTCATCTTCC
The DNA here is from genome assembly GCF_000687185.1 of Egretta garzetta. Classification (NCBI taxonomy): domain Eukaryota; kingdom Metazoa; phylum Chordata; class Aves; order Pelecaniformes; family Ardeidae; genus Egretta; species Egretta garzetta. Next base: position 213,287 of record NW_009259967.1, read on the forward strand.
GCTGTCACAGCCCAGACCTGCAACTCAACTTGCTTCTCTCTCAAGGGATGAAAGTGCCCCGGCAGAACAGCCTTTTAATTCAGCGTGTCAGACAGAAGAACTGCCCCACACCTAAATCTCAGTGCAACGCAGACAACGCTTACAGCAAAGCAAGGGGCTACGGGGGTGGGTTTGTGCATTGAGAATGGGGAAGGAGCAACCAGAGAATGAGAACACAGATGGGCACTGGCAGCACTGCCTTCTATCAGCCTTATGGGACACGGCTACCGGTACCTGCACACCGCAGTAATATGACCACACTAGTGTGGGTGATGATCACAAAGATGAAGGGGAAACACACTGGAAGAACAGTCAATGGATGGCTGGGATATGAGACGATTTTTTTCCCCAGGATTTGGCTGGAAGTGGGAATGGCACAGTTCTCTCTCTCTCTCAGGACTGTTTTTCATTGCTCCCCTTGCAGCACTGCAAGCTGCACAACCACGCTATGCTATGGCACAGTGAGAGGAGCAGCAGCAAATTCTTCCTCAGCACTTCAGCTTTCCCTCTTGGAGATTTGTACACAGAGCTCTACTTTATTTCTAAGCTTTTAGGAGTTCTGCACACCTCAAAAGCAAGAGAAATAATTCAAAACACAAGCGTTCTGAACGGAAGCGTTGGTGCCGATGAGAATTCTGAAATGCAAACCAAACCACTGGGTTGTGGTTTCTTCCACTGCGTGGAGCAGGGGCAGTGCTGCTGCTCTCACTAGGCCTGTCAGTGCGCTCTGTATCCTGCAGCTCTGAACCTGTTCCCGATAGATGGTGCTCAAAAAAGTCCATTCCCTGGAAACCACCTGAGACACCTTCCTTTGCATTTCAAACCTTTAGAGAACCCAGAAGCCCACACTAGAAGAATCCAAGATTTTTTTTTTTGATCACACACCATCTTCAGCCTAGCCCCCAATTACCCCCACGTTTAACACTGACCAGCTGCCAGCACAGAATTATCTTCTGACTCTACAGGATACTCCTGGGGTTCAGATACTGATTTCTTAGGATAAAACTAATGCTGGGTTCCACCTCAAGCTATAAGAGAGAAAGTATACTGGTGTGACTTCAAGCACACACAGCTGCAGGATATTGCATGGAGTAGCTGGATGCATTCTTGGGAATCTTTTGTCAGATGTGTCAATAAAACACAAGCTGACACTCTCCCAGTTACCCCAGACTCCCTTCCCTCCTCCTCGCAGTGTCTGCAAAGACAGTTTTTTGGAATACACATAATCAAAGTGCTCACATAAACCACCCATTCCCATTGTGCTTTGATTTTCTTTTCACACACGTGCTGGACAGCAACAAGGCATTCGATTGCATGCCTTCAACTGGCAGGGTGGTCTACTCCGAAAGCCAACACAGTTCAGACAAGCTTTGGGGGTTCAAAATTACTACCGACCACCTGAGGTGTGGGCACCTTTGCTTTGCTTCCGAATTGGAGTTTCGGATATGAGACTGCTGGTCAGGTTTAAGCTTTTGGGGGTCCCACAAACACTGTTTCCTTTGCTCAAAGGGGAGCTCAAGGGAGAAGAGGCGCTTGAAGGTCCAAAATCTGCAAGTCCAGAAGGCCGAATAATTGCTGTTTGTAGAGGGCTACTTGCAGACATGCCTAGCAATGGAAAAGAGAATCAAATGCCATGTGAGCGTATTATTCCACTTGTGGCTCTTCAACAACAAACAATATACTAACAATCAGTCCTAAGACCACCCTGTATTCATGATTTATGAGAATTTAATGAAGAGGGATGTCCTTAAGATACAAATGATCTTGCAGTTATAGCCTGGGCCACCTTCAGCTGGTGTAAAGCCAAAGCTCCATCACCATCAGTTTGGCAGATTTTGGAACCTGATGCTGTAACTTCAACGTGACAGCTGTACAGGAAAGTCACAGCCATACCCATGGGATAAAAAACACTATCCAATTTGTCTGGGCACCAAAATAAGAAACAAGAAAGACGAAAAATATTTGGTATGAGATAATTCAGAGGGCAGATAAAAATTCTGCAGGACTAGCCTCTCAAGGTCAGCTGTGGTGAAACTGGCTATCCTCACACACCATTACCATGTCACATTGTGTATTGCCTGGATCTCAGAGTATAATGGACAAGCAATACCAACAATACAACACTGTTTATCTATTTTTGACAGGCTGTAAACAACCACCACCTAAACTCATGTGGTTGGTTCTGCTCTGGGTAGACTGCGGCCCCCCCTTCCCCACATACCTTTAGAGACATTGTACCCGTACGCTGCGTATGCCGCTGCAGAGGCTGGGGTATTGATTTCCGGCTTCTGCCTTTTCCAGTGCCACCTTTTGATCCACTGCCCGAACCTTTAGGACGACCCCGGCTTCGACCTGACTGGCCTCTCCCAGTGAGAGGTGTATCTTGCATTGAAACACCTTAACAACAACAACAAAAAAAAAGTGTTAGAACAGTAACTGCTATAGTATTTCTGGTGACTCACAAATGAGCACAGCGTCATAACTACCTACCATTTTCATTAATACTGTTCCTATTAACTGATACTGTTCATTTACATTAATATGGACAATCTTAGCAAGAAATGATCCCAGGAAAAGAAATTATGCATACAAAACTTCACTCTTCATTAACCACATCTTGTTAATTCCAACTACTTATTATTGTTATGAATCCACTCTACAAACAGGTGGAAGATTCTGGGTTCTACTCCATCATGAAGCTTTTTCTTACTTGAAGATAGGTATGAAGTTTCTTCCACTTGCTATCTCTAAAGAAACTTATCAAGAACCATGGCTCTATTTATTTCAGTGTAGAAAACTATGGTAATTAAGAACATTTGCCATTATTTAAAGTTACAGGTGCTCCAATCACCCATTGGAAATAGAGTACTGATTATTAGCCCAATAGCAAATTCAAGGAAAAGCTTAGAGATTTATAGTTCTGTGGTTGTCTAATTTGGTAATATGCACATAATGGAAGGAGAGCCCTCTATAACACAGAAACAAAGGACAAAACCTTTAAGAGTAACTAACACAGAAAAGAGGAAAACTGTTGTGAATGAGAGACTATAAACAGATTTTCTATCAAATCAGAAGTAATTTCTCAATGAAAAGGCAATTTTTTTTCCCCAAATCTTGCCAGCCATGTATATACTCTGGTTAAAATATAGAAAAGGTATCACCTAGCCATACAAAGTCAATGTTTAATAAATGTTAGTAGTAAGTCAAGGCAGAGGTACTCACCATTCATGGTATCTGAAACTGAGCCAGTAATGGAAGCAGGAGAGTTTGTTGCTCTTGACTGAGGTGCTGAAGAAGCTGGATCATCTACAATCACAAGCATATCACTACTGCTCTCATCAGGAGGGATAGAGCCCATATGTAATTCACTGCTGATGGATATCTAAACATGACAGAGAACAAAGCCATTAGCTTCTCAGGTTAGGAAAGGGAAGGGTACAAGTAATTAATTGGTACTTGTTCTGTTCTCTCTCATTTTCTCTATGTGATCTGCCTAATCACACCACACCCTCTATTTACACGCTGAGCAGCAGTACAGTCCTCCAGGAGCTACTTAATTTCAATTCATGAAAATAGATATTAAGAAGCAGGAGACTAATGGGCTCAGCAGAGATTTAAGAAAACTGCTGTTCAACTGTGCATCTTCAACTGCAAGAGAGAAAACAATAGGATTCTTAACCTGCTACTACTGCTAATAACATAGAAATCTATAGAACAGAATATATTTGCTGCCAAAAATGGTTAGCAATTCTTTACAAAAAGATGAAGGAAAATAAGATGCGTGTCACTGAGAATTTACAATTTAAATTCCAGAGAAAAAGCACATTAATTCAGAATCAGAAGCAAAGAAGCAAGCAGAGAAGGAGATGTAGATGAGACTAACGAGGAGCACTTGCAAAGAAACTGAGTGCCAAGGAGCTATTTGAGGGATACTGTGTGGTTCAGGAGCAGAGACTGTTCTTGATATGGAATGTATTGGTATGGAAGAAGGCACACAGTTACAAATGCAAGCATGACAAAAGCGGGAAAAAGGGAGAATAAAGTAGGAAGAAAGCAAATGGGACTGCAGGCAGGAATGGAAAATCCAGGGGCTGAAAGGGAAGAGAGTCAGAGCATGAACTTGCTGTAAGAAAAGGGAGACAGAGAGCAAATGAAGAGGGCAATAAGGGAATTTCAAATAACATAAGGAGCTGTAAGGCAGCTTATCAGCAGCTGTTATGTTTTCAATAAATTATTTTAATTTCCATAGTTCACCTTTAAGGCATCTCAATTCCCCACATACTTGAAGTTCTACACTAGCTAAAATAACAGAAAGCAAGAATCCTACAGAATATAAGGCCACAATTGAAATAGTACATAGTTTAAAGCAGCAGTGAGTCTTACCTCACTGAAAGGGCTGGGCATGGCAGAGTCTACACTAATGAAGGAGTCATCCCCATCAGCAGACAGGTTGGAGTTATCAGCTGAGGGAACAAATGGGATGACAAGGTTCATGCCCTCTTTCTTTCTCTTCCCATCCATTTCATCTTCCTTCTTCTTCTGAAATAAATGAAACAATACGCGGAATTAAAAAGACAACAAAACAGGAGAAAGGGAATAAACAGCCCAAAATCTCAACATCTAATGCAGTACTATAACTCAAGGAATGCCATGTCCAGAATTTCCCAGAACAAGTTTCTGAAGTACACGGTAACAGATCCTCTGAAGGCTCCTTCTTTAGATTTAAGTAGGGTTTGGGGTATTTTCTTCCTAAAATAGCTGGAGTAATGCGGAATTACTCTTACAGAATTACCTTAATTTCACCTTTTGGAGTGAGCTTGAAATTCTTTACCATTACACAAAATCGCAATTAATTAATGCAAAAATCCCCGTCTCAAAACCTCAGAATTTTCATAAACTAGTTTTAATGATCTTTTTTAAACAAACTGATCTTCCCTTGTTCCACGGAAGCTACATAGCTGTATGGGTTTTATCTATGTTTAGTGCTTCATTTACAATCCCTTCTTGTCCTTGCAGAACAAAAATCTTGATTAAGTCACCATTTTATATGCCACAGAATGATCAGTTGATCATTTGGGTTTTTTCAATCATTACTCCTCAAACTGTTGTCTGTAGACTACTGGTGATCTACAGCATTGTTTGGGTATGCAGTACTTCCTTATTTTTCAAGTTGCTAATGATATTAAAATACGGGTAACTATGCATTATGTGTTTTGTAACATCCTTTTTCTGTGTAAGGAAGTGCCACAGATTCATGTTCAATGGTGAAGGGAAGAAGGCTTTACTCATTAGACTGTCTTTGCATAAAATGCATAAAATTTCCACACCACATAATAGTGAGCCTGAAGCTCTTGTGGCTTTATCACTGACACAGGCAACCTCTTTGCATCAAAGTACCTTTTCAGCATATTTTTCCCTTTTACGTTTACGTTCCTTCACACGATTTGTTTCTTCTTGCTGTCGCTTCTCTTCTTGACGCTGACGCACTGTTGGAAAAGAAACACAAAGTTGTCACCACTGGTAAGATATTTAATATCCTTTTGTGAATCTCAGAAGAAATTCTAATTCTAACAGAATGGTGAAGAAAAGCCAGCTGTATTAAGACTAAAAGATATTGAAAACACTACTGTATTAAAACCATTTGTACCCGAATTACTAAAAAGTCTTACAGTGAAATTCTTCTTTCAAGCAATATGAAAGCATATACCTCTAATAGGGCTTCAAAAGTATGATGAAATACAGCATTTTTACTAATACTTTTCCAGTGATGACAATTCTTGTTAAAGCTCTGTCATTCAGGAACAATGCAATGATCCTGAATGAGTGCCAATAAAAACTTTATCGCATCATCATGTCTCTCTTGCACAACTTCATCTTTCAGTTTAGCAGTGATATGAAACCAGCTTGTACTAACAGGAGTTGGCAATACAAGAAGAGCCAGGAAACAGAAGTTGTTATCAGCAATACATGCATTTGTAGAGACAAAACCACAGATTTCATAAGCTAATGAAGCAGAAGATGGGGAAAATGCTGCAATGCAAATTTCACATACATTTCTTTTCTAGTTCCTCATCATCCAGCAGAAGGCTCACCACCTCTTTTGGCTTCAAGGTGTCAGGTTTGAAATTGCCACCCGAAATCACCATTCGTTGGATCTAGGAAGAAAACAACAAGAGAGGGAAAAAAGGAAAAATTACTCAAAGCAGCCATGAACTATTCTCACTATGCTTCTATGAAAACCAGCCAAAAAAAGATGCCAGTGCATCTGTGTAAGTCACAATTGACTCAACTTCTCTGTCATACCAAAGTTAGTAGCAAAATTTGAGGGAAGCGTATAAAACATGAGAAGCAACTGAGCTAGAAAGCAGAAAATTGCCATCCCTTGTGCAAAGTTGTGCTTCTTCTAAAGCGCTATGTAATAAACAACAAATGATGATAGTATTAATATATTGCTGAACAAAAAGAAAAAATACAGTGGTATGCCTGTATATAAATTACCAGTCCAATTTTTCAAGTAATCTGCACAGAGGTTCATGCAGATCATATTCTTAAAGGGTACAACATTTTTAGTCTCCTTGACCGAAAACTTAATCTCCATATTGAGTCAGTATCTCAGTTTAAGCAATTCACTCAACTGCTATTACTGCAACTATATTAAAAAATTACAGAAGAGTTGTAACTTAGCAAAAGAGAACAAGCTTTAGCATAAGCCAATTTCAATGATTTGGATCACCAGCAAAAGACTACAATTTATTTTCAGGTTTATATCAGGTGATTCTAGTGCAGTATCCTAGAGAAAATGGGTAAGTTTCAACAAGGGAAATGTGAATGCATTCAGTTGAGGCGCTTCAGTTGCTGCAGCACCATGATCAGCACCGAATTAAGACAAAAGCTAAAGAAACACTGAGTAACACAAAACATCTGAATGTTGTATATAGCACACCTACTGCTACCAAAGAAAGTGAATTTGCTTAAATTTTTCTTTCCAATAAAGTGTCATGAGGTTTAAAGTTCCCGATACACTTATTGCTTGATGCTGCAGAACACTGAGCTCTTCTGGCAACCCTCACACCTCAAATAATTTTCACTTGATTACCTTCTGAATTTCTTTAAAAAAAGTTCAGCTGTGGTATAACAGTATGACATGAGAGGAATCAGTAGCCCTGACACAGCAAAGACAGAAGCTCTAGTCTTAAAGAAGCCTGAGTAGTTTCACTGCATCCTAAGAAATAGTTTTCATGAAGTCATAGTGTAAATAATTAGCTTCTTCCTAGTTCATATAATGCAGCTGTAATGCTCCAGTGTTATGGACACAGATTTGTTTATTTGAACAAAGACACTCCCTTTTGGCTTCTCTTCCATCTCCCTGCAGATCTGTTTCTTTACTCATTTTGAAAAGTGTTTTCTGATACTGTTTCTGTAACTTCTTGTTCCAGATGATTTCTTTATTCTTACCTCACTCTTTTCCTTAGCCCTTTGTAAGATGCGCTCCTCAATGGTGCCTTTACATATCAACCGGTACACAGTGACTTGTTTTGTTTGACCCAGCCTGTGTGCCCGGTCCATGGCTTGCTGGTCTACTGTTGGGTTCCAATCACTGTCATAGAAAATCACCTGCAAAAGAACACCGGAACAGAAAAGATTAAATAAAACCATACATTTAGAGCACCTGGTGATTAAACAAACAGAAATCCAATACACTGATACAAATAAAAGTTAATAATAAGTAAAATAAAAATAAAAGCAACCAAAAACTGTGTATAAGTGTCCAATATTCTACAACTTTATCATCAAGATAATACTATATTGTAAATACGAGCAAAGTAAACAAGGTTATGCAATTTCATGATGTGATAGGCAGTATTGAAAAATACTGATCAGCATGGCTAAGAGAGTGCCAACTTTTACGCAGGGAGACCAGTTTTCCTACATAAATTGTGAGGCTGGGAGGCAGGAGATGAGCAGCTTGGGAAAAACAGTAGTTGGAGGTATATAAGGCAGGAAAAGCAAGGAAATATTGATACTGAAAACTAAACACCAGTAAGCTGATCTTTTTATTCTGTATTACTTTACCAAACTTCACCTACCGTATCTGCAGCTGTAAGGTTAATGCCCAAGCCTCCAGCTCTTGTACTTAACAGGAACACAAAAATATCATTCCTGTAGAGGAAAAGAGATTAAAACCCCCTTATTTTGTGCACGATGAACCAGAAACAACTGCAGAAGTAAATTTTTTGACCCATATAAAGTGATCAGGGCTATTTCTATTACTTGAACATTTCAGAACATTTTGTGCTGTTCATTCATGGTCAAGGAAAAAAAAAAAACATGAATGAGTGAGAAGTTAATCTACAAACCAGGACTGCTGGAACACGCAAAGATTTGGTTTGCAAGAGGAGCTTATTAATCTCTATCAAAACAAACCAGGGCTTGTTTATCTTGCCCACATTGGAAATTAAGATTTCACATGGACAAAGAACAATTTATTGTTTCACAAAACTGACTGATATCGCAATAATCTTGCCTTAACAATGCTCAATTGATAAAGAATGAAAAATAAATGTTGAAACTGTTTAGATGCAAGTTTTGCACTAAATTTGGTGTTTTGAACAGAACAAACAAGGAGACGGGTCTATATGTAGGATGACTGTTGTGTCATGTACTGATGAGAACTCAAGTGGTAACAGCGGAATCAAGATTTCTGCTAAGGTTGTGAACCTCACCAGTGCCACTGGAGGGTAAGCAGTATTTAAAAGTGTTTAACACCATATGGATCTGTGAACAGATTGATGCAAACAAAGAGGACAGTACTAGTAAGGACTCCAAAGTGGCTGACATACTGTACTTTGATAGCGACATAGCAAGGCCCTCTGCTTAAGAGAAGACACTGCAATGACACATCCTTTCGGTACCACTCTGTCCATATAGTAGTGCATGCAAAATTAGTAAAGCACCAGAAACTCTTGCTGCTGAGTAAGCAGCATGGGACATTTCCTTCTTGACTAACTACATGTAGGCAGCCTGTCCTTGAAAGTCCACTCATCAGATGTAAAGTGTCTTTCTTGCCCTTCCTGGAGGAAGTGTGGGTGTATTGCAGGCTGTTACGCATAGTACAACTCAACAGATGTAAAAAACCTAAGGGTTTTGGAATCCATACCCTTGAAGGTGAAGTAGAACTATTTTCTCGGGACTCAAACTTCAAGACATTCGCAAGTACCTGGCAGACTTTCAAGGGACCCATTCTGGTCCAAGGTAAGATTTCCCCCCTTGCCCCCCCCAAAAGAAATTGCCAATAGGCAACAGAAATAATTACGAAAACTATGAATTAACACACACAAAAATGCACCACTGACTCTAAAATTAGAAGTAGAACGTTTCTGGCAGTCCAAAATTTGAGTACAAAAATCTACCCTGAGCTATGGACAGCTAGGAGGAACTGAAGCTGAGCTGTCAAATCTCTAGACTTTATATTGCAGGTACAAGTCAGCAGGTGCCTGTTTGCAATTTAGGTTGGCCAGGAAATCTTTTCAGTCTTGTAACAACAGTGGAACGTGCATATAGACAGTCACCTGAATGTCCAGCTGTGAAATACTTCTGGAAATGTGATATGGGAAGGAAAGAAAGTGGACAGTGCCACAGACTACAGGAACAAATTACCATTCCATAGCTATATCTTTTCAGCACCCTGCTAGGATATCCTGCGGGATAGTTTAGTCTCAGTTAGGCTTTTTTTCCTGGAAATATTTCTCATAAGTAAATCATGTATAAGAGGAACTCGACTAACATTTTAATAGGAATTCTTGTTTAGACTGGCTGACCTATATTTCAAAGGGATTTCCTGCTCA
>NW_009259967.1:223209-276466 GCF_000687185.1 Egretta garzetta
GCTGAAATGATTGTTTTTCTTCAGTAGTTCTATTAATTAGTAAAAACAAATTCTGTTCGTTAATAAAAACAAATTTCTTAATTTCTTTTGGTTAAAGGACCTTACAGGAAGAAGAGTCAGGGTTCCAGGAGGACATCATAACCTGCAAGGAACCTGTTTTTGACACCTGGAAACAGGCAGAAAGGTACTGCATGGTCCCCTCACTTACTTCAGGTATTTGGCACATGTTCTTTATAAGTTTTATTGCTCCGAGGAGTTCGCTAGAAGACTCATCACTGCCACACAGTCCTTCAGGTCTTTAAGCCTCACGAACCAGTGGCCTGAAGGGCTGTATATGGCTTCCCCTCCTATCTTCAGCCATGATAGCTTGGGACTGCTACCGCAAGGACTATTCTCTAGTCTAGAATGTTGCTCTCACCCTGCAATAACCAACAATCTATGAACCTAACCCCTCTGAAAAAGTGACCTTCATACAGGCTCACATCAACATCCAGGAAGGATAACCCTGCTGTGAACTACCATACCAAAGTGACATCATATGTCATATCCCATGATTAAAAGGAAACTTAATAATCATAAACTCAATCATTATAAATAATGCGCCCTAGTGGAGATAAAGTTACACTAAAATATATTAACTTATAATAAGGTAATTACATACTCTTCTTTTCTGATGTGCTCATAAAAATTGCAAGAATCCCTTTTGGTTTACTTATGTGCAAATTTCATTTATTTCCCTTACATCTTACACCATCTCTCTATGTACACGCAATTTAGCAAAATACATTACCTGTTCTGAAAATCTGCTACCATGTCTCTTCGTTCAGAAATCTTTGAAGAACCATCCAATCTCATGTAGGTATGTTTCCTATAAACCATGTATTCCTGCAAAGAACACACACCAGAAAAATATAGTTGCTCTTGAAACAGTTCAATCTTGATTCTTCCAGAAAAAAAACCAATAAAAGCAGAATTGCTACTTAAAAAAATAAAATCCTTGATATCATCAACAAATATGCTATAAGCAATCTTATGTAAGAAATACTTTATAATAGAAATTCATAAACTAAAGCTACTCAGTCATATGTCAGTTTTTGCATTTCATGTAAGAGAAATGACAATGTCAGTTCAGAGTTGGGGATGCATATGCTGCACTGCACACAATGTTATGGTACATGCCTTTTTCTATAAACAAATATCACTAAAATAGGAATTTTGTTTTCACAAAGTCTAAATTTTTACTAAATCCTGAGCTTTTACTGTGTAAGCGAAACTTTCCTAACAAACCAACTGTACCCGCTCCCTGTTGATTTTAAACCATTTGACTAGTGGTTTTAAAAACTCAGTACTGTACACTAACGTCTGTCCAGGCTTCATCTCACTAGTAAAGAGCCTGTGAATCTCACTGCATAAAAGAACACTTTGAACGTTACATTGGTGTGTCAGCCCACAGCTCATGCCAAGCTGCAGAACTGAAACCATTGCCTGGGACACAAATCAAATGGCATCAACCAGGAATGCTGTATGCAAAGGCTTTTTCCAATGACGGAATTTTTTCATGCTTTAAGGTACTTAGCATTTTCTGATATCTGTGCAACTATCAATAAAATCTGAATTACATAGAAAGCTCTTCAGGCTATATAGATATCCATAAGAATTTCTCTGGAAAGATACCCTCTGACATTTGAACAATGTGATCCTTGGCTGATGAGACGCAACTCCTACTGGTTACATTTGTTAGATTTAACCCTACTGGTGCATGTGCCTTTTTGAGATGCTGTGACTGTAAATGAAGACAGAAAGGAAACAGATGGTGCTTTAGCAGCAAAAACTATTGGATTCATCTTGCTCCAAGCTGCAGTGTTCAACAGATACAGAACTGATGTGCTGTGAGAAGACATGGCAGTGCTTGCACTCTAATGAACCTTCTGACAGTACCATGCTCAATTCTCCCTTTCACCTATTCTTCAGGGCTTCTGCTCCTTTTTTGTTCTTCTTCACTACTGCAGAAGAGGTGAAAAGAGCTGCCGTACTATAAGAAGCCTAGGAAAAAGACTGCTATGGTGGAAAGAAGCTTCAATGTATGACAGACGAAAGAGAAAAATAGGTAAATAAAATTAATGCAGAAATGGCCAAAAAGTCACGCTTGGCCTAGCTCTACAAAACAGCTTATGGCCAATATGATTTCTGGAGTACAACAATAGAATTTTAAAGCAGAGAACAGCTACTTCACTACACAAACACTCAAGCCCTTATTTACTCTTAATTTATTCCATTTATATGGAATAGTCTTCAGCTGAAGCTAAATCAAACAAACATAGTTTTATAATTTCGCAAACAATGTGTTTTGTGCTCTCTGCCCTGTGCAGATTAGGTTAGTATGATACCATAGCAGTTATACTGACACAGTCAAAATACTGTTAAAAGAAGTAAGACATCTCATGTTCTTTCATATTCAAGTAGGCAGAGGGGATGTATTTTGATAGGTCAGGAAAAAAAGTAGCTACTGCTACTCAACTTTTGCCAGGATTTTCTTATAAACTGAGTCCTCACTTGATTTTTAGCTTGCTTAAGTCCAGCTTCTGTTACATGGGTGGGAAGAAGTGAAAACAGAGGACTTAGCAGGTGGCTTATTTGGGTAATAAAACCCAACAAGTAAATTTGAACATTTAGGAGGCAGAATAACAACATGGTGTGCGCCCAAGCCTTTAAAATGGAATGCTAATAGAAAAGACACAAGCAGTGAACACTCAGCTTTATGAGCTTCATGGCGTAACGCAGGGTGTCAACAAACCTGCGCCATGTCCAATGTTTGCCAAAAAGAGAGGCATAGGAAGCAATGCTGGGCAAAGAGCCAAAATACAGAATTGCAACCATGCAAGTTCTGTTTTTCCTCACAGAAGCAAAAACAAAATTCAGCTTGTGATTTCTTATTGAACTACTAACTGCTGACCTTGAAATGCACTCCTGCTCATATAGGACTCATGATTTAGGCAGCTATTCATTCAGGCTTCTCATTTTTTCTCTTCACTTTACTGTAGTGAAGACCATATCCCATGTCAAACACTGCTGAGGAAGCCCGTGTACACCTAGGACTAATGGCTGAAGGATCACAGGATCTTGATGTTTTAGCAGTACTGAAATTATACTGCCAAATGCAAATATTTTCCCACTTACAACGTATTCACAGTCAGAAAACTTTATCAGGATTGTCTTTTTGAAACTAACGTATATCAAGTTTATGGTTTTCTTACTCAGAATTAGATGGTCATAAAAGTTATTACTACTAATCCTTCACTGATAAGGGACAGAGGCATTGTGAGACAAGACACTCCTTTTTTCAGATCCAGATGAAAACTCAAACTTTGTTGTCTTCAACAGAAGCCCAGAGATATAAGAGTACTTCTTTCTAAGCATTATAAATATGACCAACAGGAAACCAAATTAATAGTTCTCCTACTAATGACTCTTCAGACTAGCTCTTTGGTTGCACGGCTGCTGATCAAATACAGATTTTTTTTTTCCCCCCATCTAAAGCAGACTGACTGTATTTAAAAACAAGTAATGACTTAAGAATTTCTTTCTATCCTATATGCCAGAGAACAACTTATCATTAATGTCTCCCAAACTTCCGCACAGGAGTAAGATGATAGAGGGAAACAGTAAAAGTCTGAAATTACAAGCAGCGTAAACAATGTAAAATCAATCACTATTCTCCCTTGTCTTTCCAATAAAAGGACATACGGGCATCAAATGAGAACAGAAGGATGCAGTTCAAAACCAGCAAAAGAGGGTAATTATGCCATGCAACCCCTTGCCACAGGGCAGTGCAAATGACAAAAATTTACAGACTCAAGATACAACTAAACAATTTGATGTTGGAAGAATCAATTTAGGATTACCGAATACACAGAAGGCATATCTGGCTCAGAAAGCCCTTGAGCTGCAAACTGCTGGACACTGAGAGACTAATTGTGAAGTATCACTGTTCTTGTACATTTGCCCCATACCATCTGCTGTTGTATACTGGTGGAAGCATGACACTAGGCTGGACCTTAGGTTTAACTTTGTATAGCAGCTCTTATATTAATGCATTTACTGGGTATCCTTCAGTATAATAATTTTGTGTCAGGTTTGCTGCATCCAAATTATAGTATTTTCTCCAAAACATTGTTGCTAAGCTAAATCTGCATCTTCAGAATTTGTCTTCTGTAGGCTATAGCTCTCCTACCTCCAGTAAGTCAATCATCCGCGTCATCTGGGAGTAGATGAGAACTCTGTGTCCTTGAGATTTCAGCCGTGTCAACAGAAGATCAAGAGCATGAAGTTTTCCACTGTCAGTGATCAGACTCTCTTTGTCTAAAAAGAAATGGAAGAAAAGCAGGTAACTAATAAAGCCAAAACAGCTACGTGCAACAAGTTAACTTCTAAGTTTTCCCAGAACTTCACTGCATTATAATCCCTGAAGTAACGAGCTGTGATGGAAGAAACTACAACATCCCTTCTGGCTGACGCTTAACAATCACATTGCTAACAATAACTTGTTTGCTGGAATGGGTGTGTATGAATATATCCACTTGGCAAAATCTCATCACAGATTGATCTCCTCACAAGTATGGACTCAATTGTTTTTAGGACAGCAATTTCCCTCATCTAAGGATTCATCCTGACCAGATCAACAACCACAACATCCCGCTTCACACATTAAAATGCTCTCCTTCGGATATTTGCTGCTACCCGCTGCTGAGCTTTAGACTTGCCCACCACAGATGTAGTTTCAAGATCAAACCCCTCACCAACATGAAAAGCAGAGAACATTGTAAAGTAACAGCCCCTTTGCAGCACTGCCTTAACTTTTCTTTTTCTTCCTTGCCCTCCCCTTTTTGGGGTGGTTTTCCTTTTGTTTAAGAAATGTTTCTAGATGGCAATCTTTTAAGTCACTTCAGATTTTATACTTCATGTCCTCTCTGTTCAGCATTGCTCATTAAGTATTTTTCAGGAAGGAGATCTTCCTGTTTGTACATTCTGTACATAAACTTCAGTAAACAGTACGTTACTGTTGAAAGAGGATGAGGAGAAATTTTCTTCCAAAAAAATTATCTGTTGGAAAGGCCACTGATGATTCTTTATTCTTTAGGATGTCTGAATTTAGGTTTACAGCCAAAACGGAAAGTTGACAACTGCAGATGGTGCAGGCTAGTACAGAACCCAAATATTTTCGACATGTCTGGCAGGTACCATTCTCTAATGTCTAGCAGGTAACATTTCTCCATGTTTCCCCTGAATTCAGAATGAATCAACTGATGGACTGAAGAAAATCCAGCTTTCTCTAAGGCAGTTAACTGTCTTGCACAACATTCCAATTAAAAAAAAAAAAAAGGTATATACAAAAATTAATTCATTCATCTGAGCACCATGCATTTTAATATAGCTAAAACCAAGTTCATACTAGTGGAACAGAAGCATACAGATCACATAACAATGCTCCTAAAAAGATCTTATGAGCGTGGCAGGCAACATGGTCCATGAGTGCCCAAGTGCAGTGATGTGGCACAGAGGGCTAAGCTTGAATCAGGGGTTTGCAATCAAGGGTTTGCTGAGAAAAGCAGAAATATAGTTGTTGTTCTATACTAATTCAAAAGATCATTTTGAAATGACATGCCTAGGTTTAGTCTGCCTTTCAGAAAGGTTGTAGAAACCAGAAAGCGTTCAGAGAAAATCTCCAAGATTTCAGTGTGTTAAAGATCTTTTCCTGCAGTAAGTGATCTCAGAAACTTGATCCATTTCAGTTTTTCAAAGAGCAATTGGCACTACTCGAGGTTCTTCTTTTGGACAAAGGTTTTTATTAACAGAAGAGAACTTTATACTAGCAGAGAAAGGCACAGTATCCAGTGACTTGTTAAAATTGTAAAAACAGGGCACGCTTCCCTCTTATCCTTCCAATAGCAAGGAAAAACTGGTCAGCAACACTTTTATCCAGAAACATGGTGGATTCTTCATCACTTCAGTATTTCAATCAAGATCTCTTTCAAAAATACTCTTTAGGTTAAGTATAAATAATGGACTTGATGCTGGAATTAGTGGGATCTACATCAGAAGATGCAGCCAACAGTCCTGCTTTCTGCAATTCAAAAAAATTGCAAGTTGTCAATAGCGCTTAGAATTATTAGCTGTTATATTTGCACTATAAGCCAATGCTGTGAACGCTCCTTTGCTAAGTTTAGAGCCATGCTACTGAAATTCACTACCTAAGAACGCAAGAAAAGAAAGCTCTGCTCTTTCTTGCTTGTCTGCCTATCTAGACACTCACTGTTCTTCTCCAGTTTGCTCTCCCTTTTGATGGTGATCTTGTTGCTTTGCCAGGAGCAAGTGCCACATCACTGCTTGAATCGTTAGCAACTACCTTAGGGAATCTGTCAACTAGAGAGCCAAGCCAAGGTGATACTGTAAGGAAAACTCAAGACCACAGCTCAGGCTGGCATTTGTTCTAAGTGCAACATAACGTACAGTGATGCTCTTATCTCTATTACCTGGTCTTAATTGCATACAAATAGTTAATAGTTTACTGCATTCTTCTAAGCAAAACCAAACTTTGAACTTGGGCAGTTAAGATGGAAATGACTTATGGTTATTTGGTTTTAAAATATATCTAAGTCAAAAACTCTGCACAGTAGTAATGTTTACTCTTTATACTAAATGTTATTCTTTCCTTTAAATCCATAAAGCTGTGACATTCTGCTTTTATTCTAATTGGTCCACTTGCTATTTCAGAACAAATGAAATTGAGTGAAGCAACATGAAGAGTCTAGATATACACGACAAACTCATACGATTATTAACCAAAAGCCATCTGACTGGAAGGAAGCTGAGAGAACAAATGGTCTGTTCAAAAGTCAATCTTGACTGACTCAGATTAACATATTAGCAAGTTTCCAAAAGTAAAATGCTACTGTTTTTCTCACACAGGCATGAATAGGTAGAATTAAGTTTTGGTAACTGGAAATGATGCACGTCACTTGCTGCTGGCTCCTTAGGTCTCCATTGTGTAAGTTACTATTTTTAAGTAGCAATAAAATACAAATTACAAGTAAAGAACTTACTTGCAGATGATCTTACAGTCTGAAAAGTTAGCAACTTGTTAACAGTTAATAATTTGTCCAGTATCTCATCATCAGAGCAGACTGCACTGCTGAGAAAGTTGAGGTTTTTTTAGGAAAGAAAAACAGAACTAACAAAAAAAGATTTATCATCTCTGGAAAAAAAAAACCCATTTTACTTTAACCTGGCATCTTTAAGCGTACTATCTTGATACCACTATGTTTTCCAAGATCAAATATTTTCGCATGCTTGAAGTCTGCCACCTAGTGCTTCTGAGGACAAATTCTGTAAAGTGGGAACAGAAAACTTACTACTTTATTCATGTCATCTTCAAAAACATCACAATTATTCAAAAGAGGAAAAAAAAAAAAGCATCTTCCACCTCTAGTTTCTCTCACTTCTACTTCTCATTCCTTTTTACCTATGGGGGAACAAAATGGTGGTTTGCTGCTTTTTAAAATGGAATTTCCAAAATTTGCAATTCTACATTTTCCATTTTGAATGATCGGTGAAAATTTCCAATGACAATGTCTTTGGATTATTTTTTTTTTCTTCTTCTTTTTTTTTTTTTTTTTTTAATAGCAAAGGAACTTTTTTTAAACCAGAAGATAGAAGTCCTGGACTGCACATCAAAGAACTCTCCCTAGGAAGCAATTCAAAAATTCTTCAGCACTGTAAGAAATAAACCAGAAAAGAGAACCAGACCAAAAAGAAAGTAACTGTAAAACCATATTGTATGGCTTTCAGGGATATGGACATAAATTATCTACAAGGGGATACAGTGAGATCTTATGGCCTGGGAAAAATAGTTACAAATGATTATGACTCAAAATAACCCCAGTCAGTAGCTCTGGCTGATGACTGTAGCTGGGCTCACCACTCTCTGGAGAATGAGAAAAAGTGCCTCTGGACATGCAAAAAGCAGAGGAAAGAGAGATAAAGTCTGGGTTCCAGTTGACACCCCTGGTTCCCCTCCCGACAGTCTGCACGGCACAATGGGGTCAGTGAGGAGCTAGCTGGCTCTCACAGTAAACAGCCAGTGAGGCCGGTGCTTTTTATCGATGCTAAAAGGACTCAGACACTTCCTGCCATTTAATCCAGGACCATTTTTCTTTCAAAGAACAGGAAAAGCCTCAAGAGATTCCCACAGTGATCGCAGCTGAGCCTGCTGCCAGGGTACTGGGAACACCGAGTCTGGGAGAGGATAGATCAGGGTTAGGAGAGAGAGGTATCCCCTTTTCTTCTTGTTACCTATTTACTGCAGACCTTCACACCTATCGTTCCATTCGACACTTGCTAGACTTCAGCCCTGTGAATGGCTCCTGCAGCACATCGGGCACTTTCTGCAATGCGCTGTGCCTGCTGCTGCACATATAAACACAGCTGTCCTGTTGTGGTATCTGCTCTCTCCTCTTAGAATAAGGTTAGGTTTGAATGTTACATTACTACATAACTACTTTCCACCTAATTAAAACACAGCTGTATGAAACTACTTTTTTTTTTGAATCCACTTTTAGCTCCACACCTCCTAAATTAAGCCAGCTTTATGTAACACACTCATCCCAACCGCCTTCTCAACCAAATTCTTTGTTGGTGCAAGGTTAGGCAAATTGTTGTCAAAGCACTATTCACTTCCTCCTGTAAGCTTCTTGTTTCCCCCCCATCTTTATTCCTCTACAAATTTTTGCTGATGCCAAAGTCATCAGCTTAAAATGGAAGTCTCTTCAAGAGAATGTGGCCCTCTCTCTAATTCTACATCGGCTACTTTTCTTCATTTCTCTATCCACACCTTCTACCTTAATTTATCCCTTCACTATTTCTCTCTTTTCTGCTACAGCGATTCATTTTCTGTTTCCAAATAATTGGTAAATGATTCAATGAATTCCTCAAGAAACGACAAAAGTCATCAACTGTCACTGAACATTAATCCAGTGCAAGCTCATGAAAAATGGTTTCTCCGTTACATAGGTACAAACGTGCATGTGCTTCAAATGACTCCAAGTACTTAGGAGGTACCTTCTTAAACCCGACTGTAGCAAGCAAAAGGCCATTTTCCTTTTACTGTACTAACTTCCCCTGCCAAACATCCTTGACCCAAAAGGGTCTGGGAATAACTTAGCATCTGGCAGTGTAAGCTGTTTTTCCTCTTGGCTATCTCTCAGATCTCTAGTACTTTCTGCAGAACTCTGTTCAATGCTCAAGACCATCTTCCGACAGCTAGAGTGTGTCCAGCCCATGAAAGTCACTGCAGTATTGTCAAATTCTAGCAAATCTCAGATTACTTTAGTTTAATTCTAGGAAAAAAATAAGCCCATTTACTTTACTGGTACACTAGCACCTTTTTCCCACTTTACCAGAAATATGACTACGTCTTCTTTATTCCAACTGAAACTCAGCAAATCCCTCATGACTTCTTTTCCAGGCCAATTTCCTCTGAACTTGGTTGCAAACCCCATCCTTCTCATGGTAGACTGCTACAAGTAATGTTTATCCTTTCACTAGGAAGACCAACAAAAGATCTCTTAGGTCAATATGAAGGTCTTCCAACACACACTGAGGCAAGGCATGACTGTTACCGTTCCTGCAATCTTCCTATCTCCAACCTCAAAGCAGTATTTGGTTGTAAGAGTAGACTGTGCTTTAGTAAGCAAATCCATCTCTTAACAATCATTTGGAGGGCTGACATGCTAAGAGAGGCTTGTAAGCATTAGAAAAGTTTGTATTAGACATGTTCAGTATCCATTGACAGCTTTACTCCAGACAGAGGACATGAAATCACAGTGTATTTTAAGATATCAGGGTTAACTTTCACTCAGGAGGAAAAACAAACACACAACCACCCCCCCAAAAAGCCCACAAATAAGCGTAATTACCACCGAAGAGCAGATGTCCTTATTTATCTCATCTCTGTTCCATGACAACCTCCAAACCTACCTGGTATCCTGATAAAAGACCAGCCGTTCTGAGGCCTGATCCCTAACAGCCCTCCTGGATACTCTGGGAAGAACTGGGAGCATTGCTTCAGCCAGTCAGCTGCTAGCTCTGGGGCTCCATGGAGTACACACTGCTTTGCTTCAAGACTTCCTCCTTCCTTCAGTGCCCTGCGCTCGTATTCTGCACTTCGGTCATTGCAGTAGAACTCCAGTGGCACGGCTGTTACCTACAAGTAAAATAATAATCAATATTCTTGTTCAGATTTCCCCTTGGCCCCAAATCCCCAGTTCTGGTACCTTCCCACAGGATCAAATTTGAAAAGTCAAATCATTACTGACATGTACAAATGGAAAACAATCTTAGGCTGGGCTTAAAATAAGCAAAGATATAACATCCCCACACACCACAAGAAAAGTCCTATGAACGGTTATTCACAGGCATGGACTACTTGCCTTTTGATAAACAATGCCTTGTGCCAATTGCTACACAACTGATAGCAAAGCTGAGAGAATAATATCCTTGCTGCACCTCTCATTTTGCCTACATTTCTTTAATTTTATTTTTATTTTTGCCTTTCACAAACAAGTATTTACCTAGCAGAGATGAAATTTACATACTGTCCTTAAGAGAAATTCATGTGATAATTTAAAATTAGGAGATACATAAATTAGAAAGGAAAAAAAATGAACAGGAAAACAGTCCCGTTTTGGAACAGCATGTTTCTTGGGCTTGACAGCTGATTTGAACAGAAGCGAGCCACAGGAACAGTGCAAGTGAGCACAGGATGATCTTTTTCTTCTGGCCATTCTATGAATCCCTTGCCCTATTACCTGCTTCAGTACATACAACACAGCTGGACAGACCAGTGTTGCAAACACAGGAACTCTGATTTCATGCCACGCGAGCTATTCTGGAATGGCTCCAGCACTTCAACTCCCCCTGCTCTGCCCCATCCACCCAAATCTGGACAGAGAGCAGAAGACCCATGTTAGCCAAACAGCTGTATGCCCAATGGCTGTAAGGTCCTCGAGTAAAGGGTTCATTCCAGCAGACAAGGCTGTCTTTCATACAATCTACAGCTTTCTCTTACCTCTCCCTTACCAGGTGAAGGGACAACTTCAAGATACTGAACTAGTAAGAAACAAAAACATTAATTAAGCTGTGGTGCATACCAGGACAGCCTACTCTGCGGGGTTTTTTGTTAGATTAAACTTCACCAAGAGTTAAACTACATGATCCAAAGCAAATACAACAATTACCAAGGCTTTCACACAAATATGAACAAACAACAACTAACTACCTAGCGCAAGAGTCTTCCCAATAAAATGCAGATTGCCAACTTCTTCCTATCTTTTCTGAATGTAAGTCCATTCCAGGCCAAGTGTGTCCAAAAGCTATTTATAACCAAGTTCACAAAAGAAAGCTAGTAGAAACTTTCACATACTATCTAGAGACTTAATAATGTGTTGTAAACTCACTTAAAAATGAAACTAAAATTTAATATTAGACAATTAACCTTACAGTATGGGCTCGTAACAGAGAAAAGTTATAAATTTGCAATGCTTTTAGGTTTCTTCACCAATACAGGAAGCAAATATATCATTAGCCTAGAAGTCATTGTTGCTTCTATTTCAGAAGTACAATTAAAAAAAATCATCCATGTAAATTCATGTAAGTTAAACACATTGTCATGAATCCTAACACTGGGCAAAATGACATTACCTATGGGACTATGAAAAACCATGTAACAAAAACAAACACCGAAGAAATCAAACTTGTGAAAGTTTTCATGTTTTAAGAAAGGAGTCAGAGCTGCTTAGGAAGAAACAGTACAGGAATCTGGAGGGTTTGATGGTGAACAGCAAGCAGCGGAGTTTTGGGAGAACTGAGTAGGGGTGGGAATTACTGTGATAATGGGACAACTGAAACATTAAAACAGTAAAAGAAGATCTTTGTATTGCAGATGAAAAGCTTTTAAGTATTTGAAGGGGTTTTAATATTTTGTTCCAGCTTACTCTAGCATGACATAATTAACTGTTACATGTTGAGAATTATTTATATATATAAACATTGTATCATGGAAATGAAAATATTTTAATGGCTTAACTAAATGATAAGCAATAAAATAGTTCAAATATCAACAGTTTCAAATATTGTACTTCAGGATTGTAAGCTGAAGGGAGCAACCCATAACTCAGGACAGACTGCCTGATATTTTAGATGCTGGCTGCTCCTCTCAGAACATTTACCAGCTTACTCAAAGTAAAAGGTATAAAGCAAGATCTTCTGGGTCCACTCCTGTTTTCCCAGGAGCTGCTCTTACAGGAATAAATTCATCTCACAAGCAGGTACTTCTCTTTGCAAGGGCCAAACAATTGTTAAAACAGATTCATGAGAACAATTAGAGTACAAATCAAAATAAAACCAGAAAAAAAGCATACAAAATCTTAGCAATAATGGCAAAGCCATTGTTTTGCAAGATGCCAAGACCTATTTTTAAACCAGACTGGCTTACAGGTCTATACACACAGCCACATGAAACACTGCAAAGTGAAGGAGACTGTGTTAAGACTTTGTACACGTTTCTACTACTTAAAAGATACTGTTAGAGTTGATGCTATCTCATACTGCCATCTGCAGTCAAAGCGTACGACTGACTTTTGTGGGAGAGGGCAAAACCTCTCTATTCAAAACACAAGCAAATCTTGTTGCCTGAATGCTGATGTATACCACAAACGATGGTACAGACCCAGGCTGCTAAAGGGACACTATTAACCACCACATTTCAGTTCATATCTCTACACTGGACAGACTGGAACAAATACTCTTTCAAGCACAGACAGCTTCACAGAATCACAGAATTGCCAGGGTTGGAAGGGACCTCAGGAGATCATCTAGTCCAACCCCTCTGCTAAAGCAGGTTCACCTAGAGCATGTTACACAGGACATAGTCCAGGCGGGCTTTGAATATCTCCAAAGGAGGAGACTCCACAACCCCCCTGGGCAGCCTGTTCCAGTGCTCTGTCACCCTCAAAGCTTGTCATATTTATTTCCAGGACACCTAGGACAGGTGGCCACTACACACGAAACAGAGCAGACTAATTTCTGACACAGAAATATGGCTTATCTACTGAAATCAATATGGAGATTCGTACACTAGGATTTTTAAAAGAAAAACAGAGTCGCGTCATAAAATTATACAAGCTACATTTCAATAACACCTCACCTAAAGGAAGAGCTAGTAGGAGACAATCTTGAGACAAACTCTGTGTGTGCCTCAGTGCAATTTCTACATTAACAAGAACTGATCTTTCCATGTGGCCTGTGTAACACTGACATCTGAGGACGTAAGACTATCTTTACTGACAGCTCCACGCTTTTTAAAATTCATACGCTCTTCTAGGGTAGAGCTCTGCATCTTTTACATGGCCTTACTAGAAAAAACAACACATTTCTGAAACAGATGAAAAAATCTTCCATTCAAGCTTGTTCATGCTCCTCCTCTCTGCTTTTTGTCATGGTGCAGTTTTTAAAGTTTTTTTTTTCCCCCAGGTTTGTTTTTGTGGTTTTACTCATAATAAAAGGTAGGATAGTCCTTAGTACTAAGCCTTCCTATGTCAACACATTATTGTCAAACTGACAATGTAACAGTCATAGTTCAGAAATACATAAAAAAAAAAATAGTGATGGGATTATATGAATGCATTGCCACCTTAAATTCAGTAACTTAGTTAGGGTAATTGTATAATTTCTTCCTGCATTTATCTCCATGCAAAGTTAACCTTTCAGACACTGTGAAATGCCCAAACCCACTTCTCACCACAATACCTCTGACAAACTGGGATCTATTGAAACTAAACCAAACAGTATTACTCTAAACTGAAGTAACCAGCTTCTTAATGAGAATACAAGATCCATCCTCCAAGCTACTTTTTTTTTGTGATTGAGACCCTATCTGTACTCAGGAAAATTGCCTGCATAGAAAGAAAACTACAACACTAACACCCCCCCTCACCAACCCATAGCTGCTACATAAACATATGCTCCTATTTCTGTCGTTCGCTCCATTAACTTCCCAAAATTCATCACAGGTCAAACAACAACAGAAGGCTATCGTTTCTGAGAACATATGTGCTCTTTCTGCTGTTTCAGGTCTTCTACACTCTTGCCAAAAGTTTCTAAGAAGCATAAAATTAAGTCTTTGTATTCCTAGAAACAAAAAGCCATGCCTCCACTTAATCATTTTTAT
Organism: Egretta garzetta; assembly: GCF_000687185.1. Taxonomy (NCBI): domain Eukaryota; kingdom Metazoa; phylum Chordata; class Aves; order Pelecaniformes; family Ardeidae; genus Egretta; species Egretta garzetta. The sequence continues at coordinate 237,491 of NW_009259967.1, forward strand.
ACACCAGCCAAGCCAGAACAAGTAACTTTTATTCACTAGAATAAATGTCAGATACGATCTCTCCTCAGCTTTCCCTTCACCTTCATACATAGCCTTCTAAGCCTCTATCCCCCCTTCCTGATGTAGGGGAAGTATTCAACATAATCTTCATCCATAAAGGGACAAATCAAAGGAATCTGAAGAAGCGGTTTTCACAATCTATTCCCAGAATAAGTGCTTGCTCTTGAACCAGGTAGTATGTTGTGACTGGGAGGTGATATGTGGCTTTGACAAGTTCAGTTGGATTCCTGGCCCATAAAGCTGCAGGCACAGATGAATTCAGCTTGAGCAGCAGCATGAAGGTAATAAGCACAGGGTCCTACTTGCCATCCACCCTTCTCCAGATGTGAATCTTTAATTGCTCATGTGGCCCCATTTCATCAAGTCTACAGCAATAACATCAACAGTGACTAAAGAAAACATCTGGACGGTCTCGTAATAAAAATACGTTTTGTCCAGCTTTGTCAAGATCCAACAACATGGAATACAATAGCCATAGATTTATGAAGGTCTCTTGTGTCAGCCCAGGAAAATTCAGCTAAAGTAACTTCAAGCTTCAGTTAATAGGTGATGGACAATCCCAAGCAGTACCACTTAATATCCAAAAGATTTAGAAAATGCCAACTCGAGTAATCCTTATATATTGCAAAATTTGGCGGTTCCTTTCTGGAGCATAAGCTGAGGCAATGAGAGAAAATGAACATCCTTTTCAGAAAAAGCATTGCTCCTCAGCCCCCTTTTGTCATCACAGTTGATCAAACAATCACCCCATCCTGTTCATATCATACCTACATCTCCCCCTTAGATTACTGGGGAATAATCTACTTGACAATCTCTTCTATAATTTTACAGCTTTTGGTATTAGGAGGGAAAGTGAAATCTATGTATCTCAGAATAACTCCTGTTGGGTGCATCTTACAACTTTCCTTTTCCCTTCAGTACACATTACAGTCACTTCCCCTATGAAAAAAGCCACTATTGAATACAGTAGCAAAAGGATATCCTCACAACAGTTTTACCCAACCAAAAGAAAGTAATAGATCATCCTGTTCCTAAGACACAATTCTAACAAGATTTAAAACACAATAGAAAATACATAATTTACAACTTCACTTGGACTTACCCGTGGACTGGCTATGCACAGGAAGGACGGCAGCTCAGTCACCTGGCAGCACCGTACACATGAGGTAGCTGATCTCCTTCGATGTATAACATGATCTGAATAGCCAGTAACTGCTTTACAGTGGCTGCTGAACACAAGGTTCTGAAAAAGTAAAATTAAGAAATTACTATGTCTATAAAGAAAAACTCCTCTTAAATCTTGCAACCACCCATGAGAAAGACAGACAAAGGACATTCACCAAATATTCCTCCTTGAAAAAGGAAACTCTACACATCTGCTGCAGTGACAATGTACAGGATCTTTGTGCAATTATCAGAACGTTCAGCTCCTGAAATGGTTGAAATCAGAATAGCTCTTATCAATACTTGCCTTTATGCTCAGTTGGAACCAGAAACAAGTTTTTCCTTCTTTGAACCTTTTGACCTTAGCTTTTATAATGAAGGAAGTATAGGAATATTCTAGTAGGCCTGACGTTCAAGCTGTTTTGTAGCTACTCCTGTATGTATTCTGAAGCATGGGTAAAATAAATTTTGGCAAAGAAAAAAAGACACTAAATGAGATGGAACTAGTATTTTGGACTTCTGTCTTTTCCAACTTTTTCTTTCTTTCCCGTGCAAAATGGATCTGAATTTTTTCCTGAAGACTTTCAAGGTGCTAGCATGAACATACCCATGTATAAAACCTGGAATTTGCCATAAGTGTATCAATGTCCTTTTAATACAGAAAAATATATTGACTCAAAAGTGGGGGCACTGAGATGACACTGTAGTTTAAAGAAAGGAGAACTCTTTGAATATGCTCAAGTCTGTGCAGAACAATAACAGAAAACTAGATTTTCTTTGCTTGCATCAGTTGTTATATTTCCTTTTTTATTGTAAATATCTGCATGAAACACTGAAATAAACTGCTTACAGACTACACCATTTTTCCTACTCAGTTTTTATTCTGACCCTTCTATATTCATAGCAACCAATTGTTATATATTGGTATGTATAATTGTTTCCTATAGTATGCAGAGCATTGTTCTGCACACTGTAGGAAACAAGTAACAAAAAGGGAACATTGAGAGGTATACCTCTCACTGCCATAGGATCACAGGATGTGCCCTCCTGTCAATTCTAGCAGTTAACTTAAGTAAAATGTAACCAGAATCTAAAGCTTTGGCATTGTTCTGCCCTAGTTCCTAATGCACCAACGTTAACTGCATGCTTCTTTTATTTTACATAGCCTCCCAATATTCTAAAATCCCAGTGTGTGAAGTTCTAAACAACATCAGGGTACATGACAGAAGTAGACACCTTGTGTATCGTGTCATACACTGGATATACACATTCCTCTGTATGTCAAATAATGCTAGAGAACATCCACAGCAGTAGTCTATTATGGATTCTGCACCCTTTCTATTTGCAGATGTAGGTGCACTGGGCAGGATGCAGATGGCTAGCATATATAATTTCAAACCTGCTGACAAGGGAGAAAAATAGTCTTACTGTACTTACGTGCTAAGACCACCTAAGAAATACAGTCAAACCCAGCATGTAAGCGGGTCTTTCACACTGCTACCAGTGTGACTCGTAGTCTGCAGCTGGCAAAAAGAAAGTTCGTACTCTCCGACTTAACATCTGCTCCTCTACAGAAAAGGTGAGAGCAGAAAGAGCTGACAATCGCCTTTCATTGACACTCAGCAGGGCTAAAAAGCACAGGTCAAAGCTTGGGCCACACTGGATAATGTGATGTGATCCCAAAACCAGGCTCTTACTCAGCTGGCAATTCTTTATCAGTAATGCTAGCTTAAGCAGCCACTGCTTCACATGTTCACTCCTGTCCCCGCAGAGCCCTTCTTGCTGGCCTAGCTGTCTGTACTCATTAAGATGCTGATCGAGATGAAAACAGACCCTCCGCTCCAAGTTAGTTTTGTGATCTGTTTCACCACCTGGTAAAACAGGCCTTGTGCTGAAACAGCAGTGGGCAACGCAAGGCTGGGAGTATGTGGCTGCGGACAGCAGATGCAAAGGCTGGCTTGCTCATCTGAGGACCAAAAACGGCAGCAACAAAGCACAAGCACTGCTGCTGAAAAGGGGGAGTCCCTTCCCATGACACAGATGTGCCACTTCTTGCGCTAGTTTTAACACCCATCACACCCCTCCACAAGAGTATTTAGCTACACATCTAATCAGAGAACAAATTCAACGGACACGAAAATAGAAAGTTTTCTGTGGTCATGCAGGGATGTGACAGTGCAAGCCACATCAGTGGAGGCAGGATTCAGCAGCTGGCAGTAACGAAAAGGGTCAGAGAGGAAGAGTGATTTCTCTCAGCGATGGCAGGCTACTAGACGGACTCAGAACAACTGCTGTAGCTCAAAGCCCCTGTGTTCCCTGCCCCTGGCCCAGACACTGGGGGCACAGCCGATTTCACAATGAGGAATTGGCATTGTGCGCAGTCACAAGAGGTTTCCAGCAAGTCTTACAACAGCAAGCATTGGCATACTGATTGTGGCTTGGTCGTCAGAGGGGTTCGTTAACTGTATTTCCTGGAAAGTGAGAGTACAAGAAATGGATAGAGAGGAAGCTAACAAACTGTAATTCCAAACCTAGCAAGTTACTTAATTCTCTTTGGAAGCCAGTATTGAAGAGCCATCGAGATGGCTTTAGCCCAATTAGAAGTACCCAGGAAGAAACATAAAGGAAAACTTCCAAGAAGGTATCCAAAATAAGAGAAAATCTGTTTTTCAGCACCATGCTTCCCGTGTACAAATTGTGAGCAAGTCACATAAGAAATATCCCACTCTGAATTTTCTGACATACGCAGCCATTAAGTATTCATGAACAGAGCAGACACCAGATATAACAGGGACAGCAGAAACCAGCTTCCCATCAGTCACATACATGGAAAAGACCAGGTAAGATTACAGAGCTGAACACAACCACAGCTCTCAAATGGATCATATACCTTAGGACAACAAAGCCCAGAACTGAAGAGAAGGATTGTTATGAATAAGAATGTACACACCTACTGCAACCATGCAATGCAAAGTAAGTGTTGAAAGAGGCTTTCCTACATTGCAGACAGAGCTGCACATAAATATGGGTGATTTCTACCAGCATCTTACGCTCATTAAGGCGCCTAAGTTTTTTATAGAAAGAAAATTAGGAAAGCAAAGGAGAAAAGGGTTCATCTCAACACAGCAGATTCTGTATTAATTTAAATCAAAGTACACACATTAATACACATGTTCTGGAGGTGCAGAGTAGGGGTAATGAACAGACCCCACACTGCAAGGGATTTCTGTGTTTACAAGAAGCAACTCATACTATCTTTAGACAAATGCTACCTCAATTTCAGAAAGATCTATTAAAAAGAAATGTGTTTTTTTTGTCTTCTGACTTATATTCATAGTTTGTCTCTTGTATCGGAAATGCTGATCTGAGCAGTTAAGAAAAGCCTTTCCAGATTTATACCATTTCCTTTTTCCTCTTTCTGCCCCCTCCTCGCTCCCTACATGCTACTATCTTATGAAGCCTTAGAGGAAGCCTTGGGAAATTTTACATTGAAAGTTTCTCAAATTTGGGCTAAGATTGAAAAAAAGTAAGTTCATTTTCACTCACGATGACGCGTGCTGCTACAAGGGCATGTAAAGGGCAGTTTGTTTTTCAACTCTCCCTTTGGTTTTGAGTTTGGTTTTTTTTTGGTTTTTTTTTTGGTTTTTTTTTTAAGATGTTCTATATGTAAGCTGTGCAAACAAAATTCTGCAAACTTAGCTTATTTTAAAGTGACTTCAGGTGGCAACTTATCTAACATGCAGGTTAGAAAACAGTTCTAAAGAATCTGTCATAACTGTAGGGCTAAACTTCCTTTAGATTTATGGGTGTTATCACAAATGCGCTGTATTACACACACTGATGAACTTTGCTCCTCAGCTTGCTGTTCTCTATGTAAAAAGTACTAGTTACACCAGTCACTAGTTACACACAGTCACAGCACTGGGACCCCCTGAGACACAAGTAACGACTTCCTCAAAGAGCAGAAATTATTTGGAGAAACCAAATTGCATGTTTAATCTTGCCAAGTTGTGGTACAGGTGGGTCTGTAGCCTATGCAAATGCTTTACATTCCGTTGTTAATGTTAAAACCTACATGTGCATATTCCACATCTCATATTTAATATCTATGTTAACTCACCTTCTGTTCTTGAAGAAAATATAACAACTTTCATTTTAATATTTATACACACGAACTCAAAGGCTATGTAAAAATCTAGATTGTCTTTATACGTATTTTAAAATGAATGCTACGTTCTCTAAGTGCGTACAACTTCTGATATCATCTTCTACTCCTTTACTATCAGGCTGCAACATTTATGATGCCACCCAAGTTTTCCTTAACCATGCCAACGAGAGGACAGAGCTACAGTATAGTTTCAGAGATAAGCATTGCACAGTCAGTATACAAACAGCTGAATGTAATCTTAAAAAAATTAACTGAAAACAAATCTGCACAGCATAGACATTTTAGCAAGCTAGATATGGAAACACAGAATATTTAAACACCAGCACAGCCAGAGTTAACTGGCATACACGTTCAGTTGGCTTGCTCTTTGTTTGATAACTAGGAGGACTCATTTTGTTGGCTTTGCTGTTAACGCTGCAAAACATGACACCAAGCCCGAGGTTGGTTTCCTACTGCTTATGCGTCTTCAATTTCAACTTCCTCTACACGCTATTCAATTGAATTCTGGCTATCTCCTTTCCCCTTCCACATTCACGAACAGAAGCAATATTCCCTAGAGAAATTTGGCACGATCTCACTGTTTCAGAAAAGATTTTTGTACTGCGTATCTGCTAACTGCCCTAAGATGTTTTCCTGACTCTATGCTAGCACTTTTGTGAACTTATTTCCCAGTGAAATGAATCAATGGAGCTATAACCTAACTCAGGAAATCAAGAGCAATTTAGTCATAAAAAGGCAAAACCTTCACACACATCCCAGGCAAAAGATTAGAGAAAATGACCTTGCATTACCCAGTAAGATGAACACATTTAGAGTCTACCAGACAGCAGCAGAAACAAATTTCAGAGTGGAAAGATACCATTGATAATGCCTGTCCACCAACTCTGAAACACTGCTAGGCTGAAGTCTCTGCTTTCCCCAGCTGCTGCAACTATGTATTGAATTTGAGAAGAGTTGGTTTCAGTCAGAAAACAAGCATCTTACATGTAGAAAAACATTACAAAACTCCTAAGCTTACATGTAGAATCCACCCCTGACAAATCATGAATCTAGTTTTGTTGCTCCAGTAGTATTTTTAAGACTTCTAAGTGAGCTGATTTATTTTTTACAGCAAGTTTTGAAATGTATCGCTACATGGGAGGAAGACAGGAGTCAAACTATTTTTCTGTTCAGCACTCTGAACTTTATTAACTGTATCTAATAAAGCAGATAATAAAGTCATCCTGTTCCCAAGTTTGTTTTCCTCTGTTTTATAAAGATAGAAAGGTTTTAATCATTTTTCACTCATGAGGATTTGCTACTGTCTCCACATTGCAGAAATTTTGCTTACCTGCAGCAAAGTGCAGCTGTGCAAGTTAGGGAAGGACAGTGGGAAATTTACATCAAGCAAGAAATCCCTGTTTCTCAGACAACATGACCCCTGCTGTTTCTCCCCTTCGGTCTCCATCCAGGAGCGCATGTGATGGAGCCTGTAGGATGCTTTCAGAGACAGGAAAAGAGCTAACCACCTGAAACAAAACACAGTAGACGTATTTATTCACCTCCTTGCGAAAGAAAGGCTTGAATATATATTTACAATGTAACTATTTGACACAAATGTTTTTCTCAGAATTTCAGGCTAATTTCAGTCCTAATTTAAAGGAAATAATTTTTGCTAGACATCTTCCAATTATATTACTCTTACTTTAATTTTTCTAAGGTGGTTTAACTGAATCTAAATGATTAAATCAGAATACATTTCAAAGCACTTCGTTTAAAAGGATCAAACCTGAGTTAGCCAGTACTACTTAAAATTGTACTCTGACTTCTCTGCAAATTGCTCCACATATAAATTACTCATAACAACCTGCACAATGAATGCAGAATTTATCATAAAGATCATTCAGACAGATCAAGAGAAATTTGTATTATGTTACTGAAACACAGACAAGAAACAGTGGTCCAAAAAACCCACAACAATAAAAGAATATTACACTTACAAAGCCCTAAGCAAAACACCTTTATTTTATTAATAAACACTCGCTTTTATTCTCAAATTTCTTACAGTCACTATGTAACTTCACTCAGAGTACTGTCTGTTGCAGAGTGCACTATAACTTCACCAGATCACCTCCCTTTCCAAGATAATACAGTTTATGGCGCTAAAAATCCATTATCCTAAGCCTATGCCTTGGAATTCCATTCCATATTAAAAACAAGATGTGTGGAAAGTGGAAAATATGGCTCAGAGCTGAAGAACAGCTATCATAGCGTAAGCTTATTCCACGTGTTAAAACGTACACCCAAGCACAACCGGTAAGCATTGCAATAAACTGGCCTTCAAAAGTCGTAAGCCTATGCCTTGGAATTCCATATTAAAAACCCAAGATGTGTGGAAAGTGGAAAATATGGCTCGGAGCTGAAGAACAGCTATAATAGCGTAAGCTTATTCCACTTGTGTTAAAACGTACACCCAAGCACAACTGGTAAGCATTGCAATAAACTGGCCTTCAAAAGTCTGGATTTTGTGCTTGATAATGCCAGCAACCTACAGTGTGATCCTAAGCAAACTCTTCTGTTGCCCTTTGACCGTCTCATGTATTTACGATGTCAAATCTTTTTAACAGAGGTTTTCTTTTGACAGCCGCATAACAATTGCCTTGCATAATGGTGCCCTATACCTGGAGCAACACTCTGGAAGTTGTTATAACAAATGATAATATTAGGACGCATAGAAAACACAGGTTTACAGAGAGATGCCTCTAACATCACCTGTACTTTTCCTGTAATTACTAAAGGAGAAAAAAAAAAAAAGTTGTCCTCACCTGGCTAAATGTCCCTGATTCATGAGGTTTGCCATTTCTGCTGGAGAGACATCAATAAACCGGAGGAAAGAAAAACAGCTTTCTTCATTGATGCCTATGTCACAGAAATACTGAAGTTAGGCCAACACATTTCACAGACACAGCTGAAAACAATAAATCTACTTCATCAGTTCAAGATACACATTCTCTGACATATGACAAATCTAGGTGAATAAATAGGAGATCTTGATTTAACTCTAGAAATACTGAAAATTTAATCTGAATTGCTGTTGCCTGACTCCAAATTCCAGTTCATTTTCCAGTCTGGGCCAGACCAAAAAATACAAATATGTTCTAGGCCAGAAAACCATGCAGCCAGTAAGAACATTGATTTTGCCTACTAAGAATCAATAGGCAGCGTGCATGTTTGCAAATCCAGACGTGTATCTGCCAGACAGCTGACCAGAACAAGCATACCTCAGGATGCCTGTCAAACACGCTCCCTCTCACCCAGCAGTCAGTCAAACGGATTGGAAGGAGATGTAGGAATTGGTAGGGGAATGTGAGTATGGGCATAAGGATGCAACAGATATAGCAAGAATGATGGATACACTGCTGTGAAGGGTGGGGAGCAGAAGAGAGATATTCCACTGTTAAAGAAGAAAGCCTTTCAGGCCCACCCACGTATACTGCATATCCCTAATACCATTCATAACTTTTATTTTTTAACTTCTACACAAAATTACATTCCCCAAATTATTTTCCTTTTATGATATGCCAAAAAGGGTCTCCAAGAAAAAGCCTATTATGAATACCGAAACAAACAGAAACCAGAATAATCAGCAAGACATATGGAAGTTAGAGAGTTACAGACAACGTGTAGACTCCTGTAGCTGCATCTGGTGGTTCTTACTTGAAAATGGTTTTGCGCAGCCAAAGAGGCCCATGCTAACAGATTTCAGCATAGTAATGCAGCCAGTATCTTTCTTGCTTTTTTCTCCCAAAGTTTCTCCTACCCCAGCAGCTGAGCAATCAAGCTGGTGCTTTTTAGCAAAAAAAAAAATAATTTTCAATCATCTATAATAATAAACTGTATTTGTCGATATAAGCAGCTTATGTGGGTTTTTTGCTCATTGATTAGATCCTGGGTCACTTGCATCTCATCTACTTTTTACTTGAAAGAGAAGTTGGCAGTTTAACGTACAGTACAAAATCTACTGAAATGAATCCAAGATTTCTCTGAGTTGAATCTGTGAAAAATTCACATGAGACTAAAAAGGCAGCATTAATCCTCTTGAAGTGAGTTAAAACAAGACAGAAGGAATGGAACATGAGACTGCAGTAGGATTAAGCAGTGACTAAATAACAAGTTGTCCATTAATTATTATTCCAGCTGCTTCCATCCTTTCCTCATTGAGCAAATGAAATATATGTACAAGTACAAATGCTAACAGAATTCTAACAAGTTCTAATCAACTTATCTCAGAGGACTAACTGATCTTGCCTCTCAGTCCTTCGCCCAAATAAGACATATTACAACACTGCCTGTGAGTGTGCAATCCAGCTTGCTTCCCAGGACTGCAAACCTACCTTTCCTATGGAAGAGAGACTGCTGGATGTGGTCTGGTGCAAATGGTGAAAGTAAAACCCGTAACCACCTGAAAATGAAAGCAATAAAACCAAACAAAATCACTGAGAAAGTGTTAACACATACAATGTTCAACCACATAATCTGCAGAAAATGCAGAGTAACCATTCAGTTCTTCATTGTAAGTATTTCAGCACTCTGGGTATCTGGGATTGCATGGCAGTAAGAGAAAAGCATCATCAGTCCGCACACACTACCGTTAGTTTGACACTGAGACACACCACTGTTCTGGAATTGCATTTTACACTGTAGAACAGTTAGTCTCATTTTCAAACATGGCTTTCTCATCTCTGCCCTGAGCATTTCTCATAACCGAATGCAAACAAAATTAATCGTGAATGTCAAGACACTAGTAGATGCTCACAATATACTGTGTCACAACAGACAGATACTGATAGCTTCCTTAAACATGAAAACTCACTGAAGGGAAACCAGGGTTTTCTGGGTTTGTTTTTGATTTGTTTGTTTGTTTTTTGAAGAATTCTTTTAGAGCTTAATTCTATTACACATCACCAGCAACAACTCTAAATTCCTTTTCCTGACTTTCTTATTCCATCAGGGATATTTGATGATCAGGATTCCACCGAGAAAGAGCATCAGGTATCAGATGTTTAACAGCTGAATGAACGAAAGAAAACTAGGAATGCACTGCTTGGCCAATATCATTTAAGTACATCAGGTAAGGGAGTTAATTAGCACTTACAAAGCTAAAATAAATCTAAGTAATGATACTAAATATGCTAAGCTGGAGAGGAAGTGGAGTAGGCTTGCCTGTCCCGTGAGTGGTTAAAGACCCTGATCTGTCCATGACGATAGATGAACTTTGAAACCTGGTATGGCTTTAGGGAGATGTGAAATGGAGACCAAGTTTCTTGTCGCTCAAACAGCTCTGGGTGATTGCACACCTGTAAGAAAGAGAGCATGTCAACCAGTGGGAGGAATTAATTTGTCCAATGCAGCATTTACATCCCAAATCAACTGTGACTATTGATCACTAAAACTTTAATATTGATTAGTATGTCACAGCTATTTTAGTATATCCACTCAAATTTGAATACTGCATCCTATCTTTTCCTATTCACATCACAGCTATTGCTGCTGCTTCTCAAGTGAATTATTTCCTTCAACAACCAAATCAGTTAGCAGATGCATGCACCCATTTGGCTAAAGCTCTTCTACCACAACATCATGCTACACAACTGAACTGCATGCAAATTTGCTTGCCTATGCCAGAAATTTTTTTATATGGTGTTTTCTAGAAACTATGTTTTGGTTCAGGGCTAATGAATGATTATACTTTTTTAAAATTATAATTTAAAACAGCCTTACCTTCCTGAACTGCATGACTAGATTCATGAGACTACTAGTGGTGGTCTGTGCTTGCTGAGTAGTGCCCATTGAGGACTGCAGGAGGTCATCAATAGAAATTTTGTTTTTCAGCGCTTGGTACAACAGCTTCTGTCGACTTGTCTGCTGGCAGTACATAAGAATTTCAATCTGCAAAACAGTAATGAAGATTTAGCCTTTTCTATCTCTGAAATGGAGGATGACCACATCAGTACACACAAAGCAGAGAGAAACATATCTTAAGGAAAACATAACTCTCAAAAAATACATATATAGGCAGTCACACTCATACCGGTATTTCAGGATCCAACCTGGAAAGGACTTAACTGATAGTTGTATTTTGGAAGGCTTAGGTAATGATGTAGGAGAGACAGACCTTTAAAAGTATGTGAGCACAACTAACTAAACAGACTCTTAAGAAGCTCTGAAAACATCACAACTGCAGCTGATCAGCTTAAAATCTGACCTCAATTCTACTACCTTACTGTTAGAATGCTACCATTTAGAGCCCTCTTAAACAGGTGTCAGAAGCCCATGTTGATGACAGCTGCATCACAGAACAACAGTGTCTGTGGGAAGTTCTAGTTTTTAAATTAGTAAGCACATCAGAACAAAGTAGATGTCTCTTAGCCAGAGGTCCCAAAATCTGGTGACATGTTGACCACAAGATCATCCAGTATTGCTAACATCCACATGGAATTAAGAGACTAACAAACAGAAGAGTATGATGTTCTTGCTCTTTACAAGCAAGCAAAAGGATCCTAAATCCATGCTAAATCCTTCACAACAGTAATTGGAGATGTTTATCATGTTTATCATTGTTATATCAATTTCCTTCACTTCAATTAGTGACATTTCTGTCAACTTAATCAGGTTTAAAGATTTTTTTTATTTATAACTGTAAACAAAATGTTTTCCCTGGGAGAAAAATTCATTAATTAGGGCTTCTTCAGTTACATTCACATTTAATAAGACTGCTGGGACACAGTGCCAGAAACTGAAGGTCCATAAAAGGTCTACAACCAAATTTCAGGTATGCAGACTGACAAGGGAGTTCGCTAAATCCAGATTAGAAAACAGATATAACAGTAGAGTTGAAATACTCATTCCAGATCACTACTTTTTCTCACCTTATCTGACAGCTCATTTTCCACATCCTTCTTGATTCTTCTCAACATGAAAGGCTTCAGGATCATGTGCAAGCGGGACAGCTGGTCTGAAATACAGGGAATGGGGAAGAAGGACAATTACTTCACCAAAGAAGAAAACTATATGGTGTTCTACTACAAATTAAGTCCCTTACTGCTCAGCCACTTCTCTCCACATGCGTTCTTACAACACAGAGCTTGCATTTCCCTGTTGATTTTTCTTTTTTTTTACATGAGTGCTGAGCTACACCGTTTAACTTCTAAATCTAAAGATCTGCTTTGAAGAATGAACTTCCAAAGCATTTTATGTATTCTATATTCCCCTGGGCTGAACAATATGGGCTTAAATTTATCACTCTCCATTAGCAAAGAAGAATGTTTCAGATGAGACATTGCTAATTAATGAGAAGAAATCATTACAGTTTTAAGTCTCACCTCCCAGAATTACAGCATCACAAAAACAGGGCATACTGCATTGACAGATAACTGCAGTCTTTATGATAACCTGTAAAAACAAAGTTCTGGGTATTTGAGAACTCTTAAAGCCTTTACTTTTGTGACAAGTTCCAACTGTGCTGTGTTGTACTCCAATTACAAATCAGCTATTTTACCTAGCTAGATTTTTCAACATAATTATATCCCCTAAAATTTACTGGGAAGATTTTTTTTTAAAAGCATTTTTATGCTTTTCTTCTGGAGCTCAAAAGGTGTTCAGTGCTTTGTGACACAATTTTTATGTCTAGAACTTGTAACACACTCAGGAGATCTCCGAGATTATGTGTTCTGTAGAAACTTACAAATATATAAAATGTTTATTCTCCTGTGTTTGGGGAAGTATAGGACTGGAGATAAGTAGCAAATCAACATTTTCATTAAATGTTTTTCCATTCCCTAAAACCTTGGCACAAACTATGGACAACAATCCATAAAATTCCAATCCTATTATGCACCCTGTGTCTTAGGTGACATTTCTCATACAAAAAATAAGAGATAAAGTTGATCCATTAGTAGTTGTAAAAGGCATCAGATTTTTAATAGAAAAACTGCTGCAGTTACACACTGCACTCACTCTCATCAATGGCGGATTTGTTCTCTGCGTGGCTCTCTATGTCCTTAGAAAACCACTCATTGAACTCTTCATGGGAATCAAACAGTGTTGGCATGATAAAATGCAGCAGGGCCCACAGCTAAAAGGAGAGGAGAAATCAGTAGATCAGCAAAAGTCACCCTACAATGGACAAGGTAATTGGGGATCCCAAACCCTTGCAGCTCTTCATGAGAAAAATCACTTTACTAGACCATGAGACATGTCAAAAATAAACAAAAACCCAGCCGCATACTCTTCCCACCCCCCCAGACAAATGCCAGATGTATCAACTTAACAGAACACCATTAGAAAGCAGTGAGAAACACAGCACAATGATTTCAGCCAACAGAAAGAAAAGCCACAAGAATTAGATTTCATCCTGTAATCGAGGTATTACTAACCATCAGCTATCTTCAGTTCTATTCTTATTTGAAAGTGCTGCACATTTCCAAATTTTGCCCTCCCCAGAGCTGATTCCATGTTTGTTTGTCACTGGTTTGCTACAAGCGTGATCCCACAACCACAAAAATACAAAAGGTTTCTCAACTGTTTACAAATATTTAAGTATATATTCTAATTATAAAGAGAAGTCTTGCAAGCTCCCAAATACCTCAGCCATCGTGTTCTGGATTGGGGTCCCAGTCAACAACAATCTGTTTCGACACTGGAACTGTAGTAGGATCTTCCAACGAACACTGATGAATAAAATTAAGGAAAATCATTAAAACTTTTTTTTGTAGAAGACTATGAAACATAAGGTATTTTAAGACCAATTGCTCCAGTGACCGTCCCAAATGATTTTTGGAGGTGACTTGGCAAAACTATCACAGCTACTCCCCAGTCTTTCATAAGACAATTACAGGAAGAAGTAGCCTTTTAGAAATTACAAAGAAAGAAACATGCATAATTGATTTTATTTTTCTACTTATATTTTTACTCCTTTTAAATACATATGCTTGGATACAAATAATATCTCATCACTGGAATAATTAATTTCCAAAAAGAAACAGTTATTATAAATCAGAGTATCATGTGTTTTTCAGACTTTACAACACTAAGTGTATGGGCCAAGAGGGGCACTTTCCAAAGAATGCTGAAGAGACAGACTTCAGTCAGAATGAGTCTGCATCTAAAGTAGTCTTTAACTTACTGTGTACAGTGGCAACTTGGGCAAAGGTTATGGGAAAGCAATTACAGAAGTAAAGACAGACAAATCTATTACTTGAAAACAACCAGAAAATTTTTTGGCACAGAGTCTTATGGCAAAGATTGGGCTTTATTGCAGCCAACAGTATTCACAGGGTTCTGACCTTCATTTGTGTCTGGAAGTGCTACTGAAGAAGGAATCAAAATAATGCATTTAATGGAGCCAATATAAGCAACATACACTAAAGACTACAGACTGTTCACTAGGTAGAATTCTGCAAGTAGTCAGGAAAGAAGATGAACAGCATTTCACACTGTTTTGTTTAACTGTCCTGTACTCCATCTAAGTTTCTGCTCCACAATTACTTTTTAATTCCATTTTACATATTTGGAGAAGGAAAATCTAAAATCAAAAAACTAGTGGATCAATCCAGCGTCATAGAGTTATACAGACACTTAACTAGGTTAGACACTTAAGAGTGTCTTATGTGTGTCAATTTTAACTTCTATCAATTTGTTCTATCTTCTAACTTCTATCTTGATGTTTTCTCGATATTCATAGAAAGGGAAGATTTTGTTTCCAGTTAATTTATTACCTGGAGCTACTCTTGAGTGCTTGCGCTTCATCCAGCACCATATATTGCCACTTCACTCGCTGGAAATACTTGACATCCTGTACTACTAGCTGGTAACTGGTAATCACCACATGGAAAGGAGCATCCTGAGTATACAATGTCTTCTATAACCACAAAACAAGAAAAAAATGTCCACATAAAGTAAGTAAATTGTGAAGTGTTCAGTTGTGTATACTGTAATTTCAGACTTCTGTTTCATAATCTTTTCTCATTACTAGTGCATTTTTCCCCAGCTGACTTTTTAAACTAATTAGAGCATGGTTATTCAACTGGTGGATCTGGACTTCAACCCATTAGTCCCCGAACAATTTCAGATACTTCTTAATGTGCCAGACAAGACCCAGGCATTGAACCCTACAAAATTCTGTTGTTAAATCAGAGACAATCTGACAGGCCTGCAGGGATGCTAGACTTGGGCATCCTGAGTTAGGTTACTCAAATAGAATAAACAGTCCTTGACACTGAAACTTCCTGCTTTATTTACAGAGCTCTAGTTTCTTCATCTGAACTCCATATTGCCTTGAATTGCCCTGTACTGTATTGCTCTCCAGCACAATAGAAGCCTTCTACCTCATTATCTTAATGAAAACACTACTACATGGATGAAGAAACAGAGCTCTGTATCTACACATCATTTGGGGTGTAGCAACAGTTTCTGGTTTACTCTTCACAAATAACAAAAATGGTCAAAGCACATAGTCATGCCAGTATTACCTGACTCCAGAACTTCCTGATCACCTTTCTATCATGGGGATTTCCCCAATAAGGTAGCACCTGGAACAGTACAAAAGTAGAAAGACATTGTTTTCAAATAAAGATATACCTGCTCTAGAATTTTATACTACGTATTCTACAAAATGAGAAAGACAGAACTCTTTCTCCAAAACAACAAAAAGGGAAATTATGTCTGTTAACACAGAGAAAAAGCAGAAAGCACTTAAAATTCTTAGAAACAGAGCATTCCAGGCAAAGGTATCAACCAATTTATGCCTAGTACAAAAGACTAGGTCAAGCTATGGAGAAAATTTCAAAATACGCAGCAGCATGTTACACCTTCTAGTCAGGTTTTTCTAAAAATTAAAAATGATACTTTGCTTATGGGGGAAAGAGGTCTGCCCTCAACTGCTACAGTTAACCCTACAGGATTAGTGGGCTCATTTTCCTGCTTAATATTCCTGGTTGTCCTGTTGGCTTTGTATTTCAGAACCATCCCTATAAATTGGAGATAAAACATCTGGCCTGGCCCTATTTAATATAAGATTTAAAAAGCAGGCGCTACTGCCAGAGGAATCTGTTAATCCATTTACAGCTCAGAATTTCATGTGTCCTATTACTCAGAATAGATCTTTGCAGTGCACTGAAACCAGTTGCTGGTTAATAATATTGTACTGCCATCTTCTGTCTGATGAAAGGCCTACACTCAACTGAGACAAAGTGAGGAACAATGATGGTTTCTGAGGTTGCAAAAGCTCTTAAAACTTCTCCATCCTTCAACTCACAAGCTCCAAATTTCAAAGTGCCTTTAGCTGAATATTCTTCCAACTGTACTGAAATAAAGGTGTGAGTAAAAAACCATCAGACTAACCAAAAAAGTGATTTGCCTTTTAGATTACATATTCTGCCATGGACCTGAAGAAATTAATTCACTGTGATTTACAACAAGCATAATTGACTATACATTTCTGTATGATTAGAAGCAGGAACAAAACTGGTTGAAAAAGATTGATCAAAGTTGTAAAAATGTAACAATCATAAATTTAGAAAACGTCTTTTTAAAAAATGTTCTGTTCCGTGGATGAAGTATTATTATGCAATAAACCCCAAGAACAGCTAGATAATGACTGAAACAGTTTTGGGGTTTTTTTTAAATCAAAAACCGTAAAATTATCTTTTCATAAGCATCCTGACTACATTTTGGAAATGTTTTCTGTATTTCCTTCATGAGAAGCAGAAAGCACAAATAATAAGCTTGCCTATTCTATACAATGAACTGATTAAAGGAGCGTAAGTAGGTAGAACGGCTGAGTGCTCTAATGTTTTCTACTCCAGGGTTTTTAATCAGGGCCCCTATTGTTATGGGCCATGCAAATACATAAATGGATTATTTTTTAGGTTTTTAAAAGTAACTCCTCACTAACTTAAGCATTTCTATTTCTTCATCAGTTTCTTTCAAGTCTCAGTCATCCCAATTTACCCCCAAATATAAGTCACTCAAATCATCCAGTACTGAAGTATGTTCTAGAACAACTTGTCCTCATATAGACTCCTCAGACTATACACCACCATAACCAACATACGGTCTCATCAGCAATGTGGCAGAGCAAGCTATTTGGTAAAAGGCAAGTCCTTTAACACTGCCCTACCCCAGACCAACAAATCAAATATTACTTATAGTAATACTTCCAGGTCTTTTCCTCCACCTGAATAAGTAGCCAAGAGATTCAAACAACTAGCCTGGATGTTACTGGTATACCGGTTACTTATAACTAGGTGTCTTTTACTATTCTTGTATGTTCTCTGTAAAAAAAAAAAAAATCAGATCTTTAAAAAAAACTCAAGAACTCTTCATATCAATGGTTACTACATTAACAACTCAAATATTTAAACTCTAATCTATTCTTTGCAGATGTAACTGCAAGCTTCAGACACTTTTGTCTATCTTTAAATCTAAAATTTCATCACTGTTTCAGCAGTAAACTTTCTTTTCAAGTCTTCCTTTGCAACACTCCAATGTTTTCCACTGGGGAATATGCAAGCAGCTTGTTTTCCGTAACTGATCATTTCTTGCTTTCTACCTTACTATGTTTTCACATTCACAATATACCTGATGAACTGCATTTATTTTCTTACGATCTTTTTCTTCTTATCTATTGGTGCCTCACTTCTCTCCTTTTTCATGATTACCAGTTGTATGCCTATCGTTCTTCTATTTTTCTGTAATAACAACTGCATTCTTTCTCCCTCTAATCTGTTTAGAGTTCAGTTTTGTTCACATACAACCTTTATCTTCCCCAAATTGATAGGAATGACTGAAAACACTGTTCTAACCCTAATGACAGTACATAAGACTGAAATATTATTCTTGGATCTGCTGCCAGGCCCACACATTAGAACTCCACTCCCTGCCCCACTTCAATTCTTCCCTGAGAAGGTGCCTTCAAGCTGTTGCAAAAGGAAAATTGTATGATTCAAGTAAGAACATTTATAAACACAAGATAATTGAGTGCTCCAGAAAAAAACAGGATGACAGAAAAAAATATCAGAATCGGGCCCATTACAGAGTTTCAAATTCCACAGTAATTAGGCATCCAGATGTGGCAAAGAACTCAGGAGAACAAAACAGTTTGATTTTGAGAAAACAGAAATAGCTGTCTTGCACATGCTTATTACCTTAAATTTAGGTACAAATCTGGCAAACTCCTGGTGCCAGTTGTTAAGAGTAGAGGCAGGTGAGATTATTAAAAAAGGTCCCCAGATGTTCTCTCTCTGGAATGTACACATCAAAAAAAAAAGATATAAAAATGAATTGGGGGGAAGGGACAGAGACAGTTTGATACAGCTTTACAACTACTAAATTACAGTGGCTACATAAGAGAGGGAACTACATGCAACATTACAAAACTTCCCAGCACAGCAGGGTGATACAGAATCAAACAGAGCAGATCTAATGTTTAACTAGGACTTGATTTCATAACAGCAAACTGGAACAACCACCACTGTTTCAATCTGGCTTGCTCCCCGTTTCTGAAAGTTGCCACCTTCACATTACTAACAGTCCCTGACATTTTGGTAGGAAAAGAACTTCAGGTGGCACTGGCAAGCTTTGCTTCATCACATCAATGTTAGAATGCCCTCTGGTGAATTACAAAGTTGGGCCACCATGTACTGGTAGTTATAAGCTGGCCTGCAGAAGGGAGAGCCAGAAAAAGTAAAAGCCCTGTGTAGGCTTCCAAAAATCTCAAGCTGCAGTGCAGCAGGGAGACAAGCCTATCTGTTGTTCCTTCCATACAGATGAGCTCAAGAGCCTCTGGCTCTGCACATTCTTCCACTATTGTGGCTGACAGCACCAGTGAATGGGTATCAAAAGGAACATAACAAATGTGTGTAGTTATCATTTGGTCACTACTGAAGCTAATTCTGCTCTCAGTATCACTTGGTTGATATCTCCTATTTAAGGCAAGTGACTGGATGCCAATCAAGACTTTTTTTTTTTTTTAAACAAAGATGTCAATTTCTACATAAAGCAGCAAGTTCCTATTGCTTTTTCTGTTTTGTCTGTCTGCCTGGCACAGAAGAAGAACTGTGCTTCCTGCAAAAACCCACAAATATGGAAATGCATGCTGACTGCCATGGAACTCAGAATTTGGACTTCATTTCTACAAGTCTCTCTGATTTGTAAAAGTCAGTGAACCATAAAGTCTACAACTTGTTCTCTTATCAGGCTTTCACATTAAGCGCAACCGAAAAGACTACTCTGTGACTAAATGAAAATTCCATTTTTATTTACACACACACAGAGGTATCTACATACACACACCCCCTTTCAAAACATGAGGGGAAATGCCATAGCTAAAATGCTTTTTAAGACATTTAAGCTTTATAATCTAGAATTCATTTCAAGCGTGAAAAGCATGCATCTTCTATCAAGCACACTGACCAGGAATAAGCTGTTATCCACCTACCTCAGCCAGATGGGCAAGGAGAGCAATACTTTGTACTGTTTTACCCAGACCCATTTCATCTGCCAGGATTCCATTGATGCCCTGCAAAAGATCCATAAATGCAAACCTTTCACCTTACTACTTTTTAATCCATACAGCACTAGCAGAATGGTTGCCACTGAATCTAGGGGAAGCAGTCCCAGTGTAACAACTCTGAAACACCTTATTGTCTCTTATGTCTTCTACTAAGAGATACTTTATCTCATCTCCACTTTCATACATTTCTCGGGCTGATTTTTTTTCCTCAGCCTGTCTTCACTTTGCAATCACATTGCCAACTGCGTATGCACACAAGGACGAGGCTGCCTGCAGTTTACGAGCTGATCAAAACCTGAAACAGTATGCAGCTCCAAGCAGCAAAAGTTTCCTCAGTATATAATCTAAGTGATAAACAGTTGTATAAAGATCCACATAAAGAATCTTGAACTTAATGCCCCGTTCAAAGCTGTTATTTCCTAAATAATCAAGAATACTGATAGGTGGCTTACATAATACTTACCTTTCTTCTGAAGACATTACAGATTTAGTATACCCAGTCCATTTTTAAAACCATTACATTTTTTGGACCAAGTTTACTTTAATGACTTAAATAATCCCACAAGTTTTAAAAATTTGCAAGATGTACAAAGATACCTGCTCATATAGGTTGGCCAGCCAATTCATGCCTTTGAGTTGGTAACCTTTCAGTTTTCCATTGAAAATAGTAGGCTGTGGAATATCTTCTCCTGCCCGGATAGATGGGTTTGCTAAACTGTAACTCTCTCCAAAGCCAGTACCAGACTTGTTAGCAGCCCGTAAAGCAGCTGCCCGACTCTCCTTTGCATCTTCATCAAATGATCTGGTCTAAACAGGAAGAGGAAAGTATGCATAAGATGATGAACATATTAATTTATCAAGAAACTGCATAGTAAAAGGCTTTACACTTCACATTAAGGCATAGGATGTCTGCCAGAAACTGACAGAAAACAAGCCTGTTCCCATAGCCCAAATAATTTATATTCTGGGTTTCTACCTGCTTGGCACGGAAAGCGGCAATAGAATTAAATTCAAATCTGGCACCCAGGATTAAACAAACCTACTTCACTTGGCTGCTATGGAAGAACCTTGTTCTGTGGCCTTTACCAACTACTCTACTTTCTCTTCTACTTCATGAATCCAAAAAATACATACCCGGGCCTGATGAATCTGGTAAGCATCCTCAGCATTCTTCAGAGCTTGGGCCTTGTAATAGTTACTATCTGAAAACAACATCTTCACGTTAGAGCTCTGCAGCAGTAACCACCCAAATTAACACGCAGGTAAATTCCAGTAATTATAGCAGTGCTTCTTACAAAGAAAGATTTTGTGCTTGAAATACTAAGTTTGCATGAAAATGTGCAGAGTACAGTAAATTTCAAAACAGCACACAGAAAGGACTTTAGATTAATCGCTTACCATAATCTTCTTGGGTAATGTTGACCACCACTCCTCCACCAATATCAATCTGCCTTTGGGTAGAGCTGTCTTCCAGTTTGCGTAGGATTTCTTCCTGTATTCCATCATGTCCAATATCTCGTTTACGACTCATAAAATGGGCATATAATTCAGTTTGTGTGATCAGGAAGTTCAGTTTTCGCTGCTGCCTCTTAGCCTGAGAGAAGAGCATTTACAAAAAACAGATGAAGGGAAAAAAAAAAAACAAAAAAAAAACAGGACAAAGGTTTAATGTTTAAAATATAATTAAAAGAAAAAATGTTAATCTAGTAACTAATCAACAAACTAGTCTATCTAGATTATATTATACACATCACTGTGGTATCAAAACACTAGAATACTAGTTGTACATAAGAACACTGACCACCACAATATACACCTATATTAAAATATAAAATTATTGTAAATGAAAAGTTCTTTTAAATTCAGTAATCATGGCAGACACCACAGTCCTATAAAAGAAAGTTTAAAAGTTTTGTTTACACTGAAAAATTAAAAGACTGACAAAAATAAACAGGTCTACAGTATAAAATACCGGTCGACAGTAAAAGAACTGGACAGTTAAAAAACCTCTCATGACAACCTAACTCCAACATTCTGCTATTTACTAGTAAAAGAATTATGGTAGAATATGTGAAATACATCACTAGGTAATACAGTTGAGATATTATCACAGTTTGGGATTCAGCAAGACATTGTAGAATCTCTGCTCATTCTTACGTTCTGGTTAAAAAATGCTATAGTTAGAAGTTGTCTATTAATCCAAGTCAGCTGAAGCCTTCACAGAATGCTCACGAACTTGCAAGAATGAGAGGAACACAATAAAAAAAAAGCATAATTTGAGCATTCTAAAGACTCAACCTTAGGTCATCACCACACATGTAAAGTAACAACCATAAATCCACTGGAGAGCTTTGACAAGAAAGCTTTTTCTTAAATTCAACCCCTATTACACTGTAAGGGAGTCCATGAAGCTGTCACTTGGCCAAGAAGAAAGCAATCACAGAAAAATTATGTGCCACCTATATGACATATGATATCAGTTTACGGGGGGAGGTGTGACAAGAGCAGGGGGGAGAAGAGGTAAAAAATTGAAAATTCAATGTGAATGAAAAGGAAGGTGGACCCAAAATGACGTACAAACCATCACAAAAGCTTGGTCCTTACTAACACTGAGTATGCATGTCTGTGAGACATGATGCTTGTTTAATCCTTTTCTCCATTTTATTCACTTGTAAAGAATTTATGCAGTTTGAAAACTTTTTTTTTTTAATCAGCTCTAGCTAACACTAGAAGAATTATGTAAAGAATTTTAAGATAGCAGTAGAAATATGTGGAATACCGCTGAAACAGAACAAATAACTGAATTTCATGACCTGGATTTAGAAATCCCAATTGTCTGGTCAATTCTGTGTCTCCTCAACAGATTAATTAGCAGCAATCTGTGCTTTTGCTGTACCTCTCTCATCTCCTCATCCAGCTTGCGTTGCTCCAGAGCCTCTTTCTCAGCTCGTTTGCGATGTTCTTTTTCCACCTTTTCATACTTTTTCCAATAGAGAAGCATCTCTTTGGTAAGACGACGTGCTCGTGGCAGAGTTTCCTTACAGTTTTTCTGGGCCTGAATAGCAGCTCGACGTACCTCCCTCATGCACTGATGGGCAAGCTAGAGAAACAACATTTTGGAAACAGTGGTAAAATAGGCAGATTTTAAAGAAAGCCAGCAATAAGCAACATCAAGTTTAATTACAACCAATCCTTCAGAAGAGAGAAACTGTGATACTTTACTCAGCAGTAATGCTTCTGAAATGGCATGAGAGAACATGAACTTCCAAAAACCTCCTGAGATAGTGAAGACGACAAAACCTGAAGACAGTTTCAGCGTGGCATGGTGCTTAAAGGATTGATCTGGTGGGTAGGTCCTTGAAAGGGGCTCAGGAGACCTGAGGAAGGAGGCCTGCCTGCAACTCTGACTCATCTATTCCAGACACTTTTCTGTGGTACCCACATTTTCTCCCTGTTTTAATAAGGCTGCTACAACAGCAGTATTGCTGGAATACAATCCCATTCACATGTTAATAGACTGAAAAGTGGGGGAGTATCCTGCAATTTTCCTACCATCTCATGAAGAAGCATAATACAAAGTCATTTTTCATTCTAGTATAAATAAATTAATGCCACTGTCATAACGGTCAAAATTGCTGGGTTTGATGTTTATAACAGCTGGTTTTTTTCCCTCCACTAAAATTTGCACATCAACAATTCTAACACACAGATCTCAAATGATCAAACAAAACAAAAGCAAAGAAAAAAAAAGTGGAATTTCAAAACCTTCAAGTCCCCCACATCACTCACTGACTAAAATGCAGTTTGTGATACCTACAAATACAATAATCGCAAGCTATTTGTCCAGACATCACAAAGAAATCAACTCTCTGCTAGCTAAGGAGGGCCATAGGAGAGAACCTACCTGCCAGCAAAGTTTCTTAAATATATACATGCAGATCCTGTTTTCTGTATCCCCTACACAGAAAGTGGTCCCTTTTCTTGATAATGTACACACAGAACAGAAAATTTCCTACATCATCTTGGTCTCTGACATTTCTCAGCCATAAACTTGATTACCTTTTCATTAGCCATATAAATGAATCAGATACTTGAGCGTAACACTTGAAAAATGCTCAGAAAGCCATTATTAAGTCTTCCTAAAGTAAAACCTTCTAGGTAGAAACACTTCTCAGAGAAGACTCTGATGAGGAGATAAATTCCTTTTGCAATCACTTAAACAGAAAATTGTTTTACTTTTAATTTCAGCTCCTGTATATATTTCTGTAAATTAACACATTTAATATTCCAAGAGCCCCTTTGATTTAAACAAGAATGCTTAAAGCAGCAAATTCTAATTAGTGGAAAGATGGGCAGTTCAAAAGCCAAAGTGTACTGAAGTCATTAATTTATTGTCTCAAAGATCAGTAAATTAAAAATGTACAAACCAAATCTTATGAAAGCCAAAAAGATCTCATGAAAGAAATTCATGTTGCTCGTTTCATCTGTTGCTATGAAACACGCCAGAACGACATATCTAAAAAATGAAAAGCCTTATACTAAATGACAATTTACTTCTATGCAGCACTTTCTCCTATACTGCCCTGCTAGTACAGTCAGTATTATAAGAAACAGAAGAAACATAAACAGGTTACAGTTTGCTTATTACATCCAGTACAGGTAACAGTATAAAGCTAAACAACACTTACCTTTTTGCTGTTGGTTAGGAAAAGGTTGCGGGCTGAGGCTTTTTGTTTGTATGCCTATAAAAGAATACCATCTTAAAATCAGTTAAAGGGTAGTGGCTTCACAGCATTTTAAAGATCACCATCCAGTCTTCAGCAGATACACGTGCCAGCCTCAGCCAGGCACACTATTGTATAATTGGGTACCGGTAGTGTAAGTGTTTTTTATTTTGACTTAAACAGCTTCTCATCCTTAATTATTTAAGGCATACATAAATGTATTCCAACTCCTGAACGAAGCATGTAAAATACTTCTTTGTTCAGGATTGTTTAATTATTACTATTGCAAAGCAGGGTTCTCCTTATTCCACTGCTATCACTGAAGTAAACAACACAAATTTCCACTGTTTCCCTAAGATGTTAAGAATTAATCTAGATCCTATGTTCCTCATGTGATCAAAATCAGTCTTTTGAAAAAAGTAAGGTCTATCACATTGCACATATCCTTTGCCTGGCTTATAAGTTCATAAAGTATGCTATAGCCATCACTCATATTCAGCTTCCTAGAATTCAACATCTGTTAACTGTGAACTCCAAAAAGCAGGTTGTAAGGTCTCCTCTGATCACATCTCAGAGAATTTGTGATAGTGAACCCAGCCTTCTATTTCAAGCGTGCCTGAAGCTCGTCCTGTAAATAATACAAACACTTTTCCCTAAACTACTTCTGAAATGTTTCAAAACCACACATGCTACAGTGATTGAAACACTCTTCTCCTGAACTTTATGTAAAACCTAGACATTGGTTTGCTCTATGTTGCTATCCTTTAGATTAGTAGGAGTACCTGCTAGAGTTTACTGTAGCATTCACAGAAAAGGGTTAGATAGCCAAATGAAAGCAGTGGCAAAGCACTGCATGACCCACTTGCATATCCTTGGCAATAAGAAATTTGAACTACACTTTGCTTACAGATTACGAAGTATCAGTTTGGCTATTAATGATCACCAGAAAAATCAGATCTTACTTCACTCTGTTTTTCCAAGTGTCAAGTCCCCACTAAGATAATTTGCTATTTCACTTTCTTGCCATCATCACTGATTTAGTGCTGTTAGCCAAGCTCACCTTTGGCAACTCCTTTTTAACGATGCTAAGCCACACTTTCCGCCGACGTGCATTAAGTTGCTCAATAGTCAAATGCTTTTTCTTGGACCCAGGTGGTGGTGTATCATGAGAAAACTTGGCAAAAACTTTGGTCTGGTGATGGTGGCGTCGTGGTGATTCCTCTGAAGAGAGTTCTTCATCCCGTCTCCTCTTTTTCTTTACTTTTTTCAACTTGCCTGCATGGCAACAATGATCACAAAAATCAATTTCTTTTTCTATTTTTGGGATACATTTAGCCATGTATGTTTCCCAAGTAAACTATCCTAGTCAATTTATGTGTGGAACCAACCAAGAAGCCAAACTTATTCACGTTTGTCAATTCTGGTACCATCCACTTACACTGAATATTTCCTCATCACTTTAAAATAGAAAGATTTTCCTGTTTAATAAATAGTGTGGTGAAATGCATTTTTTCCACCCAGGGAAAACATGCCTTAGGAGTTAAAATGTCTGTGACCTGGTGCAATGTTTCTTGCTTTGTGGTAAAATTCTACTTGAAGACATGTAAAGGTAAGACATTTAAAGGTAACAACATTAGCATTCGGTAGGATAAGTCTCAAACAAAACTTCTCAGCAATTGAAAGAGATTGGCATATTATCATGTATTACAGATACCGGCTTTCAGAGGAAACTGATGCTGGTATCAGATATTAAAAATATTCTTTGTGGGTATGCAAAATCTTGGATGCTGCAAGATTAGCAAAAAAAAAATAAATACACAGTTAAAGGAACTTGCAGAAAGATAGGAAGGAAGTAAGTCCAAAATAGCCCCCTTAAAACACAGCTCAAACTTAAGTACTTGCACTAGGGAGGATTCACCTTATGCTGACAGTTCATAGCCTTCTCTTCCTGCTTCCTTACAGATTTACAGCTGCTGCCAGCTCAGTCAAGAAAGGAAACTGTACTTCCTGGCAAACATACATCTGAGAAACTCCAGCTGAGAGGTTGCAGAAGTAATTCTATTTTAACTCACATTGGACAACAATTCTGAGTTCCCTCTAATTTCCAGAAAACACTATCACTCCCCATCATTTCTTGCTCACTAGAATTACATATTCAGGAATAACCACATCAGGTACTAAGTAAGTTCCCACATTTTTCAAGGAACTATTGTGTTTTCAAAAAAACTCTGAGTAAATGGACAATACAAAATGGTATTTACAGATTGCAAAGTGACGAATAAAGCTCTAAGGTACTTACTGCATAACTCATTCTTTCTAGAGTCAGAGGTCCACAAAGAAAATCTAAAGCCATGAACTCTCAATTCACATTCCTTTTTTTCACTCTAGCTTTCTAGAAGCCACAAGATAAACCACAGTATTTTCTCAAGATTTTTTCCTTTGACAGAACTGGGTATTTCCATGCAAAACCCTGAAGTTTTTAATATTTATGTTTATTCAAAGGAAGTAACGTAGGAAAGAAGATTAATCACAGCAGCCGTTTAAAAACACAAGGTTAGTGACTTTACCTTTTAGTTTTTTCTCTTCTTTAAACTTCTTTTTCTTGGGCCCTAGCAGGTGGCGCTGCTGCTCGTAGTAAGGATCATGAGTAGACAGCAGTCCTGCACTGTAGTACTGATATTGCTGCAACTGAAGTGGGCGTAAATGAAATGAGCACAGTAGTGGAAAAGAGACATAGCAGGTAACAGAGAGATGTAGGTAAACAAGTTCAGATCTTGATCATAAATAAGATGTCAACACTTCTCCATATTTAGTATTGTTATCAAGGATCATACAGTGTACAAAGTGAAACCACTGCTCCCAGAGGTGATCTCCAAGTTCTGCACAGGGAGCCAATCCCACCAAGTTAAGTAAGACGGGAAGAGTGGGCAGTGAAGCTTACACTTTCAAAACATACTGCTCTACCTTTTCCATATGGGTGCTGCCCAGCAAGACAGCACATTACATTAAGTGGTCCAATCATGGACCTCCTATTTGTTTTGCTTGCATTCCCAAATTACATATGTGTTCTACTTTATCATTCCAAAGGATGTAAAAGGACAGGTTTAGATAAAAGGCGTTCAAAAGATTTCCACAAGAACAAACAACTTGAACATTCAGATTGTTGAGTAAAAATATAGTTGCCTCGGCATTTTTCCCCCAAATTACCAGAAAAGTCAATATATTCCAAGCATTATTCAACTAAAATATTAAAGAACTATGCACAGGTTAAATATAAACAGGCAAATCCAAAATAAAAAAGAAAGGCAAGAAAGAAAAAAAGAAAGCCAAGTAAAACCCCAAAGAATGACAGAAAACAGTAAGAAAGAAAATGAGGAACTCCCTTTCAAGAAGGTAAACATTGCCTTACTATTTGTCACCTCAATGATGATGCAAGTATACTGCTTTAGGTTTAAAGATACAATTTTAGTCTTGAACAGCAGCTACTACCTGTATTAGAATTTAACCCACAGCACCTCAGTTTTCATATATATTATCCAAATCTTGCATTCTAGCACCCTATATTTGCTCTAGTGAATGGGACAGAGCATTATGGAAGCTATATATAACACATGTGCCAGTACTAGCTCCATAAATTATTGACAGATTCTCAGCACAAGGCATCAATAGCTTTTCAATCTGTATGTATTTAATTAGATAACCCTTGTCTGAAACTGATGTTATTCTAGTTTGCCAAACAACAGGGTATTTTCCAGTCCACAAAATATTATGATTTTTGATAAAAATGTAAGAGCAGTTAAAATAATGCAGTTAAAGGAAAAAATAAAACTCAAGGAAATGTAAAAATTCTGGATTTTTACCTCTTTGTCTTTGCTATATTTACTCTGATGCAGTTTCTTATATTTGTGTAATCGCAGCATATTGTGAAGTTCTTCCCTTGAAAGAGAAAATTCTTCTTCCTCCTCTCCGTCCTCATCACTTGGTGAGTCTGTGTCACTGGAGTCATCACTCAGAAGGATACTCTAACAAGAATAAATGGAAACTAATTTAACAATCACAAGTCCCTATACTGAATTGTTTATTTATGCAAAGCACTCTTGAGCCTTTACCTAATAAAGGGCTGAGGGTCTGGCTCAACAACAATACTTAGCATTTACAAAAGTGTCTTACATCTGAAATGCCTCAAATGGAAAACAGTTTTCTGAGGTACAGTACTGCATAGCAGTGAATCCAATACACATTTTCTGATTTGGGGGGAGGCAGTTTTCTGTTAGTTTGGTGATACTTAAGTCATTTTAGAACCCACTTTGTCTGTTTGTGGTCTCAGAAAAGCAGCAGTGAGAAAATCCAGGATACCAGTAGGGGCATTTACTGTTGCAGGTACTTTCCTAACCCATTTGCAGTTTGTCCTGCTGTTCTGCCACTTCCATCTGCATCAGTTGCAGCAGGTTGGGCTCTTGTCTGTCCTCTTGGCAACCTGTTTGTGCTAACTAGAGAAGGCTACAGTACAATGAAAATGCAAAAATGGTATAAAGCCACCATTCCACTCTCCTTCCATCCTCATTTGGACCTCGTACTGACTTCATCTTAGATACCAATTTTCAGCGAAGTCCCAAATGTCCATTTAATATACTTCATAATAGCTCATTTTAATTTGGACAGCGTACTAAAATCACCTCAAGTTTCCGAACGTATACTCACTGTGAAGTTTAACTAAAATGCTGCTGCTCACCAAAACTGAAATGCCTACTCTCCATTTTGCTACACAATGAAAATGAAAGCCTCAAATCTACAGAGACTATAATTGTATTTTGTTCTACCCGAAGTCTAATACAATGTTCCTTATCAACTGTCAAATACTCTTCTTTCTTTCCATTTCCAAGATGAGAAGCCTCTGTAGAATGTATTTTTTTGCTTTGGTACGTGTTTTTTCTTAATGTAAAAAAAAAAACCAAAACAAACCCAACCAAAAACAACCCCCCCAAAAAACCCATTCCTTTCTTCTTTGCAAGGGACACTGGCTCCCAGTTACCTCAAAAGAGATAGTGCAGCAAACAACAAGCCAACATAGAACAAGACTAAAGAATTCATTCATTTGGAGCCCTCTTTTCAGCAACACAAAACATTACCACATCTCTGTATCACCTTATGCCTCTTCCAGTGTGAGATTTTGCATCAATTAAAGTGCATCACATGATTTAGGGCAGCTCTTAAAACACGTTAGTCTAGCTTTCTGAGCTCTTGGTAGAACATGTAAAGTAAAATTAAATGGACTACTG
Organism: Egretta garzetta; assembly: GCF_000687185.1. Classification (NCBI taxonomy): domain Eukaryota; kingdom Metazoa; phylum Chordata; class Aves; order Pelecaniformes; family Ardeidae; genus Egretta; species Egretta garzetta. The sequence continues at coordinate 267,437 of NW_009259967.1, forward strand.
AGATAAGAACAAACAAAATTACTGTAAACTTACTGTATTTGGAAATCGTATCTGTGATAATTTGTGATAATGCTCTGACCAGTGCTCAACTTATTTTCTTGTTGCCGTCTGCTTGCTTACATGTTTCCACACCATGATCTATGTCAGATGACAGGATGGAATCACTCACCACTGTCTACAGGATGTTGACTGGAACTCTACTCACAGATTTCATAATAGCTGCATTTCTTTGCAATATTCTTACCTTCAGCCACTTTCTGCTTTTCTTCAGTTTGGAAAAGTTATACAAGTTCCCTTTTTCAGACTTTGGTTCTGTTTAGTGAAAAAATAAAAATGAAGTTCTTAAGAAATAATGCTTTTCCCCGCTTATCCCAAAGAAAGCAGAGATTCAATCTAGTGCGTGCCTACCTGGCTGCAGTACTCCATTCAGGGAATGTGTGTTCAGCATCCCGGAATTCCCTGCTCCAGAAGACTCCCCAAGCAAAGAGTTTGGAGGCTCCTCCTTAACTTGCATCAGGGGATCCCCAGACTGAGGCAGCAAAGGATTGTCATCCAATCCATCTTCACTTTCGTCACTGCAAGAAGATACATGATATGGTGACAATGAAAGGAAAATATTCAAAAGAGGAGATAGCCATGCAACTTTTCTTACATGTGGCCATTTGTTTAGAGGTTTGAGGATTGAGACAGCTTCACATGTAATTTTACACATTAGAAATACTGCTGTTAATAATTTTCCATTAACCTCTGAGCAGTAGTTAATCATCAGACCAGCCTGGCTATGCTATCAACCTGCAACTTCAGTCTTTAGGTATCTAATTTGAGAAGCAAGAAACCAGTATCAAGTCAAACCAAAGCACAGTATTGTCATCCTCAGCACTACTGAACATGTGAGAAATATAAAGCTACACTTTTTCTACTTCTTGTGTGGATCTCACTTGTAAATATACCTGTTTTCTATTACCAATAGTTATTAGTTCTGTAACTCTACAATTCCAAAACACTGATGAAATTAAACATAAATTGTTTTGGGATAGAAATATACCTTGATGACTCATTTCTCATTGCTATAATTTACATACACATTCTGCATCTGACAACAGTCTTTGCATTTCATTTATGGCTACAGGCCATCTCCCTGAAAAATCAACTTAGTGCTTTTTAATCCTATTTTTTGCAGACAAGGAAAGTTTTGGCCACTCAGCTACGAAAAAGAACTTTAAAACATCACACTAATTTGTACGTGGGCTGGTTACACACTGAGTTATCAGTGTGAGCTAAGAAAAGCACAGTGCAAAAACCTTTAAAGGAGAACAGTTTACAATGAACAAGTCACCACTAAACCCTTAATACGGTGATGCCTGGGAACAATATAATAAAATTGCTTGTCCTTCCTTGGTATTCCCAACGGAAAATGGAAGAGGTACCTGGATATACTCCTGTTAAAGATGGCAGACGTCTGTCGTAAAAACTGATCCAGTTGAAGAGCTTTCTCCAGATATTGCAGATAAAGGGGTTTTGCCAGCTCTGAGCAGCTGCCATCCTCCCTGGCACTCAGCTCTGAGGCCATAGAACAAACTTCTCCTCATGCACAGGTGCCTCTGAACACACAGCTGTTAAGAAGAAACAAGTTGTCATCGCACCACCACCTCTGAAAGGAACCAACTGGGTGAGCAGGCAAATGTACTGCACGCTATGCCAAATGCTAATATTTTGCAGAACACCTAATGGAGGTAGTTCTGGGCAAAAAGCTTAAGCTGCAGTTAATAGGTATATTAAACAAACAGAAATTCACACTAAACTTTCCACCTCAATATTACCATAGCCAAAAACTAGATTCTTAGTTTTCTGCTTTATGACTTCATGGATGCTGTTTGATAGGAATGAGCACTGCACTGACTTAGTATGATAATCCATGTGGTGACACAGAAATGCAAAGTACAATGAAGCCAGTCCTTGAGCATCTGAAGTAAACTTTCATGACTATTAAAGATAACATGTTTAACTCTGAACAGAGGCCAGCCACGTATCATCAACACTGAACGAAAAAAATTAAATTATTCTTAAGTTGAACCATATATATATAAACTTACTCCAAAAGGAAGGACTACTGAAAATACTGTTCTTCTGTTGTTTTTATCATTTGATTCACAGCTGGAATACTTGTAAGACTTTCACTTTACTTTAAAGCACTCAGAACATAGCTGTTACGTGTTGACAAACAAGCTACAAATACTTGACCAAAAAAACTCCAGTCTAAAATTCGACTGGTATCTTTATTAAAGAAAAAGTAACACATAATTAGCAGTTTATTACACAATTTTTTATATTTAGAAATTTAGAACACACTCTAGCTTTATGTTTTTTCAACTAGTAAAAATAGCCTGCCTAATTTTCCTTTTCTATTTGTTCCCAGGATTTTAGATTCTTAAAAAAAAAAACCAAACAAAACCACACCCCGTACAATATTTGCATAATACATACTTTAAAAACAAAACTATCAAAACATTTTATAGCTCTATCAACTGCAGTTTTATTTTCCTTCAACTACAAAAGATGCCATAACAACCGTTACAGTAATAGCTCTGTCAACTGGAATTTTATTTTTCTTTGGTTACAAACGATGCCATCACTGTTATATTAATAGTGAGAAAGATAATTTTAAATTATTTCTAATGCCACAGTTGTTACTGTACAAATGAAAGTGCTGTCAATACCCTAAATATAGTAATATTTACTAATAAGACTTAAGCTTTTGCTTCTGGTGAAGGACAAAAATAAAACCAGTCAGCTTTTGAAAGATGTAGATTAATTGTTCTTCTGAAGGATTCTTCTGGCTTCTATCACTACTTAAAAATACTGCAAAATCTGAAGCAAACTTCACATTATTTTACCGCAAAACATTTTATATTTGTTCAATTGTTAAATTGTTAATGACTAAATTGTTTTAAGCTTATATAAGTGAAAACACAGATTGAGTATCTGGTCTTCAAATTGTTCTCTCTGCACACATACAGTCTGAAAACCAGCATCCAACTTTTTCAAGTCTTTTGTCCTCAAAAATTGTAGAACAAATTCAGAACTTCCAAAGTTACAAAAAAGTATGGTAAGTGATTGCCACCTTGAGACTAATGGCTGTGGTTGAACAAAAGCAAATTTTATTATTTTTTAATGAACACCTATCCTTGAGTTAATATCTTTATCTATACAGAATAAACAACAGCATGCCATAAATTGTTAGACAGAATAACAGCCCTCATTTAAAAATTATTTTTAGACTGAAGCAATCTAGGTTCAGCTTTCTATACGCTAGATCTTCGTATACCTGTCAGCAATGGAGTGATTGACCTCTGCTACCAAAGACCCATTTCCAGCAGAGGTTAACAGACAGAACAAAGTACCTGAAAGCTTTCCCTATGATAGGGGTATTAAGATTCATGTTTTCCAAGAAACTTTCATCTACATGTCATATTGCTTAACAGCCATCTGAAAAAAAGCCACCCTAAAATAAAAACTGTCTTCCAAGAGGGCCATGAAGAAAGTAAAGAGGTTAGAAAACAAGAGGAAACATGAAACTTGTGTCTCTGATGGAAGAAATCATTCAGGAGGAGATAGAAGGGGACACCAAGAAGGTAAAAGTGGTTTTCTTTCAGATCACCAATAAACATTATAGGAACAAGATTCTACCCCTCGTATCATACCAAAAAAAGTACAGTGAACCCTTTTGTCAGTCCATTTCAAAATGTATCTGTCAACAACAGTGAACAGTATTATTTTACCTTCCCAGCCAAAACATTACATGCAACCATTGTTTAATGATTTTGCTCAGAACTACAAGGTACCTTTCCCCTATCTGCTCTTTGCAGAAAAACTCTTTCCTAAAACTCAACATTTGGTAGCATTGCCTGTCCTTGAGGCCTTGCAGGAAAGAAATGTGCCCCACGAGCCACAAAGCACACAGGACTTCATTTGGATTCACTGCCTCCAAGGAAGCGAACAAACCAAATGTGCTCTTTTGCACCCCAGTGAGCCCTGCCCTCACAAAACTATAAAAGCTTAACAGCAAAATAAAGGGAAAGAACTAAGATAGATTCAAGGTCAAGTTTTTAACTGCAGGACAGCAAACAGGCCAGGTGCAAAACAAACACAATCATATTCCTGATCTAAAATGAGTAACTGGATACTCTTCTAGCTGCCCAGAGGCACTTGCCTAAGTGCTGGTCTAAGAAGATTCACCAGACTGGATCAGAGCCTCTCCTCCACCCAGGCAGTGGTGCTCATCTGGCTCCATGCTCATACAGCTTAGGAAATAACCCAGCAGAAGTTATTTCTTTACTTATAAGATATAAATGACCCTATGAAAAGAAGATGCCATCAGATGTGTTTATTAGTTAGAAAATTAAGGTATTTTTTCAGTAGTGGCTCATTCCTACTGCACAGAGCTCCCTGGTAATACACTCTGCCTGCAATGACTGCAGTAACTGCTAAGAGTAGGTTTCATTCCTTATTTTAACATAGTAAATCCTCTTGTTGTGTACACTATGCTAAGCATGTACACTTTGCATGTGTACATGCTAAGTACTTGTCTCATCTGTACTTTTTTCAGATACCTATGTTTTAAAATATTACTTCCCAGATCAGGAAACCTTACATCTGCATTTAAAAAAGTCCTCCTTGTGCTGACATAGCAGAAGTACTCCACATTTCACCCACAGAAAAAGACCAGCTTTTGCTTGTCTTCCTATTTGAATTGTCCCAAGAGGCTCCTGTACATACAAAGTTAATTACTCTTGTCCTCAAAACAGTTACTCATCTGTATCCCGCCTACCGAATAAACAAATAAACAGAGTAGAGCTAAATAATATTCTTAAATGTATTAACAATACCCAAAGCAAATTTAATAAGTGTTACACAACCATATTGAATAGAGAATAGCTCAGCCATTGAATTCAGCCTTTCATTTATTTATATGCTAACAGTCCCACAGCGCTTCTCTGTTGATCCAAGTAATAATACAGGAAGCTAATCGACAGATTCTTCTTTATTCCCTGTTCTTCTGTCCCCACTCTAGGTTTTAAGAAACAAAGATTTCCAATAACAAAAACTGCTTGAATATTGAAGTGAGAGAAGATGGGAATAAACAAGCGAGAGGCACATGAGAGCCTGATCCACTACAGTAGGTAACAGTGTTCAGGATGTCACCGAGACATTGCTTCAGTGGATTTACATGGTGATGACATTCATTCCCCTTTTCCTTGCCATTTTTGAAACAAATCTGTCCTTTTGCCTACTCGGTTTCAGGAAGACTGCAGAAATACAGATTTTTCAAATGTTTTCGTTGTTGATGGTAACATTGAGGGAAATACTCATATTACAGGTGGTAAAATGACTGTATGCTGCCACCATGACTTTCTTACTGATACATGCCAATTTTATGTTAAATTTCAGTATCGCATTCAGTAGTTATTTACTTTCTCCCTTCATCTCCCCTGGAGTTATAAACAGTTTAGAAAATTGGCATTTGGAAATAAATAGCTGCTGCACTGCCTGGCTGGCACTTTGAATCCTCTAACATTCTTACTTAATCAGAAGCTCACACTGAAACCATTTAATTGTATAATGCAGCCCTTTGAATTATTAAAGGCACAAGTAAAATACCACCAGCAGGATCCGAGTCTAGTTTATCTATATCAACTTCATATAATAACCTTCATGATCATATATATTTTTTTAAAGACCTAAGTTCAGTTCTGAAGAAGCCTTCCCTACCCTGTTTTAAATCACATTGCTTATTTCAATGTTAATGTAGGTGTGGGGTTTCTTGCCTCTGTTTTTCAAGTCTGCCCATTACAATGCCTAGTCAGTAAGTAAACACCCAGCACTGGAAAAGAATCCTCCAAGGGCGTCCTTAGAGAGCATAACATAGTCATGTTTTATAATAAGGTTTCTAAGTTTTATACCCACCGACCTGCACCAATCAAACAGCAAAAACACTGCTCTCATGAAGCAGCTTAGCTTTAAAAGTAGGTTCTTCCAGTTTAAATAGGTATCTGCTGGCTATTTCTGAATGAAGTCCAACAGGTTTTTGCTACCGATATCAATTTAAAGCAGGACCCCCATAGATGGCAAGCGCAGAGTTTGGCACTCGTGCCTAGCAGCAAGCTAGAAAGGATCTGCATCGTACAGCTGTTTGAAATAGTACTTTTTCCTCCAGGAGCCTCGTTTTTCTTTTCTTTTTTTTCCTCCTGTCAGTTGCTGGCATCTCTACACCTCAGGTAAGGCCCAGAGGATTACTTTTTCTTTTTATGCCTAAGACTCACATCAAACATTACAGTAAATGTTGGCAACAGCTACACTCCTAGATGAGGGCACATACACAAACACAAGCTGCTGTAGAGGTGTAAGGTACAACACAGCAGCTAATCCACAGTACCCCTTCTTAGCCTATAACAAATGCAAGAAGGCAAATTGGTGGCGTAAAACTAACTCAAACGGTCTTGCCAGCCACACATTAAGTGTGTGTAGATGAAGTGTTACCAGCCAGCAGGTGAGCACGCTTATTTGTTCAAGTATTTCTGCCCACAACAGCAGAGCTTCTTACCTCTCCTCCATCCAACTGGTGTAAGCACAGTGACTAAACACTCAAGTGGACAAAAACTTGAAATCCTAATTTACACATGGAAAGTATGTATTCCTCTTCTCCCTATTTGCAGCATTGAGAGCTTTATCCATAAAGCAGGATTAAAATGTGGGAGCAAGAATACAACCTTCTATGCAATTTTAGTTCCCTCGCAATTTTAGCAGTTTTGCGCTTTTTCCCCACACATAGTCTTTTCGTGCTTTGCATTTTGACACCAACTTATTAAGAGAGATTTTCCAAACTGATATGAACACCCATGATGCTTTTCTTTCTTTAAGAAATTTCCATTCAAGACATACAACTCTCACTAGAATAGCAGAATACTCTAAGGATTTCCTGTAGTAACATCTCCAGAATAACCCCTGACACAAACATACGTATCCACACGGAAAATTAAGTCAAGATGTATGTGGAAAACCTACATTAGCACAGGTAGGTATATTTTTGCCAGATTTCTTTATAAGTATATAATCTCTAATACAGATTATTATGGTGGCACAAAAAAGCCTGAAGAGGTATTTTGCTTGGAAGAGAATTACACGCTCTTCTTTCCCCTCTCACATTTTAGCTTGCTTTGATAAACATATAGGTGCACTGACAACCATTTTCCAGAGTCCACTATATGCCAGGTCTCAAAGCAGAACATAATTCCCATATAATCTTTTTTATTGCAATGTCTTAAATGTAACTTTGATACATTAGAGATTATTGCTTTAAAAAAAAAAAAGATAGGAGGATATTTCATACAAACCTAAAGCCCTCAGTCTCCACTAAACTCAAGTTGATTGAATAAAAGACAGGTACATACAAGTGAAGTGTGAGCTCACACCCTTTCAGTTTGAAATGAAAAAGAAGCCATTTTAACTGCTTTTCTGAGTAATAAAATCTAGTTAAAACTAGATACTGTGATATATACAGTACTTAGCTGTTTTGCTTTTATGTTAAGGTTTTATGTTGTTTTCCAAGGAATGAGACGGCATTTCATTGATCTCTGCTCCACCTTTTAATTGCTTTTAAATACAGAGAAGAGCCAGTGGGGCACAGGCTTTGCATTTTCTAATTGCAGAAATAACAGTCACAGGTAGGACCTAATTTATTATTAAAAAAGGGAGAAAAAAAGCACTACACAGCTCTAAAAAAAAACCCTATCAGAAGCATATACATAAGTGAATGACAGAATACCTTAAAACATATCAAACACAAAAGTTGGTATGTCACCGCTCTGCCTCCATGTTTAAACTAGCAGAAAAATGACGAGCAGAAAAACAAACCTAACCATTTAACTGTTCAGTTAGAGTCAATCTTGTCCCAAAAGGGCAGTTAACGGTATTTATAGAGACCTCTGAGAACGTACCCACACTCTCTGCACTACGCAACAGCACCGTCTGTTACCCTCATACATTGCCATTGCTTCACTCCTCTCTCTGCGTGCACAAAATACAAAGTGCATGGATGTTTTTGGTTTTGTTTGGTTTTTACTCCCTCCACCCCAGACCACGAAAAAGGAACTATGTCCAAGAAAGCTCTAAGAGGACCATTTTCTTCTTGCCATCTAAACCAATCCCTGGCGTGTAATTTAGCTTGTCAAGTAGCATGCTTATTGCAGAATTTACAGCTTATTACATGATACTAAACCAGAACAAAACTTGTTCATTTAAATGGTCAAGAGAGGCAGGGCAGTATTTTAAGCAACTTTAACAATATACCTGCGAGAGATGGACTAGATATGAATTACAGGGACTATCCTTAAACATTGGGAAAAGGTTCAAGCTACAGTCCTATTTCTTGTACTTTTCCCTCACTATCTTGCCAATCCTGGATGTCACGACCTACTCTTATACACACACATTAAAGGAATGACAACAAAAATAGATCACTTCTGATTCGTGTAAATTAAAAAAGGATGAGTGATGGTCACATACAGGCGTATCAGATGTGCTGTACAAATCCACACGGCAGATTTGCTCATATGAGAGGAAACTGAAAGTCTAATAATGCACATAAAGGCATTTCCCTATAAAAAAGGAACTTGACTGGCACCATTATCTTCGTGCGCCAAAGAAAATAATCTCAAGGAACTTATTATTACCACCTACAACACTGCCGAGAGGAAAACTTAACACACAAGGCCAGCAACGGGGTAACAGAAAGAATGTGTAACGCCAAATGCTACTAATCACAGCGGAAATTGTATTAGGCTGTGTGTTTGCAGCGAAAGAGGATTAGACTTTATACCACAGCTTTAAAAAGGTGCTTCCTGGGGCACGTTATTCACCAGGGCAAACGCACCACTGAACTCTGTTTCATGTACCCCTCGTCGGTGCTTTTCAGCGGCAGCGAGGCCGGTTTGGCACGCCACACCTCCCCGCCGACGCCGGTCGCCGTTCGGA
>NW_009259967.1:278085-303209 GCF_000687185.1 Egretta garzetta
GCGCGGTGGAACCGGGGCACCGTCAGGGTTAACAGCAACACAGGCAAAAGGAGGTACGTGGTGGAGCTACGTGCGTTTTATCACATTCCCTCCGTCACGCACGAAGAACTGCATCACAGAAGCTGGGGACAGAACAGGCCTGAGAGTTAACTCTGAGGACACTGCCATGTAAACACGGTGGAGCCATTAGCTGTTGAGCACAGCTGCCTCCTGAAACCCATTAAGTAGTACCTTCACAGTAAATCATTAAATAAATGATTAATCCGGATCACTTAATGCCTAGAGATAGAAATTCGTACTTCATGACTAAGCTGTCTGTCACCCTGGCACACAGCAGCCACCGCAATCACTAGGAAATCAGACCATTGCTACTGCTCCAGTGAAACTTTGCTGCAGCGTTGTCCCTAATTAGTTATGGTACTTACAGCTCTGACTACAACCAGCAATTACACCGTTCAAGAAAGGTGTGTGATTTTGTCACGCATTACTGCCAAGTTTAGAAAACAGAGTGCTCGGCCCTGAGCAGCATGACAAGGTCTAATGTATCATCATAAAAAAAAAATAAAAAGTACTTTTCTTTTTTTCTCCTTTCAGAAAATTGTCATTTTCAATCTTGTGCAGTAATGAGCCATGACTCCATTCCAGTCTATTTCTTTTCTGTACACCCTTCCCAAAAGAGGATAAAGGAAAGCTGCAGCTGTGTTTACCCAGGAAAGCTTTGCTACTTAAAGCAACACAGTGGCACAGGCAGTGTTTCGCTGTCCAAGTCCCTGTCTGGAAATCCTTATTCCATTACAATACAGTTCGAGGCAGAGATTTACTTCTTGGAAGAGGCTGAGGATGCAGCTCAGTCTCTTAGTGGAAAGGGTACCTTTAGCAATTAGTTTGTACCCTGCACAGAGACACTCTCTAGACCACTCTTCTACCTCCCAGTCTTGATGCCTTCGCATCCTACCTCCTCTACCCTCCCTCCCGACGTTACCCGATATATTGCCATTTGCTTGTGCTCTCTGCTAATAGGATGGGATGGACCCAGATGATTTCAGTTCTGGAAATACAATGTGAGCCTTCATGTTCCGCATAGTACCTCACTCATTTGTGGTAACGCATCACTGCTTGGAAGAATCTTGCTCCAGATGAATGACACAAGCTCCAGTGCTGGAGAGGGGCCCAGTCCGCTGCCAGCATCTCCAAGCAGACCAAATGAAACACACACTCAATTTCCAAAAGGAGAGTTGTAAGACAAACTTGTTTCAAACCTCTTATTTTTATGAAGTGAACTGAGACAAAGGAACAATACAGTTTAATTACAGAATACTGTTAAGGGTTTACAAAAAAAAAATTTAGAAAATATACTGACAAAGAGCAAACCTTGGAAGTTTTTCTACCAATTTTTCTGCCACTCCCAGAAGTAAGCAAGTCCTATCTATAGTTTCAAAGAAGAGACCTATTAAGTACTTCTGGTCTAGTACTCTTTGTGGAGAGGTAAACAAAAACCCAAAACCCTCCAAACGAACACACATTTCCCCTAACAATATTTAAAAGAAATGCACAGATACATCATGAGCATCTAGTCATGCCAACTTATCCAAAGAAAAATGGCTCACAGACACCCACAGCCACAACCCTGAGAACGAAACCTTCCTTATACTTGAATAAGGTGGTCCCCACCCTGTCTGAAGCATTTGAATGGCAAAACATGGAACTTTTTTTTTATTTAAATACTTAAACTTGTATACATTGTATAAATTCAGAATTTCAAAAGCAAAGAATTTTCAACAGTCCTGTGCTTGCAAGTCAAATATAGTGGTATGCCAAAAAAAAAAAAAAAAGCCAAGACTCAGGCACAGCCTGCACTCATTTTGTCACGTGGTGGAATAGCACTATCACCTGGAGGGGCTTTACTTTTACTAAATACCAGCCAAAGCAAGTATACTGGAAATAAGCTGGTTTTGCCTTTATATCTTATTTTCTTGGGGGGTGGAATGCTACACATCCTTTAACTGCTTTCTCCCCCCCTTTGTACACTTTTGTCTATATACACACCGAATTAGCATTACACAGCCTTATACAGTAGTGCTGATAATCAACGGCATGCAACTTCCAGCAGAAAGCTTTGCTTCTCAGCCTAACATAACTCTGACTTGGCAGAAAAGTCCTTTTTCTTAGTACACCTCTTTGATGTTTTTGCCAGCATAGTGGTTCATCAGGGTGTGATCTTTTTCACTCTCCTGTGAAAGACTGTTGTATAGCTATGCCAAGAGACTTATCTGTATATAAACCAAGCCTATGTGGGTTGGCCAGAAGGTTTTTTAATTTTTCCAAGCAAACCCTTTCTAATCTCAATGAACAGGCATCTTATAAGCTCCCCTGTTTACATATCTGGATTGGATGAGAGTTTTACATACCTGCAACAGGTAACAAAAGAACCAATACAATTTAAGACATTGGTCTAGTAGCAATGCAAGAAAAACAAAAGTCACTGTTTTCAATCAAAAACAGCTCTCGAAAAAATGGATCTCAAAAACAGACCTTGAGAAGAACAGTCAGACACAGTAGAAATTTCCTTCCACAGATCATCATTATTTCCATTCAACAAGGGTTTACCTGTCATTATAAAGAAAGGAACTTTTGGAAGAATAGCCCCTTTTTTTCATTTGGATGTCTTCAAATACCCAGTCTAAGCTCATCAAGTCACCTCTATCAGAAATTAGATTCGTCTAGCCAGCCTGAGGTCGGTTTGAGGTTCTGCCACAGATTTACCACTTGATTTTTATTTTCATGCTTTTCTTGACAAAGTACATCCTGATTGTAGAAGGAGGCAATTTGAGACACCTCTTTATTTGTGGGAAAGCAATCCCCGTCATCTCTGTAGTTTCCATCCTTCTGTGGATTGCTTCTCTTTTTTAACTCCATGGCTGGTCTGATCAAAAGACCATCCTCATTCATTCTGTAGTCTTTTATTGCTTTCTCCCTTCGAAGCTTCTGGATGTCTGCCAGCTGATGCAGCTCCTCTGGCAGCTCCGTGCAAGTGGGCTGATAAGGAAAAAAGAAACAGAAAAGAAGTCAAAACAATACATATGCATACACATGCTCTACTTTTGTTAGTACCAGATAAGAGCTCCCTCTGTAATTAGCCAATGGAACAGAACAATCATTTCTCATTAGATCTGTGAAATGTATCAACTACCTGCTTATACAAACAATACCTAAGGGGAAAAAAGTGCCACCCCTCCCCCCCCAGTCTGTCTTTTAAAGGCAACCCAAAGGGAAAAATACTGGACTTGCATTTATTGTTTACTCCTTTATTCTGAAGATCTTCAAGATTTAAGAAATACTTCACATACAGGATTTAGATGTCTCCTGGAAAACCTTTTGCACTATGGAGTTGTTCTAAATCCCTGTCGTGGTTTAACCCAGCAGGCAGCTGAACACCATGCAGCCACTCGCTCACTCCCAACCATCAGTTGGATGGGGGAGAGAATTGGAAAAAAGGTAAAACCGAAAACCCACGGGTTGAGATAAAGACAGTTTAATGAAACAGCAGAGGAAAATAATAACCGTAGAATCATAGAAACTTTAGGTTGGAAAAGACCTTTAAGATCATCAAGTCCAACTCTTAGCCTAGCCCTGCCATTCCACCACTAATCCATGTCCATAAGCACCTCGTCTGCCTGTCTTTTAAATACCTCCAGGGATGGGGACTCAAGCACCTTCCTGGGCAGCCCATTTCAGTGCCTGATAACCCTTCCACTGAAGAAATTTTTCCTAATGCCCAGCCTAAACCTCCCCTGCCGCAACTTGAGGCCATTTACTCTTGTCCTATCACCCATTACCTGGGAGAAGAGAATGACACCCATCTCACTACAGCCACCTGTCAGGGAGTTGTAGAGGGCAATAATGGTAAGAGAATATACAGAATATACAAAATAAGTGATGCATTATGCAATTGCTCACCACCCACTCACTGATGCCCAGCTGGTCCCCAAGCAGTGATCCCTGTCTCCCAGCCATCTCCCCCCAGTTTATAGACTGAGCATGACAACACATGGTCTGGAATAGCCCTTCAGCCATTTGGGGTCGGCTGTCCTGGCTGTGCCCCCTCCCAGCTTCTTGTGCACCTGGCGAGCAGGGGAAGCTGAAAAAGTCCTTGACCAGTCTAAGCACTACTTAGCAACAACTAAAACATCAGTGTGTTATCAACATTCTTCTACTAAATTCAAAACACAGCACTATGCCAGCTACTAGGAAGAAAATTAACTCTATGCCAGCCAAAACCAGGACAAGCCCCTAAAAAGGCATAACCAGTTCATGTTTGCTTGTAGGAGCCACTGCAAAGGCAGCTTTCCCAGCTTTTAATTTAAAACCTTGGTATTCTATTCTATGGGTAAAAAACCCAACAAACCACTTATGTGGAAAAAGCCAACATAGTTAACAAATCAAAGACACAGCTGCTTAGGAAACAGGAGAAAGGAGATAACACTCCTTGATTTAGTCCTGAGCAGTGCATGGGGGGCTGCTCAAAATATTACATGCAAGCATCTGCTCCTCAACAAGGACTGCAATGCTCACCAACTTTGTAGGAACAACAACAAAAAAATCCACAGTTGCATTCAGCTGTAGGAAGTGCAATTACACAAATAAGGAAGCTTAATTAAAAAGTAGTAAGAGGCAGCCAAGCAAATTCAATCCTAGCAGGTAGCATGGAGACAATTTCAAGACAACATACAAGCAGCACAGAGTAAACGCTACCTAACAGCGAAAGATCCCAGAAAGAGTGAAAGGAAACTGACAGGACTACAGGTTAGGGGAACGGAGACTATGAAGTAAGCATCCTTCAGGAAAGCAAAGCCCCATGCAAGTGAAGAAGATGGTAAGGATGAAGTTACAGAAAAAAAACCAAAGGGCAGGCCAGAATAATTTTATTAATATTTAACAAAAATGTAACAGAACTAATAAAAAAAATTCTTCATACATGAGAGGAGCACAAAATGTCAACCATGCTGCAGGCCCAAGTGATGATGAGAGAATACAAAAGCAGCATGGTAAAAACCAGGATATTTTCTCTTCTACATTCAGCATAAAAAATGTGGAGATTTCCATACCCAAAAACATTCATTATGTGCCCAGAATGTGTTTCAGATTGTCCCATAAATACTTAATACCAACACCTGAAATAGAAACAATGTAGATTACATCCAAAATTCCTGAACAGCGGAAGATGGAAGAGCTGAACTAGTAACTATAATATCTTGCTTAAAACCTGCCTTGATACCCAGGGATTGGAAGATGGTCCCAGGAAAGATACAGGAAGCGACATGCTGGTAAGTCAGGTGTCTGTATGAGCATACCAGTAGAAACACTAAGAACAGAATGAGCGGATATACAGATGTGATGCACTGGAAAAGAGTTACCACCGCTTTTGTAAAAGGAAGCTGTGCCTCACAAAACCTATGTCTAGAAGTTTGCACGGATCCAGAGGAAGGTTAAATGATTTGGACAGGATTGCAGAAAAAAGCAACTTACTTGAGAACACCCCACCTTCAGTTCTGTTTAACCAGAAGAATTCACATCCAGCTTCCTAACTGCTACAGTATCCTACAGTGAGAGGTAATCCATGCCCCAAACCACTTAAAGCCAAGGTGCATGAAAATTCAGGCTGTATATTCATAATGATTAACATGCATCGTGTGCAGTCCCAACTCACCTGCCAGTTGAGAAAAATTCTGTCTCAGGCATGCAATTATATTTAGACAGAGAACAGAGTTTATGCCATCATGTGTCATGAACATGTTATCTGGTATTATATACCGCACTACACCTTAAGTGCATCGGGAAATCAACTCTGCTGCATGGAGGTGTGCATCTCCCCTATGGTACCAGAGCTCTGCTTGTGAACTATCACCACTTAAACAAGAAAGCACTGTACTTCTAGAACATTTGCTTCTTTACACTGATGGGTTCTCAGGCCGTGTCTGCTTCTTTGAATCCAAATCCTAAACATCAGTATGCAGGTGCATTTCCAAGTACCTAACAGCACACAATATGAATCAACAAGGAGAATTAGAAATGTAGCACATACAGCTCCTTTACCAGCTCTTTTCTAGTGACAGAGCTGTAGAAGCACAGAAAACCATTCTACTTGATGTCTACATCCACAAGAAGAACAATTACTCCTGGCAGACAGTTATGCTGAAAACACAGGAAACTGCAGGGACTTTCAGGGTGGGGAGTTTGTGTTGTGTTCTCCCCCTCAGTGGTAAGGAAGATTATCAGTTTGAGAAAGATGCCGAAGAGGGAAGCTGAGGGCTTTGATAACGAAGTGCTGAGGATCAGAGGTTACTGTTTTGCATCTGGTTTGTGGGTAAAACATCAGTTGTTTAGGAGGGAGCATCCACTATTCAGAAGACTCAACTACTACTTGCAGGTGATGACACAAGAAACCACAGAGTGTCAACACGTTTTCAGAACTGTCAGGATCATTAACACGCCTTTTTTTTTTTTTTTTTTTTTTTTTTCTTTTTTCTCTATTTTCTTCTTCATTCTCTTCTCCCAGTACTACATCAACAAGGGTGTTGCATTATCATTTTTGGCTGCTGTGGACCACTGGCAATACTTTACAGTTGCTAGCAACTGCTAGGATGCATGACACCCATCTTTTCTGCAACGCTTTCCTGAAGGAAGCTCTAATCCATGGAGTTGCGTCCTGACACCTTGACAGCACATCTCCCACCTGGCATAGCAGCTCATGGCCCAGCCCCTCAGTACATCTTCTGTTACTGCTGAAACAACTATCAAATGACAAAAGAATGTGTTGTGCCATCCAGAAGCAAGGTGGAAGCCTTGCTGGAAGGGCTGCCCACTGGCTGACCATAAGGACCCTGTTTCTTTGCCATTTCCATCAAAACATCTGAAAGATCAAGGCGAAGAAAAGATGGCTGACACCTCAGCTGAAACGAGGACTACCACCAGTGACTGCTGTGATTGCTCATGAGAATTATGACATCCAAATCAGAGACTCAAACGTACTATTTGCACAAAATACGTAACTGTGGCTTGCTCTGCTCTTACCAGTTTATTGCTGTGAAAGCAATAAATTGTCATTAATCTCCATTTCTACCAGCTTATCTATGGCCTCTGACAATCTAGGACTTTGTTCCCATCAAATTATTTATGAAAACTTGTCTTAAGTAAAGGGAAAGCACAAGCTTCTGTTGAAACAAGCTGGAACAAAACAAAACCCCCACCTGTTCAAGAAACAAGGCAAAATTATAGACACAGATACATACAATTATGCAATTAAGTCTGAAATCAAGCACTCCTGAACATGTTGAAGGCCACAAGGATGATCTGACCCTAGCAGGAGGTAAGCGTTTAGCCAGAAAGTGATTCTTGTATTCTGCCACTAACGGGGGCCTGTTAGAGCACACAAAGTTCTCACTGAGGAACAAGAGGTGCGTGTAGAAAACAGACTGTGGAGACTGGGCGTACAGAGCCCAAGGAAGGGTGGTGACAATTACATTCATCAGCCTTATTCAGACTTGTCTTTCCTCAACTCTCAGTGTATGCAGTGATCCATAAGGGCAAGTGAACAGGCTTGGCTTTTACTCTCATATTCATTTTTCCTTGCTGCTGTTTCGAAGAGGAGAAGACTCTGGTCCAGATCTGCTCCCAGAAGCTGAACCCCTTGATCTGGTAAGAGAAGAAGAGAGTAGGTAACTGCTCCAGTAGTCATCATTCAACACCATTGGTCATTACTCAGCATTATTCAATACACAGCCTCAGACTGAGGAGCCAAAGCATATTTTTCACTAAGTATATCCCGATACTGTTATTACACACAAAAGCCATTGGCATTATGAACTTCTGGATGTGGAAGTCACCCAATAAAGATTAGGAAGATGCTACCATGCTAGTCCAAGCTGAAGTTCAATGTTGCAAACCCTGATCCAGGAGCTAAGATTCAACATGTGACAGCTGGAGATGGGAGGGAATGTGGCTACGTATTCCATCCAGCTTCAGTATTTAATTTTTAAAGACTTATGATTGAAACTGTGCCTGTATCTGTGTACTTGTTTTGCAAGTATAGTTTCCACGGGAATGTTGTAAGTTTGTCGTAATGGGAGAAGGAAAAAAAACCATTCTTCTGTCTGACATGATGTCACTCAATAAGATCAGAGGAAACATGAGCAGGCCAGGGAAGCACAGCTCATTCATTGCTCTAGTCAGGTACGACATACTCAGACACACCTTTACATTCCAGAGGCACAACAGAAGGCATGTCTATATAACTACTTTTCCCTTTGTCAGAAGGCTGAAGACCTGGTGGTTCTGTTCAGAAACCACAATCCAAGAACTAAAGCAGAACAAGAAGGGCCCAGAAGAGCATTCCTTACCTGGAGTGATGGAAGTCAGTCAGTTTCCAGATCTGGTCATCTTCTCCAAGTGCCGGCAAATCAAAGAGGCCACGGTAACTTGGAGACTGTCTTGCCTAGTGGCTTTCACTCCCACAACTTTCAAGTAAAGGCTTGATGTACCATAGCTGGTTCCTCTTCACTCAGAAACTACGTCCATCTTCCAATTTAGAAGCCGAAGTAGTGCAAGATATCTTTACAGCCCTGGAGCATTTATTGTCTTTGGCTTTGCTGCAGTCCTGCTTCAGCAAGAGAGGCCTCTCTTCCAGTTCTCCAGTATGGAGAAAGCGCAGTAGATAACATATTTCAGGTTTCCAAAATGTTTACCTGGCATGGGTATTTACTTCAGAATCCAAGGAGATCCATTACTTCTGCTGAAGTAGTGTTGGAACTGCGCCAGGTCACGTCTGGAGAATAGTCATCATGCATAGGGACTCCAGTGTTGCTGTTGTTGGAGACTGACTCCAAGATGAAGTGAAGCTCTTTGTACCAGACTGTTGTTCACCAAGGGTCCAAGGTGGAGCACAAGTGTAAATTGTAACTGGTCAGTGTAAAGTAGTAAAGTAAAATAGTCCAGTAAAAGCATTTTCCAGGTAACTTTCAACTGTAGCTCCACAAAATGCACAGAAGGCATAACACAGAGCTTAGTGATGGATGAACTTTACTTCTAAATATCCATGAAAAAGCACTAGAATAAATATGGGGGAAGGGTAAATGTCTTGACTATTCATTCTGACAATCAGATCTGAATAAAGGCTTCTTGATTCAGGGAATTAATACAGACCTAGCTAGAAAATCTAGAAGTTGCAGAAAAAAAGCTTTTTTTTCCCCTCCCCAAAACAGGTTTAGCTAAACGCCATCAACTTGCAAAGGAGTCCCTTAAAGTTAACTTTGTTTGCTTACTCAGTGAAGAAACTGAACTAACAGACCACATTTAACTAAACCAAACTCTGTATTTGGAGTTTAAATATGTATTGCAAGCAGATTTTAAATAAAGTACAAGAAACTTTCATTTACACGATCTTCTCACAAGATACAGAAACAACAGAAATTATTAACAGTGAAATGATGGTGAAAATGGCTACTTTTACTAGCTGTACTACAAGATTTCTAAAGCAACTGCAAGAAGTATGATTATCAGACATGACACTAAATAGATCTTCAAAATGCCATTTGAAATACTCAGGATCAGATTAATTCCTTGGCTAATCTTATGGAACAAATGGATTTACAAAAGGATTGGCTTTAGCAACCTGAGTACCACTTTAAAAAAATTCTACAAACAAATAGCCCAATGCAAACCAGATTTTGTACTCTTTTCACTTTAACAAACTGTTCTTTTCCCTTGTGTCATGCCTTCTTTTGCATGCATATCACACTGGAAATTCAGATGCTGAGCTCATTTTTTTCCATGAACTATGAACACCCTTCTTATTTTGGCAGCTCTCCTCTAAAAAGTAAAGGTTTTCAGACATGACCTCTTCTCTTCCATCTGTGAAGCAACTATGACCTCTTGTGGTTATCTAAACTAATCTCCTAAATCCTCAATAATGGGATTTACTGCTCTGAGCCCTTAAGTAATTCCCAAAGGATTCAAGTCTGTGCTTGAGTGCTTTGTTAAACCAGTGCAAAGAAAAAGACAATTTATTCCATGAAGATAGACCTGCATTCTCTTTCCTGTTACAAGACATTTACAATTGCAAAAATGGAGTGGCAGCAGGATTTAATCAATTTAGTTCAGTCTCTTTGTTATGAATAAGGATGTTTGACCATTCACTTTTCACAGAGATTTAATACCAGCAATGTCTTACATAGTTACTGCAAGCCCTCCTAAGATTACTTCGTTGAGAAGACAGAAAAAGACCACACGAATACCACTGCTTGTTTGGCTTGCATGGACCTCTTCTTTCCATTAGCACAGGAAGTCAAGCTCCTTAACCAAAACTGTTGTTTCTCCCCACCCCACCCCCCTTTAAAAACTAAAAAGCAATTACAGAAGTGTCCATCATATAACAGCCACTCCACGGTATCTGGTCATGCAATACTACTGGTTCTGTGTAACCAAAGAGGCAAAGTGTTACTTGACTTGATTTTTTTTTTTCTTTTAAGATAACATAGGTGAGAAGAAATTAGGAAGACAAGGTAACTCAGAGATACTTTTACAGAAATAAAAATCTTTGGCCAACAAGAGACAACACTTCTCAGAAACAGCCAGTACATGCAAAAGAGCTCAGCAGTAAAGATGACAGAACAGAAGAAAAATAGAACAAGTATTGGGGACTAAATGCTGTTACCAAGACAGCAACTGGCAGCTCCAGGTACCAACACTTCACAATCGCCTGTCCCTCTTCATGCCCTCACATATACACAGCCTCTGTTGAGCCCAGAGGTTCTCAGTCTCAGATGAGAGTGAACAGAAAGCACGTGTGCCTGTGCCCATGCCTTAATAGCTGCAGCTCACCATCCACAATACTGACTTGAGGTGGATTTGTACTAATGGACTAACATGAAATGCAGCTAGGTAGATATAGACACCATCACTTCTGCTGCTGTACGCAGGAAACAAGGTTTGTGGCATCAAGTAGGGTGTACAGTTGCAGAAAAGGAAGCTGCTGTAGCTAGGTCCTCCAGAGTATATCCATCAAAGCCTTAGATCAAATCACTAACCAGAGAAACAAGCAAAGACATACCTACCTTTGTGCTCCCAAGGTGATCTCCAGGTGCAGTCCGATAAGCATTTAAATAACCATGTACTACAGCTGTTAGGTCAGACATCAAATTATCCATTAGAGAAGAGTGGAGCAGCAGAAGGTACATAGCCTTCAGAGCAAGGGCTTTAAGCAGAGAAGCTGGAAAAGGTCTCAAGAACCATATGTCAGGATTCTCCTGTGTATCCCAATGCAAATGAAAACAGTTATTTAAGTAGCAAAAACTATAACAGAGCTTTTCATCACATTCTTCTGCAGTTTACAACATATCTCCCAATGCTGATCTCTATTTTCAGTGCTACTGAATACTTGCAGCTTCTAAGGCCACCTGTATACAAGCCTGTGGATGTTAGAGAAGGAGGAGCTTGGGAGGAGGGATTGCTTCTTTAAAAAAAAAAAACCAAAACCAAAACCCCAACCCCAACACATACCTATTCCAGCACAATACTAGGTTCTCTCTCACCTATCTCTGAAACTAGGTTGGGTTCCTAAGAGCTGAGCTGAAAGACCTAAAGGGGAAAAAACCCCTCCCATCAAGGGAGCTGGGAAATCAGCTGGGGATAGTAACATCTTCAGCCATCACAACTGGAACCAGAACAAGAAAATGAGCCCCAGTTAAGCTTGACCACGATACCCTGAGCAAAATTGTCACTATGGAGTGGCTTACACTGGTATACTTACTACATACACATTACAAAGTTATTTTCCACTTTTAGTCATCAGACCAACAGGAGGATTTGGTTTGGTAAACTAAGGCAGGCATGTTGTCATTTGGTTTAGATTTGCCACACAGAATTCTCTAAACAGAAATTTTGAGCAACACTATTAGAATTCCAAAACTTATATAAAAATAAAGCTGTGTTCAAATTGGAGGTTTCACTGAGTAGCTATTATAGCAATATCAAGTAACATTTAATCCAGGTTTTTGAGAAAGATTTTAAGACTATGAACAGGCAGTGCAAAACCACTCAGATTTGCTCAGGAAGTTACAAGACCAGTATGAAGGAAGAAAAAATGCTCTGGTAGGAAAGAGATTGTTCCTATTCAGTAAATAAATCGTGTCTATATAGTGAGGTCTCATTAAGTATTACTTCCCATATTTAATAGCTTCTTTGGAAGTCATGTCCCGTGTTCCCCCCCCCTGCCCCGCTAAAAGCAAAGTCAGGTGATTAAAAACCCAGCAAAAAAGATGCCACAACTGGCACTAGCATATTTATATTGTTTAACTAATTTTACTATTTAACTAATTCAATATCCTCCTATGATAAGGTCACCTGCCTAGTGGGTGAAGGGAAGGCAGTGGATGTAGTTTTTCTGGATTTTAGTAAGGCTTTTGATACTGCCCCTCACAGCATCCTTCTGGACAAGTTGTCCAACTGTGGGATGAGTGGGTTCACAGTGTGCTGGGTGAAGAACTGGCTGAAGGGCAGAGCTCAAAGGGTAGTAGTGAATGGGGCTACATCTGGCTGGTGGCTGGTCACCAGCGGTATTCCTCAGGGTTCAGTTCTAGGGCTAGTTCTGTCCAATATATTTATCAATGATCTGGATGCAGGACTTGAATGCACCATTAAGCGAGTTTGCTGGTGATACCAGACTGGGAGGTGCTGTTGACTCTCCTGAGGGACAAGATGCCTCGCAAAGGGATCTAGATAGACTGGAGCACTGTGCTATGATTAATGGCATGAAATTTAACAAGTCCAAATGCTGGATTCTGCACCTAAGGCAGAGTAACACCAGGCATAAGTATAAATTGAGAGAGGAGTGGCTGGAGAGCAGCCGTGCAGAAAGGGATCTAGGGGTGCTGGTCGACAGCGTGCTCAGTATGAGTCAGCAGTGTGCCCTGGCAGCCAGGAGGGCAAAACGCATCCTGGGGTGCATCAAACACAGCATAACCAGTCGGTCAACAGAAGCGATTATCCCACTGTATCCAGCATTGGTGCAGCCTCAGCTTGAGTACTGTGTGTGGTTCTGGGCCCCACAATTTAAGAAGGATGTGAAGGTCCTTGAATATGTCCAGAGGAAGACAACAAAGCTGGTGATGGGGCTGGAAGGAATGTCCTGAGAGGAACAGCTAAGGACTTTGGGCTTATCTGGTTTGGAGAAAAGGAGGCTGAGGGGTGACCTCATTGCTCTCTACAGCTTCCTGAGGAGGGGACATGGAGAGGGAGGTGCTGAGCTCTTCTCCCTGGTATCCAGTGATAGGACGCGTGGGAATGGTTCAAAGCTGCACCAGGGGAGGTTTAGACTGGACATTAGGAAGCATTTCTTTACAGAGAGGGTGGTCAAGCACTGGAACAGGCTTCCTGGAACGGTGGTCGATGCCTCAAGCCTGTCAGTGTTTAAGGGGCATTTGGACAAAGCCCTTAACCGGGCATTTGGATTAGACGATTGTTGTAGGTCCCTTCCAACTGAAATAGTCTATTCTGTTCTATTCTATTTATCAAGCTTATGTTCCCAAAATCTTAGGAGCTCCTGGCCCATTAAATTTTCCCTTGCTTGTCCCCATCTGAAAGATTAACAAAAACAAGGACAACAGAGAATAATGATTTGGCAAATGCTACTGAACTGCACAAGCAAGAAAAAAATCGCTACTCTCATTTTTTCATTCTAATAGTGCTGGCAATAAAAGTTTCCTCTTTCCCAAAAAAAAACATTTTAACCAACTTCTTCTGTTGGAACGAGGTTGCAGAATTAGTCAAACACTAAGATACCCAGAACATTTTTTACCCGAGTTATATATATCCCCTATTGTACAAGCTTTGTTGTTCTTCAAACCCTCAATTTCAAATGAGCTATTAGGAAATCAGCATAAGCACTGTTGCCAACTAAAGCTTGCATCTGTCTCCCAAGTCAGTGTTACAAAATGTCCTTAACTACAGCAATTCGACCACTGCATAGTGCCATGCTCTTAAAAAAACTGACAGAAACATCTCAAGATGGGCAAAGCACAGCTCACAATTGAGTCTTCAGAAGGTGCCTCACTGAATCACTCACTGAAACCATCTGCTGCCTGCACTTCATGATGGCATCCCATTTGGAAGATATCTTCAAGTGCTCCATCAAACACTCCTCTAATGTGCAGACACGGTGCGGAAGGAAGCCGCCTGTTGCCACTGAGAACTGCAGAGCATCAGCAACCTGCAATGGAAGGGATCAATATGCCGTGACCAGCGTCTGTTAACCCAAGGCAAAGGATATGGACGTTTGACAGTGGGGATGCATATTAGAATTAAAGTATGCTGCAAACAAATTAATCCTCATTTTGACTGCATGCAGTTGCAGAGCTAGTAATCCAACTCCTTAAAACTGTTAAGTTACACAAAAGGGTAAATTAAGTTTTAAGAATGACTTATGTAAGTTATATGTTGTAGTAGTCTAAGGTTCCTTCTAGCCCAGTACTCTTGCCTCCAGACAGCGGGTGGCTTGGAGCAGTATCAGAAGAGCATAAACACACAGTGATACTTCCCCAGGATACTTATGGTTTTGCCTTTTATCTAAAACCTGAAATAGTGATGTAATTGTACAGAAAACATGACGAAAGAATATGCAAGCCTATAACCTGATATTGCCTTTGGCAGCATACAGAGCCAAAAGGGAAGCAGAGAACAGCCTCCAGCAGCAACTGCATGGCATGGTGTTTGCTTGTTTCTCATCCTGGTTTCATCCCTTTTACCCTTTTGCAGTAAGAGCAGGAACAGCCCTGATTCTTGTCCCTAACCAGGGAACACAAAGATGAGTGGGACTATTGATACAGGTGCAGAGAGAAGACAATGGAAAAGGGAAGCCTGGAAGAGTCCACTCACCAGGGCAATGGAGAGTTAAAAATAAAAGGCCTGCATCCACATTCAAAATCTGAGACTGAGCTATCTGCTATTAGAACAACCTACCCTTCAGACTTTCTCTGCTACTCAGGAGCCCAGATTCCCACTCTGGTCCCCTGAAATTCCCACTGACCTCTCACTGCCCTTTTCTACTCCTGAGAAACCTTGGGCATCTCAACACAAGCATCCACAAATCCCACCAACAAAACCATGAGTTTACAGGGCAGCCCAGTTTTACTGCAAGGGTTACAGCCGAAGCCACTGTTCCAGCTGTTCTACCACACGCTGCCCATGTGCTACCTGGACCAGACCATGTAGTGCTTGGCAGCACCAGCTCAGCCCCTGCAATAGTGACCACAGATTTGTAACTGACCTGTTCTGGCCTCTTAGGGAGGGTAAATTCCAAGACCAAACCCCCATTCCTAACTTATCTATAAAGTCTTTGGGGGAAAAAAAAAAAAAATCTCTTCCTGTCCAATAGCAAAGGCAAACAAGCTGGTATCATTTACTAATGACCAAAGCTGTCTCTGAGGCATCATCTAAATAGCTAGCTGCTGCCTTCTCTGGGAGAGAAGCCATGTATTTGCTAAGCCTACCAGAAGAAAGCTAATCCAAGCCATTTACTGAATTTCCAAGGAATAAAAGATTGTATGAAGGTATTATGAAGAAAATGCAAAACATTAGAACACCACAAGTAGAAAAAGCAGTCTTGGTCTAAGGACAGAAACGTGAGACCTCCTATGCTCTGTGGCTGGACAGAGAACCTAGGACTGCCTGTATTCCTGCTAGGCTGACTACATTGCTGCAGTCCAAAGAAGTCTACAACCACCAGCTGAAAACTGGCAGGAAACACACCTGGAGAAAGGAACTGCAACAATTCAAACTGATGAGTTCACTGAAGAGAATACAATGGAGAAGACCCAGGCGAAGCTGACCTTCACTGAATTGTAAGCACAAATCACCAGGTAAAGAGGAAGTTTCCCTCACTCATTACTGAACAATCCTTTGTATTGTACTTCTGACCACTAAAACCTTCTCTGACTTTTCTCTCTCAGTGGCCAAACGCAGATGAAGAACCACCTCAGGAAAGACCTTCTCAAGCAATGAGTTACTTTTACTCAAAGTCAAAACAAAGATGATCAAATCTATGGAAATATATTCCATTCTTCTAGATGGTTAGAGAGAGAGTTTCTAATAAAATGTCAATGCTTTCCAAACAAAGAAAGAAAAGACTTAAATATTTAAACAAAAATGAAAGCATCTTTGCAATCAATATTCATAAAAAGTCTAATGTGAATGAACAATGAATAAACTTGCCCACAATGAAAACAATGTTTTAGCTTTCACTGTGAAAATATTTGTCCGAAGCCATTGCATGCTAATGGCTTGGATTTAAGGACATAAAACCTACCACACGCTGAAGAGTAGTGTATGTGCATAGATCTGTGGAACCAGACAGCAACAGTGACTTCTTCACTTGTACATTTTATGATTAAACCTTACATGGACCTCTGTCTTATGGAAAGTCTCAAGCTGTCAAATTTTCTTTATTCTTTCAGCACATACCTCTATGAAGAATTGTATTATTTCTTTTGGTAGTACACAGATATGCAGCCAACAACATTTTACAATAGGCAGGGATTTCAGAGCGTGAGAATGCTCTATCTTCATGATGCAGGGTAAAAGTGTCCAGAAGTCAATGTTAGGGATGTAAGAACTGGCAACAGATAGTTGTCTGCTCGCTATGCAGCTTTTTAGGCTGCTATAGCCCAACAGGGACACACACCAGCCCCCACCCCCCCAAGGCAGTCAAATATGAAATAGCAGTATGAGACTTCCACAAACATTATCATTAAAAGTCACTTCAACAGGTGATGCTGAAGTACTATAAGAACATTGGTGGGGAAGATGGTCAGTGAACATCAAAAACCTTTCACTGCCATCTGCTAAATGTTGTGTTAATTAGATTACTTATTGCAAGGAATAAACAGTTGCAGCAACTACCCAATAACATGTTTGAAATTATGCAGCCAGGATCTCATCTAACCCAGAGTTCTCCATTGCTGTGTTTTTTTAAGCAGAGTCTCACCTGTTCCCATCTCTAAGAAGTGCTTCACAAAAAGCATCTATGAGAGTAGATGTCTCTCAGAGGTACCGCCCAGCTATTTGCTCCAGTAGTACAGAGTAGAAGACAAGACAGCTTAATTCCATAATATCATGTACACTGCAGGGTAGCCAAAACCAGACTACTTCACTAGCTTGTATTAGAAGTAAGATTCAGGCCAACAAATCAGAGTAATTGAATCTAAGCCTAGAGATCTATCAGTGCAAGAAAAGCATGCATGTCATCTCATACTAAGACAACAGGACAATGAATGGAATTCTGTGTACCTCAGACCCTAGGGAGGACAGTTCTGGTTAGTTATTTCCACTGTGTCGGTCACATGTTCTGGCCAGTACAGTTGAGAGCACTGATGGGAATTTTCACCCCTACCTTTTCATGCAGTCAAGACTTAACACTGACACTGACCGATATTTAACCTGTAATGGAATAACATAATTTTAGGGGCAAAAGGCCAAACTAAGATCAGAAGGGGACTGAGAGAAGCCTCTGCTGTATAAAGCTTATGACGTAGCCCAGATTAGGGCTTTGAAGAGTTACTACAGGCAGTCATATCTGTGACACAAAAGTCAGTATATAGGCAAGGACAAGTCATACATAACTACGCATAATATATCCATGCCCACTATGAAATATCATAGCCATTATGTTATTTTCTTCTCTCTTGAAAGGCTCTAATTCTCCTGTTAGCCACGCAACATTAACTACCACAACCACCAGGGCCAGAACCAGCAAAAACAGATTTCTATGGTAACCTGGCCTGTTCTCTCACTTCCACCACTGCTTTCATTAGCAGGTGCTTCCCGTGCTGGATACCTGCAGCCTGAATCTGTTTCTACACTTGTGAAAGGGGCAGAAAGAATAACAAAAACTATAAAGCACAAGCTGACCTGGCTCCTGTTAAAGTCACAGTAGCCTCAGGTTGTGTCAAGTTTGATCAAGACCAGTTAATACATCTTAAAAAAACCATATTAAACTTGCTGCTAGTATTAGATATTAACCACCTTTTAAAATGAGTTTACACAAGACTCTGAATAACACCATCAGCCTTCCCTGCTGGTTCTTTTTAGCTAGAACAAACCCGCTACATTTACATGGTTCAACAACTGTCACAGTCTAGTAATGCTAAACCTTCTCTGAGAGAATGCCCTGAACAAGGCTCAAGTTTCTCTTGTTGAAACTTTTGTTCCCAACCAGAATATCTGAATGGTACCTGCGTATCAAAGACATTGCAGAGCAGGACACCGTACTGGTGAAAGAGGCAGTCTGAGATCCAGCGGCAGTCATGCATGACCTGAAGCAAGAAAGAGCTGTCTGACAAACTTGTGTCCAACTGCAACCTTCTTGGTGCAGCTAGATCATTATATATGTGTATGACCTCTGCCACCACAAATGTCTCCACATGCTCTGTACCCTTACCTTCAAGATGTTTTTATCTTCCAGCACCATTTGTAATCCATTTTTGAAAGCCTGAGGTCCCAGAAGGAAGATATCAAATAGAAAAATACATCTCTCTGTTGCTATCTATAACAAATTCAGTTGCAGAGAAAATGAGCGAGGGACAGAAAAACAAAGGATTTGAAAGTAGGTGAGAGAGCACTGTTGCCCACAAGCCATAACCTCCTATGTACAGACTTATTTTGGGAAGAGCAGGGTCCATAAAAAAAAATATCCATAAACAAGTCTTGCTTTTTTCCCAGAGATGCTCACAGACTCTCACAATAATTAGAAAGAATGACCCAGTAGTCTACTACACATGTAAATACAGCATTTTAAGACATATCAAGAGCAAATCCTATGCACAGTACTTAAAATAAATTCCTACACCTATTATGGTGGCATTTTTAAAGAACCACTTTCAACAAAACTCTTGTGCCCATGACATTCCTTTCATTGTCAAAGACCACTACTAAAGAAATAAAGGACATCATTTTCCATCCTAGCATTTCAAACAGGATATAAAATTTAGGTTTTGTTTGTGTTCAAATTCATAATGGTTTAACAAAAGCTGTTATTTAAAAGCAATTTAGCCATACCAAAGCAAACATTTTGTGGACACTTACTTCTGCATAAACGAGTTAAGTTTAAAGCATGAACTCCCACACAAGTTCTTGCTTTGAATAAACACACTTACTTTTAAACTGATTTAAAAATAAACAAAGACAATTTCGAGCTAACACATTAAGCTATTCTCCTTTCTGTCCCTTCCTTTTCAGACATTGATAATCTCATAGCTAATTAAGATACTGTATCACCTTTAGATGGATTTTACTCCTTCAATTATATTGGCATTGTGATTAGGTCTTGCAGTTTTTCAATAGCTGTACTAGTGTAATACCTCTACCTGTATACAAGTATATAAAGATGGCAAACCAAATATGTTACACTGTTATATACAAATGTATATATTACATACAAGTTAAGTAATTATTATATTGCCTTATAATGGCATAATTCTTTCTGTAACAGGTCTTTTATGAAATACCTGATCCGTCTTGAAGAACATCATATCCCTTACCAAAACAGTTACGTGACTAAGTCTTAAACATAAGATAATCCCCTAATCCCCAAATGTTTCTCAGTTATGCCTCTGTTTAGTGGCACGTTTTGGGAAATACCTGCCTCTTACCTCAAGCCATGAGAGTTTTCCATGACGACACAAATTAACACCTTCTCCTGCTATACTGACAACACACTGCTGTTTTAGGTGTAATACCTAATGAAAAAAACAGGGATAAAATAACTACTGCCAGAGAATGATAGCCAGAGGGACATATAATAAACTGTGATTTTTCTGGTCATGCTCCATATTTAAAAATATAAATACAGATCAAAACCACATTGAATCTCAGATATGTAGTGATGCAAGAGAAACAGACACAGTATCAGCCCAGTTACTGGACTGGCTGGAAAACCTGCAACTGGAAACATCAATGATGGATTTAGCAGAGATTATGGATAACTAAAGAATATAGACTCCCTTGATCTCCTCCCAAGAAAATTTCCTATGTAGTTTTAGGAACTTCCTTAAGATCACATGAAGATGATGTTCCTTTCAGTTAAAAAGGAGAACTCATTTTCCAAGGTATAAAAAAACCCCTGTTACTCTCACAGACACAAAGAGTTTTCGGACAATAAAGGTCAAGCAACCTGTAATATGCATGTAACACAAGAGTAGAAGTCATAAACGGAAATAAAAAATCCAGGTTTTTTCTTCAAGTAGCAGTTAGATTCCTCTGTAAGCAGGGAAATCTCTTCCTGTGGGCAAGAGCTTTCTCCTCTGTACATGCAAGAGATTTATCATAATAAGAGCCCAAATTGCAACTGATGTTACTGCAAGACAAAATGGCGTGGAGGACCTATAATATTGCTGGTCTAATTTAGAATCTAAAAAATGATATTAAATTTAATAATAAATCCATCATTAACTCAGAATTCCGAAACAAAGCCTTTCTACCAAGTCTGCTCATGTTGTTATACGTCATTTAAGAGAAAAAGGCATGTCTGGAGTTCCAAACACCTACAAAAGCAACACAGTCGATTCCCTCTCCAGATGCCAACAAATCCTCATGTTGTTCCCTTCCTACACAAAATAACCATTTGCTAAATAATAATACCGACCCTTTACCTCAGCTACTGGTGATACAGTCTGAAAACAGCAACCAACACGAAAACAGCAACCAACACACACTGATGCAGATTCACATCCATCCACTGCAAACTCGTGCGCACTGCATCTTTCCCTGCGTGTTTTTCCCACACTTTAAATATACATTGATGTCACCACAGATACCATTTCTACTTAAAATAAGCCAGTTACTACCTATTACTGAAATCTCACTACAGTCTGCAAAAGTGATTTCCAGTATAAGACGTCATGAACTAGTGCTCACAACCCTCCCACCTAATAGATCTACTGACAATTAGCACAGAACAGGCTTAGAAGTCGTACGGACAGCGTAAGAGCTTTCATTAGTACTTACTGCTGGGCCAAATTTCTGCTGGAAACAATCAACAACTGTGTATTCCACATTCTCTTCTTCCTTCTTCTCTAAAAGGAAGGAAAAAACCCCATATAATTAGACGCCCCCTCTACTTGAATAAACTTTGCACAAGGTATGCATTTTAGCTGTATAATCGCTCTACTTTTCCTGGTTTAGCTGCTCAGTTCTAGAGCATGAACCAAAATTCTGTCTTTTGACAGAAACACTGGCTGTTTGGAAGTGAGTTGCAGTGTTACTTTTTGTCATTATGACGCATAAAGGAAACAAAAAGGTTTCAGTATAAAAAAGGCAAGGAGAATTTAAGCCAGATTTTAATATCTTTAACACCTGCTTAACAATGTCTAATGAACAGGTAAAGAAGGGTTCTCTTAAAGAATCTACGCTCTCCTTAGGTAAGATGCCAATGTTAATAATATGCATCCATGACAACACAAGGACAATCTTCTAAACTCTAAAATAATGGTCAACTGAAAGATCATAAGGACAAATTTTCAAAGGCTCTCACAGATCACACCAACCCTTGCTCTTTTTCTCACCCACTGCCCAGGTAAATGCAGCTAACCTTCCTTTAGCCCAAACAGGTTTTGCACTCTTGTCACGGTTCTAAGAGAACAGAACGAGCTGATCCAACGCAAGCACATGACAGCCAGCACAGAAGCAAAGAGCAATAGCCTTGTTGAGCTTTGAGTTATCTACCATGCCACGTATATTTCAGGAACAAGTATAAGATTAAAACAATCAGCAGAGAGGAGTGCTCACTGATGGAAGCACTTTGATTTCTCCAAAAGATCAGCTGTGCTGCTCAGCCACTTTTACAGTTGATGACAGCAACAGGGCAAACATTCTGGAAAGCAGATGAATTTCCTTCTGATGTTGTGAATGTGTCTGCACGCAAACAGCATGCCTGCAGACAACGAGCTCTGTACTTATCTTCTTGTGACCATTGTTTTTTCAGAATACATCCCGTTCCAATACAGACAAACCAAGAGATCACAGCCTCTGAGAAAGATGTGGTCTGACAAAGACAAACTAACTATATTGCTTGACTCATATCCACATTACCTGAGAGGGAGTATTTTAAGCTATTTGCAGCTCTGAGCTGGCCCTCTAGGGAAACACAAGGACTCCTCCATGGGCCACAATTTGCTGGTCCTGTGTCAGCTTGTTTGTTCCCTTCAACAGCTGAAGTGCACCTGCATGAGCAAGACAACCATACATGGCACAGAAGTCAAAACACTACACATGCCATCAGCACGGGCATTTTAATAAGGAAAATTATTTCATCCAATGCCATCTACCTGCATCCAGACAATGAACTGCTGCATGTGAAGCAACTTCCCAATCCAGTATGCATGGTTCTTAAAGAAAATCTTGAAGCTACCCAACAATAAGCTTATTTTGCACAAACGAGCCTCTATTTCAGATAAAATTACACATTTATTATGAAAGTAAAAGGTGAAAGCAGAACCTGAACAGTTGTTCACTGCAAACATCAGCAATGGTTTCAAGGGAAGAAAGAGTTCAAAGCACATAGAATGAAGTACCCGACCTGAGCCCCAAACCCACACAATTTAAATATCTATAAGTTTTTACACTGAATCAATAATTACAATTAATAACAATCAGTTACTGTAATTGAAGGTGATTCTACATGTTCACCAATATGTAAACCAGTTATATCCACTGAAACTTTACTGTAACAAAATGGAAGTTATTAAATCCTATAAAATGGCAGCATTTCAGGACCAAGAAAAAAATAGAGTACTAAGCATTCACCTGACTGAAAGATATCACATATGATGCTTAATTTCTATGACAGGACAGTCTGAGGTCAAGAATACTTCACTGGGAATATGACTTATTAGCATAAATTTCCTTCTATCGATGTAAAACCATCCCATTATGATTATAGAACTACAATCATGTACCTCTATCTCAATAGAATAAAACATAAAAACCCCTTTCCAATCAGCCTTTAGATGTAGGTGAAGAATCTTGTATCTAAAATTATATACTTAAAGGATTAACACAGGAATCTGCTACTGAGGCGAGCATATTCAAGTATGTAGTAGGCTTACTTAACAGGAAGAAAGAAGACAAGACAGCAGCAAGCAAGAAGACTGCTGCTAATCACAAATCCATGTGCTTTTAAACTATATTTTAAGTAGACACCACTTCATTCCTACTTCTCTTAAGAGGAAGAATAAACTATTCAAACGTGGTCTTGTGAGAAGACTCAAAGCAAAGCCATCTAGGAGCATGGGTCTGCAGGAGTCTGAAACATATTTTTATCAGCTTCCCAAAGTCACATTTATACATGTTTTGAGAGCATCTGTGTAAACTTAACCTTCCCTGTGCAATTGTCCTGGAACTGTTCCACCACAGAAGAAATGCTCATAGGAAATCCTCCCTGAAACTACAAGCTGACATGGAAACAAACTAAGCAAATTTTTCTACCTAGGAACACTAGTGGGAAGAAAAAAAAAAAAAAAAAAGAAAAAAGCAAGAGACAGAAATTGTAAGGAATAGCTTGAATGAACCTTTTACAGAGTGGAGGTCTTCCATTCACCACCTTGCTCACCTCTTCAGAGCAGAGAAATACATACTTGACACAGGTGAGTCTGAACTCAGTATTATACTAAATGTAAGCAGTGACTCCCCTAGCAAGTAGGTCCCACCCCTTCTCCTACCGTGGAAGGAAGCAAATGTTTCAACGTACTCAGGGAGCATTGCTGTTGCCTTCCCTGAATTTGGTTCATCCAGCAATTCCACTGCAATAGAAACAAAAAATTTATATGCTAGTGCTGACAAGCAACTTTTTGACACTTGCTATCTCCCAAAAAAAGGATAATTATATGCTAGTGCTGACAGCAACTAGCTTGTTTTTTGACACTTGCTATCTCCCAAAAAAAGGATAACCATAACTGATACTAACCACCAGAGGACATGGCCATACATGCAAATAAAGAAACTGAACTCAAAGTGTAGTTTAAATAATTTTAAATTCACTCTGAGGTACAAACCTATATAAAATAACTTACATCAGTAGCCTAGATAAGGTGTATTTCAGAACTCTAGCATTTAAACAAGACTAATGGCTTAGCATCCCACCAAAAACAAAGTCGCTATCAAACTACAACTAATTACTTTGCAGACTATTACATATACAATAAAGCAGGTACAAGGAACAAGGCAGAACAGAACCAGTTAACCGCTCGGTAAG
Source organism: Egretta garzetta (assembly GCF_000687185.1). Taxonomy (NCBI): domain Eukaryota; kingdom Metazoa; phylum Chordata; class Aves; order Pelecaniformes; family Ardeidae; genus Egretta; species Egretta garzetta. The sequence continues at coordinate 302,378 of NW_009259967.1, forward strand.
TCCAATGGCTGCCTTCTGGGTATTTCCCCCTCAACACTTTGCACCTTGTCCCCAAAGCAAAGCAGATGCCAATAGAAAAGCACAGGACCTTTATATGCTAGAGAAGTTTTTCTTAAATAATCCCATATTCTTATCACTAGTAAATCATGGAAAGAGGCTCAGATAAACAGACCATTTAATAGAGATGCTTTCGCCTACGTGAGTAAAAGCAAAACCAAGTTAACTAGAACTCTAAGCAATTTAACCTCCCAGCAGAGTCCATTACTGAAAATCTTTCACATACAAAATGAATGTAATTTGCCTTCAGGATGTAAACGGGGGGCGTGCTTATCTCAAATGACTACCTTCAGAGTGGTTACTTTCATTCATTAGTGGTCTTACTGAACTTCGTTCATTATTTAACTAACAAGCTTTAATGCAGTACAGTCACAAGATCGTCACAAAGTGGGGGGAATTATTATTTCACCAATAGATAATTGGGGAACAAAAGTTGCATGCTTTATGCAACATTCTAAGTCCTATTGATTTTAAAAGATGTGCAACTGAAGAATTCAGCAGAGTGACCAAAAATGGATTTAAAATGCTGAACTAAGAGCAGGCATGATCCCTGTGCCCCAAAATGCTGTAAGAAAAGCCTCACCATTGACTATTTCATGGCCAAAAAACATCTTTACTCCTGGAGTGCTTCTGCCAGTTTCCAAGTTCTTCACTGAAATGAGGGAGGGGAAAAAAAATACAGACATACATCAAGTTCCACTGTTTGAGGTAAAAGCTTGTAATTTGCAGAACAAAGCACGACTGTAGGACCGGGTAGTACTATTAGCTGGGGGGG
>NW_009259967.1:303244-303481 GCF_000687185.1 Egretta garzetta
AGGGCCTGCTCTGTCACCCTACAGAGGCGGGTTTCCATAAGGTGACTGTGCACCGAGTAGGGCCCAGCTGAGGGCTGCCACACCTACAGTCCCACAGCTGAGGGTGGAGGCAGGTGCTGCTAACGTCCACTTTAAGAATATGTTTTATTCGTCCCAGTGCCCGTTTTGGCCCCCGGGAAGCACCCACGGAGCAGCGGGCACCCTCGGAGTGGGAGGCCGCCCCCGCCACCCGTGACA
>NW_009259967.1:304606-326290 GCF_000687185.1 Egretta garzetta
CCGCCGGCTGAATACAGCCGCAGGTAGCTGCGGTGCCCCTTGGGCTGGCCTGCCGCGGGTGCCGGTGTTTTCTTGGCTCACTAGAAAGCGAAAGCTGTCGTCCAGCCAGCCGGGATCTGCGAGTCCCCTCGGCTCCTGGCTACGCCAGGGTTGCGGGGCAGACCTCGCGTGGGAGCCTTCACTGTGGCTTAAGGAGGCGAAGATCGGCAGCGAGATCTGAGTAAGCAGCAGTGCTCTTGGTATCTGCAGTATTGCATTCGGTCAGAGATAAAGTGTTGCCTTTAAAGTGGTGCTGGAGTTTTCTCTCCAGCAGCTGTTTTTAGCCTGAAAAAAGCTCCCATTGTATAGTAAATTTTTTCCAAATGTTATTTGTTTCATAGGCTATCTCTAAAGTATTAAGGGTATTCTTAAGGGTATTCAGAATGAATGCTGAGTGGCATTTAAAACAGAAAGGAGGTAACATAACTTGTGAAAGTTGAGTATGGTTAGCTTAAAAATCAGTGAAAATTCCTGCACTAGTCAGCAACTGAGAGAGCATTACTCAAGCTGGATAATAGTTTATAGCCACTTTACCCTATAGTATTTGATGGAGTTGTTCTCCATAAAGTACCTTAGAAAAGGTAAAACTCAGTGTTGTTAATTTGACTGATAGAATGGTTGCCTATCTGAGAACTGTAGCAAATACCGAATGATAGTAAATGCAGAGTGCCCTTCTGACTAGTTGGAGAGGGGAGGTCACAATGCCATAGGTATCCCCTTGCTTTTTGCTTCCCCCCTCAAGTAAACAAGGTCTTCCCAGATCAAGTTTTTCTCCTGCTTATGCTTGCTGATCTGTTCTTGCTACATGAAAATACTTTCCTCAGTCTTCTTTCTGATAGAAATGGTATCTTATATTCATTTTAGGTGATCGTTTATTTGTGTCAGGAAAATGAGTGACTACAGAAAAGGAGTGGAAGAAAATTAAGACAGTACTGGCTAGCGTAATGGGCAGCTGAGTGAGTTAACATAGTTTCCATGATCCTTTTTCCATCTGTCAAGGGAACCTTCTACAGGGAGGCTATGATAAACAAGTAGGAATGTCAAAGTCTGCTTATCCAGCAAGAATGTACTGGGTTTTTTCTTTTTAATCACAAAGATCATACAGCAAAGGTAGCCTCATCTCATTTATAAAGATGCTTTAAAAACCAAACCCCAAATCTGCAATGTGTGTCCAAAAGGTTTTATTTTCCTTGTGCCAGTATTTGATTTATCATCAGTGGTGTTATATTCCTAGAATTTTACTTACATGATAGTTAAATAAATACATTAAGATGGCTATACAGGCATTCTAAACAGTAAAACCACTTGTCTCTAGTTAGCCTCTAAATGCTTTTCTTGTCCTCAAAGTGAGGAGGTTAAAGTTGTGATCAGCAGGTTTAAGCTTTGTGGCCTGAGTCTGGTTCGTTTTCCTGTGTTTTTACTCTTCAGTTTTATAAGGAACACCACTATCTTAATCAGGCATTCCTAATCTCAGGCTTGTGCTTCCTTGTAAGTCATCACAGTGTGTCTTGTTGACCTTATCAAATCTTATTCTCCCCCCCCCCCCCCATGCCTGTAACCACAGTCTAGGAATGTGATTTTCCTCTGCCTTTTTTACTTCTCTAGGTAGATGGAAAATTCCACCAAGCTCTTAGCACTGTTATGCACTTATTATAGGTGCAAATATTTATGCAAGGTACAAGGTTGGAAAAAAAAAAAACCCCAGGACTCTGATTTATCTGGAACAAAGTTCACAGGGAGAATGCTAAGTTAGTGTTACTGAATAGTGTGTCCTGTGGTTTGTTAGAAATTTGATGCTGATGATACTAAATCCAACTAAATAGTTGGAGAAAGGGGCTTTGTAAATATGAAACAATTTGGCAGTACTACATGTCTATCTTGAACTGATGTTCTGGTAAGCGCTCCTAAGGATTCTTTTTTTGGCCTCCTTACTGTGAAGCATGACTCCTTTAGTTCATCTGGGAAAAATATGAAACACTGAACAGAACAGTTGACCAATTTGATTGAGTTCAACTATGGAATTATACAACTTTTATCTTTTTCAATTTTATGTATCACAAAACTGAATAGCTAATGATACTAACATGAGTGATAAACCATATGTTAATGTTCTTCAGCTGAACAGATTGAAAAGATATCTTTTAGGGGGCGAGAAGCATAGTCTTTCAAAAGCCATACAATGACAATTTCTTGAATGAAATCCAAGTTTGGATTAAAGCTCTATATTAATTTTTTTATATTGTGGTGGAAAACACTTCTTAACACAGTAAGTTTAGAAACATCTGCAAAGTTAATGTTCCCAAGAACTGGGGAATAACATGTCCACTAAAACCTCTACTTAGTGACAGAAAATCTCCATCAGGTTCTCAGGAATAGATGTGCTAAGCCTGAAGTTGACAGTCCTAGATCTTATATGATGATGTATGGAAATTGTTTGCTTTGCTTTTGGACATTTTGAAATTTGAGCTTGAAAAAACCTGCAAGTAGTCCTAATTGCTTTTGCATTTCAGTAACAACTGTAACAAACAGATGAGAGGTCCAAGGTGTTGCTTGTCTGCATTCTGTTGCAAGCTTTTGGAAAGCCATTCGAATGTAACAGTATTCAAACTATTTGGTTCACACCCTTTGTTCCTATGCTTTGAAGCAATCTACATAAGGATTAATAATAAACTAATGCTTGTATCAGAGCTTAGGAGAAAAAACTTTTTAGTGGTAACAGGTGATGGATTTTCTGATGGATATTTATATATTTTCTAAGTATATAAATATCTCATTTATACAAGTTTATGCTGATGTTTTAGATGAGTTTCAGAATGTCTGATTGCAAAAAAACTTTCTCATGATTTAACAGAAATAGAGGGTACAGCTCTTATTCTAGATATCTTGACTTAAACTTTTAGAAGGACCTTAGTGGAATAGCAGTATAGATAAAATTGTGTTTCAGCTAGCTTTAAGCCTTAATGTTTGATTTTAAGCAGCAGTCATAAATTGCAGATATTGTTTCTGGTTCTCCTATGGTCAGCAAGGAATGTCAAAATCTTTATTTTGCATGAGAAGGCTCTGAAAAGTGTCTAGTAATGCAGCTTTCATGAGGGATGAGAGCCAAAAAGGAAATTATGAAAGAATACAATGGTGCACTTGAATCATCTTCCTTTCTTAACAGCTGTGATATGCTTCTTGTGTAGTATGATGATAACAAAACCACCTCTTCTGTCAGTAGCTACGTACTATTTATCACTTACTAGCTGTTATGGAGGTGTTCCAAAAATGGAGCTGCTGACATTAGTTTGGAAATGATAGCTGAGAATTCTTGTCACCCTCTTCCCTTCCAGGGAAGGGTGGGAGTACAGGGCTTCTTATTGGAGATGTAACTCCAGGCTATTCTTTTTTCATCATCAGTTGCTGTTATTGCATATCATATCTAAACCACTAAATCAGAAATGCAGAAATTTGAAGTCTTCAAAATAACTGGTGCCTGCTTTCTGTGTGTGTGTTGCTTAACTTGGAATTAAGCAAGCTGCCCAGTCCGATTGTAGAGAACTTGCCTTAGGTGGAACTGAGCAAATTGCCCAACCCTATGCAAAGAATGAAAGTTGCTGAGGAGACAAGGAAAAAAACAAAACAGTTGTTGGCAGGTCATCCTAAAGGAGGGAACAGTTGAACCTAAACAAATAGCCTGGAGAAAGAACAAACCTGAAAAAAACCTTTGCCTCAGTTGTCACAGATCAGACAACTGCTGTGCAACCTGTTCTCAAGTAAGTTTTAGTAACAGAAGCATTGTGTGTGTGCTGGTGAAGGCTTTAAAAACAATTTAATCTGAAAGTGACACTGAGTCCTAGTTTAACATTGTAGAAAATCATACCTTTACAGAGTAAACATTAAAATTCAATTCAGTCTTATTTCGTGTATTTATTAACTTCACCTGAAGAGGCTCTGAAATGCCAAGATCTTCTGTAGGGCATTCTTTCAGTGTTGAAGGAATTGCTATTCTAGATAGGTTTAACCCATTCCCATCATGGACTATGCTAAAGATGTTAGATGTCTAGTATCTTGGGTTGTCTAGTATCTTGGTAATGTTGACACCATGATGCTAAACTTAATACTGGCTTTGGAATTTTTGCTTCAGATTGTGGATTTTAAAAGTCTGCACTAACTTTCTGCTTACTTTGTGTCCCAACTCCCTCACGAACCTCTCTAGAAAGAGGCTTTTTAATTTTTAACTCAAATGTCCTAGAAGCCTGGAAGTTGCTTTAGTGAACCCCAACATGAACAAACTGTTTGGATTCAGGCAGTCCTGTAAAGGAAGAAATGTGATCAGGTGTAAAGTCTTTCTGACTGCTTTCCAGATGCAGAGAAGATCAGTACACTTTCCATCTTTAGATGGAAAAAGAGAACAGGAGTAGAGATAAGCAAAAGAAGGAAAGATAGTACAGCAGAGGTCTGTGCTATCATGAGTAATGTAGAGGTCATCAGTGGAGGCTGTGTCCAGATTATTTCTAGCCATAAAGGAATTAAGGAAAATACAGTGGAACTGTTCATCAAATATTTTTTTCTCTTTAATTGCCATTTACTGAATCGGATAACCAAAGAGTGTTAGCGACCAAAAATATAAATGGGTAGAAGGCAGAGTTAGACAAATTTTTGGAGAATGAGCTTATTTGTAGATTATTGAATATTAAGATGCAATTTATGGCTCACGAAGTGCCTAAACTGCTGATTGCGATATACTGCCAATGTAACTTGTTTTGTGCATTTTTTTTTATTTTTTTTTTTGAACACAGCTTCTGGCAACAGAAGTCCAGTGTAATGAGGTCTGTCCCTATGAGGAATCACTCACATGCTAATTCCTGTTTCTTTTTTTTTTTTTTTTTCCTTCAGTCTCCCACAGTCAAATCACCCGCTTGTACAGCCGCTTCACCAGCCTAGACAAAGGAGAAAATGGGACTCTTAGGTGGGTATTGTCACTAATTCAGCTGTCCTTGCATTGACACATATCTGTAATGGTGGCTTGCTGTTCCAGGATGCCTGCATGTTTTCCTCATATGGTGAATCAGTGAGGCTATTATAACAGGTTCTTTCGTAGCTACTGTCTACACGGACGTTCAAGTTTGTTCTCTTTTATGAAAGGTCAGGAGAAATCTGATTGTTGAACTGAGGTGCTCTAAATACCAATTGTCTTTACTGTAGTGCTGAAGGTTTGTAGCAGTTAATATAAGAAAGATCAGGTTTGGTATTCAAGGTCTTAGAACAAATGTTCAGAAATGTTAAACCACATTTTTAGATTGTTATTTCTTACCTTTCTTTGTATGTTGCTTCTAATAATTGTTACAAGAACGGTTCCACTATGCCTTTATCCTGGCTTTCATAACAAAACAATCACTTATATTTTTGTGTGTTTTAATGCTACTTTGACCTGCAAGCCCTCTACTTTGCACCTCTTGTTGAACACTCATGTCTATTAGTATGCTCAGAAATAAAAAGGAGCTGGAACTGAGTCACTGTGGCTAAACAAGTACACATTTTATTCTTTAAAGAAATAGCGCAGGATATTCCAAGACCTTTAAAGTGTTTGTCTTCCATCTACAATTTGAAAACTACAGAAGTGAACCAGTTCATTACAACTTGATTAAATAAAGATGAGGCTTAAACTTTATCTGCAAAATATTTTTCACTTTGCTGAACTGAGGCTGCTGGAAGATTGCCTGTTAAAATATGTCTTTGCCTGCTGTCTTTGTTCTCTAGCCTTCCTCACTCTGGTTATTGTATTGCATGTTGGTATTGGCTTGCTCTTTATTTACTGAACTAATTATGAATTCTGATTGTATTAAACTGCTTATTATTCTTCTCTTTTGATGTTGCCTACAGATTACATTAATGTTATGGAAACATGACAAATAAGTGCTGTCTATAGCTGCACCAGGGGTGCAATTTTGTGACCACATATGTGGTCTAAGACCACACTGCCACTGAAAGTATGTTGCTTTTCTGTGTTGATGCTGGTACTGAAGGCTCATATTTGGAAACTAACCTACAGCTTTGAAAACTTGCCAAGCAAAACAACAAAAAGGGAATAAGATCAGTTTTCAGGTGGATCTTGTTTCCCATTCACCATATAGCCATATATGTCAGAACCAGCGCACAGAGAAGCTGGAGAGAATGCAGGAGAGAGTAGGAAGGGGAAAGGGACCTTGTTGTACATGGGGTCTGGCTGGGATGGAATTAATTTTTTTCTTCATAGCAGCTCTATCCCAGTCAAACCCAGTAAATATAGATTCAGGGATCACCTGGGGTTTTGTGTATGATCTTGCAAAATGTGATTGTAGGATGCTCTATAAACCTATAAAAGCTAGACCTACTTATAAACCATAAAGCTAGAATCGTTGCTTAAGATGAAGGTGACAAGTTGTAAGATATGCAATCTTTGGCAGTACTGCTGGCTTACTGCAGTTTCCTTTCCTAAAGGAAATATGCAGTTCCTCCTGGTGCCACAAATTGCTGACTTTTCAGTTAAGTAATTGGATGTGGAGTTGTACTATAAAGAGGACAACTGAGTGATTATTTTTGGTTAAAAATACTCTCCCTCCCCTTTTGGTTTGTGTAGATATTTTTAAGCTGACTCCAGTGATTTGTACTGTGGCTATACTGTAAATATCTGGACTTGCGTAGCTGAAGGGATGACAAAATGGATTCTGGGTGTGGAAACAATTGGCTTGGGATGGGCAGGAACTTCTTAAGCCCACTCTGTCACTGAAGCCAATGTATCATATAAATTGTAGCATTGACTAATTGGCAATTGTGACATACAGATCAGCTGATGATACTGTAGGTAAGGTTAATACTGCTTGTGTCTCACATTACTTGGAAGAAAAACATTAACAGCCTCTTCAAATTTTGCATGTGGGTTTAATCTTCTCTGGTTAATAGAGGTGATGGCTGCCAGACTAGCACAATTTGAACCTAGCACACACTTCTCCTCAACACCTCCCTCCAACTTCAAATTCAACCGTTGAGTCCATAAAGTTTGTATAAATTGCAAAGTGATTGTACTTGGTTTACGTAAGAGGAGTAATTAATTAAATATGCTGAGAATGTCTGTTTCACAATACTTAGTTTCATAGTGTTTTGTATCAGGAGGAGTTTGACTTTCATTGTTGATAATCACATGGTACTTGGGAAAGGAAGTGAAGTTTGTTTGGAAAAATCTCAGCAACGGTACAAACTGTGATCCATTAACTTGCAGTCTTGGCAGCTAAGCATAGCCTGCTCCCAAATGTGGCTGACTTAGTGGCATTCAAATTTTGAAACCTGTCCTGGTACCCACAATATGTGGAAACCATTAAGTTCAAGTAATGGAAAACTGCTTCCTGAAAAAAACAATGAGGGGAGAGTAAGAACTACAGCTCAGAAGGTCATAGATGTTGGTTTCTGAACTACTGATCAATGAGAACTTGCTACTTTGAGATAAGTGAAATGAAGTTACCACTTGCTTACTACCACCAAGCAGTTTGGAAGGCATGTCTTCTGTTTGTTTCCTGTGAGCAAGAGTGATTGTTTCCATAAGGATGAATTATACCTTTGACTTCCTAATCAGACGTGACAGAAATCACTCACGTGGCTACGATCAGGAAAAGAAATGTTAGGCAATTCTTTATGGCATGAAATAAATCTTTAAATGTGTACCACCCTTCTGGAGAAGGGGAAAACCTGTGCTGTCCTTCTTATCTATGTATTAAAAATGGGCAAGGTAAAGAGTACTTTGTACAGAAGATCTGGCACATGGTGATTAATCCTGGTGGTTAGAGAAGATGGGTAGTTCATTCTGGAACTATAATCAAAAGCTGAAATCTTTCCTAGCCAGATGTTTCTATCCAGTGTACCTATGTGCAGTTTCAAGGCACTTTCTTTTTACAGAGTTACATAAATGAGATTTAAGAGAAGGGTATTGATAGAGACAAAACTTCATAGGCTTTGTTCTGGCTCCTCCCATGTCTCCCCCAATCTTATCTTCTAAATGACTACAGCCACAGTTACTGATTAACTCTTATGAATTCTTTTAAAAGTGAAGGAAAATGTTAATTTTTCCTTAGCTTCGCTTTTCCTAAACAAAATGAGTAAGCTGCCTCAGACTTGCACCATCTGAATGAAACCAGGTTGTAAAAGCCAGGACAAAGTTGTTCCTTTGAAAATTCTTTTGTCACCTTTGATTTCAATATTGTGACATGCTAATTTGCCAAAATAAAAGGTTGATACCCTTAGATGTCCATAGCTATGTCTAAACTGTGAAACCTGAAACATACTTGTTCTGCCTACCTCCTAACTATAGGTCAGGAGGAAACCAATGTGCATGTTTCCTTCTTTACATTCTGATTTCCAAGATGAGGAAATTGAAGCATGTGACCAGGATAAGTATGTGCTTGCTTCAGTGAGTCTCCTTGTTGGGCTGGTACTGGAGCGTACCCACACAAGAATACATCTGCTCCAAAACTTACCTACTAGTAAGTAGCTCTAGACAGGCACATATAGAGCTATAAAAAGGAGATACTTGTCTAAATGCTACTTTTGCATGTAACTTTTGCATGGAGCCTCCTACTTACAGTAGTTTCTTCTGCACTGCGGAAATGACAGGTTAAGCACTTCAGAAGTATCTTTTACAGTACAACAATTGGTATAGCCTGGTGAGCATGGAAGAAGGAAGGGAGGGCAAGTATTCTGAAAGCTGATACATGAGGAGAATAGACACTGAGCTGTTTATGCATAATCTCATGTTTATGAAAACCCTTCACAAGATGGTGTCTCCTGGAGAGCTTCAGAAAGTTTCCGATCCTGAGAGAAGGGTAACAAGAGCTAGCCCAGCCCAATCTGTTAATCTTTGAATTGTCTAAGTCTGGAAAGATTTCAAAGTAAAACATAAAAGCTAGCTCTCTGAATGTCAAGTTCTTTACCTGTGCTTAGGAAAATGCAAAGGATTTTTAGCTTTATCTAAAACGGGCAAGGCAGGCAGGTCACAAGCGGTGTCCCCCAGGGCTCAGTTCTAGGGCCAGTCTTGTTTAATATCTTTATCAATGACCTGGATGAGGGGATTGAGTGTGCCCTCAGCAAATTTGCAGACGACACCAAACTGGGTGGTAGTGTTGATCTGCTTGAGGGGAGGAGGGCTCTGCAGAGAGACCTGGACAGGCTGGATCGATGGGCTGTATGAAGTTCAACAAGGCCAAGTGCCGGGTCCTGCACTTTGGTCACAACAACCCCATGCAGCGCTACAGGCTTGGGGAAGAGTGGCTGGAAAGCTGCCTGGTGGAAAAGGACCTGGGAGTACTGGTTGACAGCCAGCTGAATATGAGCCAGCAGTGTGCCCAGGTGGTCAAGAAGGCCAATGGCATCCTGGCCTGTATCAGAAATAGTGTGACTAGTAGGAGTAGGGAAGTGATAGTGCCCCTGTACTCGGTGCTGGTGAGGCCGCACCTTGAATACTGTGTTCAGTTTTGAGCCCCTCACTACAAGAAGGATGTTGCATTGCTGGAGCATGTCCAGAGGAGAGCAACCAAGCTGGTGAGGGGTCTGGAGCACAAGTCATACGAGGAACGGCTGAGGGAACTGGGGTTGTTTAGTCTGGAGAAGAGGAGGCTGAGGGGAGACCTCTGCCCAGGGAGGTGGTAGAGTCCTCCTCCCTGGAGGTATTTAAAAGAAGGATAGATGAGGTGCTTAGGGACGTGGTTTAGTTGTGGGATGGCAGGGTTAGGTTAAAGGTTGGACTCGATGATCTCAAAGGTCTTTTCCAACCAAAGTGATTCTATGATTCTATATGGGTTTGCATCAGAGAATGGTAGGGTACTAGAATAGTCTATACTTCCATCCTCGACTATGCTTTATTCACACTGCTTCCTCCCCCCTGTGGCTCTTCTAATTATCACCTTTTATTTTAGTGTACTTCTTGGCCTAATGTTTATAAACCAATTATTCTTCCAGTAGTTAAGCGACTTTTTGAATTTGTGTAGAGCATGTGTAAGAATGAAGTTAGATGAGATGGCTGACATGGCTGTGAAGGAGGAGGATATCCATCCCCTTTCCCTTTCATTTCTCCAGGCTAGCAGCACATATTTGTCACCTGTGGTGCTGTTAGATTTTTTTCTTTTTTTTAAGTTTTTTTGAACTGCTTTGAGTTGCAAATTCAACAGAAAGATAATTGGGAGGACAGAGGGGAGGATGGTGGGGAACTTTTTGGGGGATTAGTGGGCTACATTAGACCACCATAATATCTGATGAATGACAAAGCTAAGGTTAGCAAGGCAAGGGAGCAATGAAACTTCTTGAGTAGTAACTTGTTAAATCTCTTTGACCATCTTGCGTGATACACCTTACTACTTCTAATTATTTGCCTTTTTCAAGTAATTTTATGTTGCCTATATCCTCTGGACATTTTTCCTTTCCTCTACTACTTCCATTTCACATACGGTTTGTTTTCTCTCCATTACTTTAGTTTCCCTCAGCTCTAGATAGCCCTACCCTCTTCATCCCTGTTCAGGGTATGGTATTCTCTGCTACTACCCAGAAGTAAAAGAAGGATGAACAGTCAGAAATTATGGAAGAAAAAAGGGTCTTGTAGGTTTCTTGCAGTCTTTGGGGTAAGGCAGAGCCACCTCTATGGTGGGGATCTGCAATGTGCCTTGGAGGGTATACTCATGCTTAGAAATACTTGGCTGTCTCAAAAACTACAAATTCCTTGCTGATAAGTATGTCTAAGTGCGAATGTGCTGGCATATGTATTAAATGGTTGGCCTGCATAATGATAGCATACAGCTAAAGGTTGCTTTGCACATGATGTTTAAGCAAGGGTTTAATAGAAGCCAGGTTCCTGGAAAGATACCTTAGAAGAGCCTTGTTGCCGTGGCACATGAACACAGAAGAAGTAGAGGGCATCAAATTTCTGTAAGCTCCAGCCTTGGCCAGGTGAAGTTGGTACCTAATGACTGCAGGAAGCCTTAGTTTATGAAGTGGAGAATAATTTGCATCATACGTTCATTTACTTTTATGGCTGTTAGAGCTGTTTCAATTATAACACTCACTCAGTAATGTGCTCTTAATAAGCAAAAATGGTCTACTGCAATCCTGATAATGACAGGACAAATAGATTTGAAATCTGGGGAGTTTTTTGTGGTTAATTGTTAATCTCCTGTTAGAAAGCAGAACAACTGGAGGCTGAAATGCCATGTAAATTGAGGCTCAATACTAAGAAATAGTGATACAGAAGTAAAAAATTCTGAAGCATTAGGACTTTGCTCTAAGTGGAAGAGAGGGCAGTTGCTGCTTTTAGCTTGTAAATGTTAGCATTGACACTGAAGTCCTGTTGTTAAAATTTTGTTACTAGGACATAGGTTTTCCACATCACTGCATCTCCTGCATAAATTGCTAATGCATACTTTGCCCTTCAGCTATAGCTTAAAATGCAGCAGTCCTGAAGGGTCTGGTAACAAGGTGATCATGTTGTATAGATGTTAACTTTGCCCATTAAAAATAATTCAGACCTGGTCAAAGCGGAAATTTGCTGGGATAGCGTAAAAATATGGTCAGGTTGCTCTATTAGAAGGTCAAACAGTTTAACCATGGTGTAACAGATATAATTGGGACTCTTTAACAGTGCTGTTGTGTGCCTGGGTACAAGGAGTGCTTTAGAACGCATTTAAAGCTAGAACGTCTTGCTTCTGTGCCTTTCCCAGGCTAGACTAGTAAAAAGGTTAGCCAATTCCTTTTTTCACCTGTCTTTAAGATCACAGTATTATAAAAGGCCAGTACACTTAAATAATCTCAAAATCTATTCATGTTTACTTTACTCTGCCATTTTTTTTGGTGTAATGACATCATGAATCAAACCTTGTTGCTGATTCATTTAGTGAGTATAGGTTTCAAAAGTAGCAAACGTTTAGTAACCAAGTTTGAGACTTTGACCTAAACTTCAAAAACAGCAGTACTACATTTGACTTGCCAGTATTTCTGGAGTTGGGGCAGGAGATGTCAAGTTATGCATTCAGACAGAGTAGATTTTTTACAGCCTTACCCCTTTGCTGTTACCTTTGCAATTTAAAACCTAAATGATTATGGAGTGCATCTTGTACTAACTGATAAATTGTTGTGCTCTGTTGTAATGGGTAAAACAACCCAAACCCCTAGAACCAGACCTGTTGACCGAAGTATTTTGTTAAGACACAGTTGGTGTGTCTGCCTTGGTCATGCCAAGATTATCCCACTTTCCTGTCAGTGGCATTCCATTAGGTTGAAAGAAAAGAAAAATTATTAGGGTCCATTCTATTATTAGAGTTGCACTATGTTTGTGTCATACTGATCCAAAATGTATTTACATCAGTACAGCTCATGATGCCTTCCAGGTCAGGAAAAGCTATAACATGTAAGCATAGCTATGCTTATACTATACTGTGTGGATGTAATCGTGAGCAGAAAGGAGAAGAGCAAGAGATTTGCAGTGTACTGGTGAAGTTACATCTGGTGTACAGGCCCCTGTCAAAGTCTAAATTTACTACTTTAAAATAGGAGCGCTGCTTGGTTGAAGCTAAAATAACCTGAAATTTGGCATTTATAATAAGATACAAAGTTGTTGCATTAAACAACAACAAAAAAAAATCTATTAGAATATGCAGATCACCTGTGGTATGCTTGGAGGAGTGTGGTATTGTCCCAGAATCTGGAATGGGGTAGTCTGGAAGAATCATGCCAACTCAAATGATTCAGTACCAAAATAATTATTTAAAAAAAAAAAACCCAAACAAATAGAAAGTTAGTTTTCATTTTGAAGCAGTGTTTTCCTTCAAAGCCATTTCAGAAGCTTTCCTTTCCCTAAATTGCAAACTTCTTGGCATCATTACTGGAAGGTTTCTAGCACACTGTTAATGTCTGAGAAGTGCTGTTAACGTGACAAATGAACACTGCTAGCCTGTAATGTAATACAGGCTTGGCATTGTCTTTTGCTTTGTTTTGTGCCATTGGCCTTAGAGAAAACATGATTTAAAGAGTAAAATTTTAAAAACCACCAAGTGTCTGGTTGCAAAAATAGAACCCAACGGATGTTTTGCTGTGAATTCTTTTTAAGCAACTTCTCCTCTGACTTCAACTTCATGTGGACTTCTTGTGTTCTTGCTTTACTTAGCCGTGAAGACTTCCAGCGGATTCCAGAGCTTGCTATCAATCCACTGGGAGACAGAATTATCAATGCCTTCTTTCCAGAAGGGTGAGTTCCAATGGTCTGAATTTGTGAGCAGGCACAAAATTTGTAGTTCATCAGAAGATTTGATAGAAGTGAAATGCTGATAATTTAAACACAGAATTTGAATTTACTAATAATGGAATACCTCAAGCTCGTCATGAAATGTGTGTGGGTACATTGTTTCCTCTGTAATGAGAAATACTTCACGACCTTAGAGTTTTGTGTGCTGTATTCATTGACAAACTCAGGCTTCCTCTCATGGTTTTCCACTCTACTTGCTATGCTGCTCAATACTTCTAAAGGAAGTCAAGAGCATGTATGGACTTTGGTTCTTAAAGCAAACGTGTAGCCATGCTATTTGATGCTAAGTAGTATTGCAATTAACTAATTCAGTCTTGTTTCTCACCTTTATAACCTTAAAGGTTACCTTTGTTATTAGATCAGCTTTTTTTGGTTTGGTTTTTTATCACATATAAGATGCAGCTTATGGTGCTTCTAACATAAATCCAAAGAGCTGATCAAATTTGCAGTTACTGTCTGTCTCCCTTCATTATACCTCTCTAGATTGTTCTATGGAATCTTCTGCTGTTCTTGAACACATTCGTCTTTACCAATTAATAATGATCGGATTGTCTAATCAAGTTATAATATCAGCCAATACCAGGCAGGGTTTCCTGAGTAGAAAGCGGGAGTCCTAGACAGTACTTACCTGGTTCCCACAGAAACTCTAGAGAAGAGAGCTATTTGTCAGGGAGCAGAAAGCGATGGCTGCGCCACAAGCAGGAGGCAAGGGTGACAGGGGAGCTGGCAGGGGTGATGTACTTGCTGATAAAGGGCACAGCAACTGAACAAGAAAAGCAGAGCAGGTCCAGTGACTGTTGTCATGTCAGCCAACAGTCCAGTGGTTGCCAGACAAGTTGGCAGTGATGAAGCAAGTCTCAGGTCAGTCCGGGGAATCAGGGTCCAGGTCGGCAAGACATGTTGCCAGACTCGGGCATAACTGCGGGATAGCTCAGGCAAGGGTAAGGGCTTGAGCTTAAATAGAGTTTGCAGGCACAGGGAGGGGAGCCCTCAACAAGACTTCTCACAGCTTTTTTTACACATACTTCACAACAGCATGATTCCAGGTTGCAACTGCCCTGTGTCAGAGCTGGGTTTGAGCATAGGCAGCCAAACCCTGGGGAGGTGGAAGAGTCTGCACAGTGTTAATGCTTTAGATATTAATACTCTTTACTGAAATAAAGAACTTGTATAAGCTATGCTGAAACTGACCTGCTGAAATGCTTATGCAGAGAGGACCAAGTGAATTTCCGTGGATTCATGAGGACACTAGCCCATTTCCGACCCATAGAAGATAACGAAAAGAGCAAAGACCAGAATGGACCAGAACCACTGAACAGCCGAAGTAACAAGCTCCACTGTAAGAAATGTGAACCCTCCTATAGAAGCAACTATTTTTCTTTTTTTGTTTTTCTGGGAAGGGAGCGAATGGTCTTGGGGTCTTCTGTACAGTTGTTCTCTGTGGAATTTTACTAATACCTGATTTTTTTATTTAATTAACCTGCAAGCTTACCCATTTAGAATGTCAGCAATTGATCTATTCTTGTATTGGAATTTGGTGGAATTGGCTGAATCTTGAGTAATGTATATGCTTTTCCAGATGTCTCATAACAGAAATGTTTCAAAATGGTTTGCATCCGAAGCTATTTCAGATTTAGAAGCCACATCCCATACATGAATGGGCTCTTCTGCTTCTTTATCCGGTCTACCATATAACGTAGTGCTTTTTCCTCACCTTCAGCTGACTACTTTCTCAAATATTTGGGCGTCTGCCTACAGTATGAGCAGAATGCTCTTGCTCGCTAATCAAAGTTGGCAACAGTCCTCAGAGTACTTAAAATTTCTGTCATATCTCATCCCGAATATAATCAAAGAGAATGAATGGTTGTCTCTGAAGTTAAAGGATTGAATGTATCTTAGTGTTAATTATACTTCCATGACTTGGGGCTTTGAAGATATACCTGTGCAAGCAGAGTGCTTCTGAAAGTACTCATACTGAGTGAGTTACTTTACTTTAATTAAGATTTTTTCACTTCTTGGCAATAATGCTATTCCTGTATGTGGTAATAACACTTTATGGAACTGAGCATGAATTTTATGGTGAATTAAAATTCTAAGCTAATTCTCTTAAAATTGTTTATGAATACCTACTTTTTTATTTTTTTAGATAAATGTATTGTTATGAAGAGAAATAATGGCACTTGAATTAAGCTGCTCATTCTTTTCTTCCCTGTAGTTGCTTTTCGGTTATATGATCTAGATAAAGACGACAAGATTTCCAGGGATGAGCTTCTTCAGGTAAATAGCACAGGGCTGCTTTGAATGACTCTTGTGACCTTCTCTGTGAATTCACACCCATTTAGAATGAAGAGGGGAATTACAACAGTCTTCTCAAAAGAACTCCTGAAGGAATTTAGCTAATTGCTTATCTCTGGTTTAAAGCTTTAGATATGGTATGAGACTTAAATCTCATTTGATAGCCCAGGCAGTTCAGTCAGACTGGGAATGCTAGATTCAGGTTTAAACCAGTGTTAGGCTAAGCATATCCTATCAGACATGACACCTAAATATCCAACAAATACACTAAGCCCCTTAAGAACTACATTCTATAACTTTCAAAGGTGCATCTGTCAGGAATTCACAGGGACAATCCTTCAGGTGGATTGGGTTGTTTGCCTGATCCTCTGTGCATCCTCTCAATAGAATAAAACTTCTTGAAATTGCAGCAAAGGTAATCAAAGTTCATCAGTGCTGCATATATATGAAACTAGGCTTGAGCTAGGAGTAATTACATACTACTAATCCTGGGAAGTAGACATGGCAATTTGTGGTTCCTGATGTAGGACAAGGATTTGCTTTTGACCGAGACTGCCCTCTTCTATCTGCACAGAAAATGCTTTACTAACTGTAGAGAGTAATGGCAGTTATCATTTGACCATATACTTACAAGATTCCTGTAGGCAACTGTCTCTAACAGCAGATATTCAATCAGTGTTGGTATGATTTGTGGGAAAAAAATAGACAAAAGCATTGGAACAAAACACACTCATTCCTAGTTCCAAAAGCTTTCTCAAACATCTGCCTCTTCCTGCTGCCTAGTGAAAAAGCAGGATTCTTTGTCAAATGTGGCTACAAAAGGAAGCTGTCTTTCCTGAAAGCCTTGACGTACAAAGGACAAATAGAAGTCTGTCTAGAAATTACTTCCACGGGAATCCTCCAGGGTTGTTCTTGTATGGTGTTATTTTGACAGTATACACAAAAAAAACCAGTACTAAGAATACTTCTGTTCCTATGTCAATAATGATTAATTGGTTTTCTTATAAAAAAAAAAACAATCTGTGGACTTCTGTATGTTACAGGTATTACGGATGATGGTTGGTGTAAACATTTCAGATGAGCAGCTGGGCAGCATTGCTGACAGGACGATCCAGGAAGCTGATCAAGATGGAGATAGTGCCATCTCCTTTGCAGAGTTTGTAAAGGTTGGTAAACTACACTCTTAACAACTAAATGAAACTGCTCAGTAGTGGGCAAGTCATTCAGACTTAAACACAAATAGAAACGGAGAGGAAGTTGTTCAAATAGGCCTGCCTGCCTGCATCTGGGCAAAGCAAGCCTTCTGCTAGCTCTTCTTCTTCCTTTCTTTATCAGGACTTTTTTTGTATATATTGCCAGGGTACTAATAATTAGTCCATGTTTCTTCATATTCTTACATAAGTTATAGCACTGAATATACTGCAGAATTTTCTTTTTTTTTCTTTTGCAACCACTTCTTTCTACACAAGTAGGCCAACTAGCACAGTTACAGCAGAGTAATTCTTCTGCTACAATGGTGCTGATCAGTTTTCACTTGTGGGTTTTATCCATTAGCAACACAACTAATATCAGTATTCAAGTTCCTAGCTCTAGTCCTTTGAATTGCGTCTTTTGTTAGTCAGAAATAGGTAATAGTAAGGAGTCATTATATAGTCAGTGGAGAAAGTTGTCCTGTAGCAGTACGATTTCAGCTACCTAATGGGATGGCATTGACAAGAGGAACCAGAGTCATCTTGGAGGTGGACAAAGAGAGGACAAGAGGCAACAGAAACAAGTTGCAACATGGGAAATTCTGGTTAGCCCTAAGGAAAACTTTTTACGAAGCGGATGATCGTAGGTGCCGAAAATGTAGAACCTCATTCCTTGGAGATATTAAAAAATTAACTGGACAAGGCCCTGATCTAGCTGGCCCTGCTTTAAGCAGGAGTTGAGGGAGCTGGACTAAGACCTCCAGAGGTCTCTTCAAACTTAAGTTACTCTGATCTTGGAGCACTGATGTCTACTGCCTGAAACAGTCTGGAGCAGACTGATGTCTTTGTACCTCAGTGTTAATAGCAATTCAGTGAATGAAGTTGCCACCTCAGTTTTACAATGATCTGCGTTAGTGATGCTGTGGTCTTGATTTTACCTCTTCAGTGAATGCTCATGCCCCTTCCTCTGCTCCATTCTCCCTTCTGTTTCCTGGCCATGCATTCCTACGCAATCTAATTTTGCGAATCCAAGCCTTTCTAGGCTGCTGGCAGTCTGAAACTTCACTAGTTACATTTTGGTTGACAGCCTTCTTCCAGTTTTAATGGTTGAAGTTTCCTTGGAAGGACCTTAGTCCAGAATGAAAAATAGCAGTCTCTAGATGAGAGACTGGCATGCCAAGTTGAAGACATCCCATGTTCTTGCCCATTTCCTCTATACTAGAGTAAGAAATCTTGTAGGAGAGAAGTATGTACAATAACTTAAGTAGCTGTTTCTGAATTCTGTTGCAGGTTTTGGAGAAGGTGGATGTAGAGCAGAAAATGAGCATTCGATTTCTTCACTGATGGATGGAGAACCTATTCCTTTCTACCCCTACTATACAAATGAATAGAACTTCATTTTCTCCTTAGCACCTTTCCCCAGAGCATTGCTACTGGTGCGTATACAACACGTCTCCAACCACTCCGTGATTTGTTCTACCAATGTGAACATTCCTTGTGCATCAGGAACAAAGGGAAATGGCTGCCATGCAACTTGGAAAGGAGCATTTTTTTTTTTTTTAAATCTTTTCCTTCCTTTTTTTTTTTTACCCTTTCTCCCTTGTCTCCTTCTACACCGTTTCAGCAAAAATGCCTCTCCTTTTGTACTGCTGTTTAATCTACAAACTGATTCTTCTGAGCTCTGAATCTGAGAATGGAAAAACAGGAACACACCACAGAAGCACCCTCTGAAACACTTTGGAGACAAGCATCTACTCAAATACTAGGTGCAGTGATAATGATTCACTTTTGCTTCCAGTAGCAACACCACATTACAGCTGCCTTTTTTTTTTTTTTTAACTTTCCCGTTTGGCTCTTTATATGCAGATTGGTTTCTTCCCTGCTTCCAAATCTGCCTTCTATTTGAGGACTTCTCGGCTTCTATGGCTTCATTGTACAACTAGAACTGAATGCATGATGATAGCCTAGAGTACTTTAAAGTACTGAATAGATTTTATTCTTTATGGGATGTATTCACAGGGACAATAGGAGAATCTGTGGTGGAGACAGGCTGTGGTGTCCTCAAAAGGAACAGGAATTCTGCACTAAGTCACATTAAATTATTCCAGTAGCAGATGCAGAAACTTGTTTCCTTCCTTTGAGTAGATTGCAGGCTTGACAGCCAGTGGACCATGAAGTGCCCTCTCCAGGTTGCTTTGCTCTAGGATCCCTCTGTGCATCAAGGTGGTTTTGCCTCTGAAAGTGTAAACTTGTTTACCAGTGTACATAATGCAAGAAAACTAGTCATGCCAAAATCTGGATTTGTAGTTCTGTCACTTCCCCCTAGCAGTAGTGTCATGAAAAATAGGATGGATTTTTTTTTTCTTTTAATTCATAGTGGCCTGGAAAATCAGTAATTATTTATGTTTTCCAGTATAGAAGTCCTGGTCTGTTAGATTGTCTTGAGGGTGGTAGGTGTATTTATGAAAGCTCTGGTATAAGAATGTAATTTGGGGAAGTACATATTATCCTAAATATTTCAGAATATATTTCTACACAAATCTCTTTGCAAGTGTAAGATCATGAATATAATGTTGATAAATTCGAGAGCTCAAAATTCTTGAAGGTTCAATAGTAACATAGTTTTCTGTGGCTAGATTGGCAAATGACCTCATGTAGTTCAGCCCGAGCACCCTATAGTCTGGGAGGTCCTTCCAATACAACCAAAAAACCCTGGGAGCTTCTTTATTGAAGAATCAGTGTTATAACTGCTTCTCTGTCATGTGTTAACATTTCTATAAATTCTTACCAGTCTCAAACTATGTTCAAATGTGCATTTTCTTTTTTTCTCAGTTCCTTTAATCATCACTTTTGTGGAAGAATAACATGCAAGTCTCTGAAGGATTTTTGATTTGTTTTAAATTAAGGAATTGCGAAGTGAAATGTTGCGCTTTATTGTTTTGCAGAGTGCAGCACAATTCCAGAAAGAAATGTAAATTAAAAACTTTTACTCTGTATGAGAAAGATACATTATAGTTTTATGACCATGTCATGTAAAATAGGAATGTAACAATGTTTAACAGATTGAAAAGTAAAAAAGTGTTTGTAGGCTTTGTGATCTGCTTTTAAAAGTAGGTGTTGCTCTCTTCTGGCTCTATAGTTGTAACCTACAGTTGTGCCTTATTGTCCCAGTGAGACTGGATATTGTATTTATCAATCCATAAATAAACCCTCCACTGTATAAAAAAAAAAAAGCCAAACCAACAAACTATTCCTCTATGGTAATTGACTATTCTTTAATGACTGGAAAAGCGAAATACAAGTCAAATGTTGCTAGCAGGCCTTACAGATCAATATTTTTTTTTTTTTTTTACAACTGAGCTTGTTTTCAGATTATTAATAACTCCTTCACTCCTGCTGGTAGAGTAGAAGAAACTACTGCAAAACATGAGCTCTGGAAGAGGACCTGCACTCATAATACTGCATGAGCTTTACACCTCTCCATGGTTCCAAACTTGGCTTTTTATTTCCCCACTCCTTATGGTGTTGGAGTGTTGTTCTGTTAAAGGGTGTGTATATAATACTCATGCTAGTTTGTGATGTCTGTCCTTAAAGCCCCCACATTAGAAATCAGGTATTTATGCTAGTGTGCTTTAAGGTGAACACAAATATTCTTAATAGGTGCACAGAAAAAAAAAAAAGCCCAAACCAAACCCCAACTCACCTTCCTGCAATAGTCCCCCGTCCCCCCCAGTTATCAGAATCTAACTTTGCTGTTAGTTGTATAAATCCCATGGAAGCCACTAAGTATCTTACTCAGTGTTCTGAAATCTACATATTTAACATGTTACTTAAAAGGTTGTAGTAAGAGAAGTTTAACAGAGCTGAGATAATAAATTTGTAAAATGCAGATATCCACAAAGTATTATTTTTAGTATACCTGATTGCATGTAGAAATTAAATCTTCTTGAGAAAAAAGGTCATCTGTGAAGGTTAAGGTTATCACCTCAAAGGCAGAACTACTTAATGTTTCATCTTTGTCTTTTGAAAAAGCAGTATTATGGGATAGGTACTTAAGTACAGATGAACCATTTTCCAGTCTGCTGGCAAATAGGAAGTAGTCGATTTTCAAATCCGCAGACTCAAGTTTATTATATTGAGAGTCTCTGGATGGTTGGCTGCATGCAGCTACTTGGTTTTCATTAACTGTTAAGAGTATTTTGAAGACTACAGAAAGCGGAAGTAGGTTTGATAGCTAATCAAAACTGAAAGGTGGCAAATGAGTTGACTTAAATAGCTGTAGGCCCATTAGCTTGGCATCGAGTCTGGGCAAAACAAAACAATCTGAATACAGGATTTGCTGCTCATGAGGAGCAGAAGTAAAAATAATGTTAGTTTCCATAACTTTACAATGGAAAATTACTTGAAGGGGCTGCTTTTGGTTCTTTGGAACTACATTTTTGGTTGTAAGTAGCGCATTGATACAATACCGAAGTTGGCAGGAGTGTTTCATTGAAGCTGACAATCTGCATTAAAACACTACATAGTAGAAAAGCGTGCATTAAATGGATTAAGATTTCAACTGAAATGGCTTGTAGTAGTTGTCTGTGATGAATCACGGTTAAATGGGGGTGTTTCTCGAGAGTTTTCTGAATGGGTAAGTATTCCTCTCCACGCTATTCAATACACTCACCCGTCAGCTTGAAGTGTAAAATTACCGCTGCTAAAAAAAAAAAAAAAAAGTAATTTTTGCAGATGACACAAAAACTGGCAGAATGAATAAAGGCAGTTATTCAGAGCAATCAAGATCACATGATAACGGCGGCCCGTGCAGGCGGCTGTGCCGGCTCAGCCGGGATCTCACACGGGCAGGCGGCGGTTGGGGCG
>NW_009259967.1:327413-328729 GCF_000687185.1 Egretta garzetta
AGGGGGGGGGCAGCGGCACCGGGCTGCAGCAGATGGCTGGGAGGGAGAGCCCGTTCCCTGCACAGCAGTGCCCTGCCGCCCGGGGAGGAGCAGCCGAGAACACGCTCTCCGTGAACAGCTGCAGCTGACAGCGTACGTGGAGAAGAGAAACCGAAATGTATCATCCGAAATTAGGCTTTTCATCTCCGGCTACAAAAATAGCACCGGTTATAGTTACTCTTCGGTTATCGTTGGTATTCATGGAATCTGTGCTAGATGGATTTTGCTAATCTGAACGGTTACATCCTTTTCTCATGTCTTTATGGTGAACTGACACAGGAGTGCACAAAGGGGGTGGCTTCCAAGTTGTTTGACAGAATTAGAATGTGCGAGTGACCTACAGTGCAAAATAAGTTTTGTGGAAAGGTTGTATCGATAGTGGAATTGTTTGTAGCCTTATGAATTCATGTGGTTATTGACAGTAAGGTGAAAAGGACTTTACACATGGTGAAACGTGAAACTATTAGGTAAAACGCTATTTCTCCTTTACATGTTAGTAACACGCGAGTCAGGCACGCCCTAAGTTTTTCAGAATTATTGGAGGTATTTTGTACTATAGAATGGTACTTTGTTTAAATAAAAAAAGGAGGGTGGGGCTCCTTACTGAAAGCAAAAGGATTATGGTCACTATTGTGAGATTCTTTATGGTCTATATTTGATAACAATGCTCTAAATCTTGAGTTTGTCATAGAATTCTGTGTGACTGCATTTTCCATGTGCCTGTCAGGCAAAAGTAAAAAATTGAAGTGGTTAAATGAGAAGCACGGCTTTAGATCTTGTGGAGACATGGTGTATTATCTTACATGATCTAGTAATGAAGTAGTTGTTTGTAACTGGTGAAATAACTCAAAAGAAATAGGATAAGTGTGTCACAACTAGTTCTGAAAGCAGTAGCTGCTTATGAGAAAAATTTCCTAAGGAACATTTTAACAATTACATATGGTATATTATTCGCATAGTAACCATAATAGCAGCTTATGAGCAACATAATATTAAGGCACAGCATGCTGCTACTGGTGAATATTCTTGCTTATACGTGTCTATGTATGAATTGTTAAAATACGCAAGGGGATTTGCCTTTGGCATATTACATATAAGGACAATTCTGCTTTATATTATAATTAAAAGAATAATAAGCCATCAACTTCCTTTTACATGAAGTTGTATGTTATTTTAGCAGTAAGTAAATTTATTCAGATTAATATTTATTCATAATTGCTTTGAATGCACAAGAGCTGTGAAAAGTAGTATCTTAACACCCCCTTCTCCCCCCTCCC
>NW_009259967.1:328763-350058 GCF_000687185.1 Egretta garzetta
GGTAAATGTCAAAGCAACTGTGTGCACTGTTTTACAATCTTGCCCACAGTGCTGTGAATCTTCAGTGTGAAGATTTGCATGAACACGCTATGCATTTTACAATTGCAACCTGTCATTCAGGGGTGTCAAAAATTGTGGGCAACTAAGGCTAAAAATTCTGACCAAGTCTGTGAAGAGTCTGGAGTATCTCTGGAGCATCTCCTGCATTCATTCTTAAAAACTAGAAAAGCAGCAGTGTTTGAAACCAGTCCTGACGTGCCAGAGGTTATGCGAATGCAAGATGTGAGGGCCAGCGCAGTCTTTGGAGGATAAAAAAAAAAAGGATGTGGAGGAAGGGATGATTCTTTGCCTAACTGTATTTGAGGAGCACATTACTGCTGTGTGTGTATCATAGAACGCAAAGCTCAGCTGTAAAACAGTGTCCCCTATTTTCTCTGCTGCTGTAGGAAGTACTGTTATAACCTTGTACCAACAATGTAGCAAATATCCATTGGAAACCTTATGGGAGAGGAATATGATTTTATTTAAAAAATTAAAAAAAAAAAGTGAAACAAAACAGTCACTCGGGTTTGCAATCTCATAAGCAGCAGCATGTGTGGATGTGTCCAGTGCCTGAGATGTTTGCCCAGCAGCCAAGCGCCATAGCAGGGGCGTTTAAGCTGTGTGTCCAGCAGTTTGGTGCTATGTTACTCCTGTCCAGATACTACTAAGTCCAGAATCCCTTGTAGAGGACAAGAACATGAGCTGGCAGGTCTTCTGACCTCTGCCTAGGTTGGCAGCCATTCTAGGTTTCACATATGCCTTTGTGTACCCTTTTGGAGGTGACAGTGGTCCCACTCTGCATTATCAATGTTCTTTGTCTCCAGATCTGTGTGTCTTCTGAAATCACAGGGGGTCTTGATGACCTGCTAACATGGGTTCCCTTAACACAAGCCCTTCAGAGAGCCCTGTTCCTGCTCTATGTTCCTTTTCAGGCCTCCACACTCAGCCACTCCCTTTCTCCA
Organism: Egretta garzetta; assembly: GCF_000687185.1. Classification (NCBI taxonomy): domain Eukaryota; kingdom Metazoa; phylum Chordata; class Aves; order Pelecaniformes; family Ardeidae; genus Egretta; species Egretta garzetta. Next base: position 329,768 of record NW_009259967.1, read on the forward strand.
ATCAAACCAGTTGTAGCCTTTCTGATTACAGTTCCCTGCATTGCCTCATAGATTGGGTTTAGATGCCTTTTTAAAAGTTACCTAGAAAGTGAAAGGAGCATGAAGGCAGCTATTTTTTTACGGGACTGTAAGCTACTTCTGTTGTATTTTGTGCTTATGTTTTACGCATTTGACATTATCAACTTTCCAGGTTAAATTTGACACTTTTTAAGCTATCGGAAAAACCTCAATGAACTTGAGATCTGTAGTGCTAATTTTGCTTTCTGTATCTTCACACACCTCCACCACTTAACTTTCAAGTTTTAGTGTCTTGGCCTTTCTACATAAGCCTGTTTGTAGGTCTGTCCTTCCTCACCTACTTCTCAGGCTCTAAGGAAGAGGAAAGGAATCATCTATGTCTCTGTTAATTCTGCTTATTTCCTGGAAAAAAAGGGGGGGGGGGGGGGAAGAGAGAGAGGGGGAGAGAGAGTGAGTAATTTGGGAAGACAGATCTGATGGATCTGAGTTTTTGTTGACCAACCTAATTAAAACTAAGGGTACCTTGAAACAGAGTGTGAAAGGTGGGGTGAAACTTGGTAGCATAGCTGTACACTATTCATTTTAGTATTTCCAATTCCAGTGTGCTGAGTATATCAGACCACTGAGGTTTTTTTTTTTTTCCCCATTGGTCCATTGGCAATAGGGCATGTTGATCTATATGAGAAGACAAATACTACAATTTTGCTGGTAAATTTATTTATGAGATGCTTCTTCATCTCTTTTTGGCTTTGAAAGTCCTGAAGTTGCCTGTATCCAAGAAATTGGCTAACTGAATGTGAGATTTAAAGTTCATGGAAACTAACCTTAGTTACAGTAGAGAAAAAAAAAAAAAAAAAAGAACCTTAGTTACAGTAGAGAAAAAAAAAAAAATGGGCAATAGGTCAAAACTTAATTGTATTTTCAGAATTTTTACCAGAAAAGGATTAATATATATAATGTTGAGTTTTCACAAATATGTCTTGTTCCTGGTCAATGTTCAGTAAGTAAGGTATGAAACAAGAAAAATGGTCTTTTTTTTCATAATTTCTACTAGATTTTAACTGTAGAGTTCATACTGTCACCATCATTTTCAGTGCCTGCTAATTTTCAGTAACCTTGATTTATATCCAGTTACATTTGCAAGTTCTGTTGGTACTAGTGTGAACGCTGCTCCTACAGAATCTATGAAAGTCAGACAGAAAGTGTATCAAGCGGGACTGTTAAAGGCTGGGGCATCCAAAGTCAGTGAACTTGTTAAAATAGAAAAGGAATTGCTCAAAGCAAACTGAATTTCAGTATTGGGTGAAACATTCCTTTATGTAAGTTGCTTTAAGTGTCACCTTCTGCTTTTTTTATAGGAAGACTTGCTTTAGTATTTAGTTTAGTTTGTTTGTAGTTTTAGAGTAAGTGAAAGATGACCCAATTTACCAAAGACTGGCATTGGGAATTGTTTCCATTATGGTAAGTAAGTTTGGGAGAGTTCCTGACAACTGTTCCTTATCAAATTAATTGTTTTGTGAATCATTTGCTGTTGGTTCCTCAATCTCTTAAAGTCACATAGTGCTTGGCAGGTTCTTGAGGGAGGACTTGTATAGGAAGGGTCAGAACTGATAACATGAGACTGGAGTAACTACCCTGAAATAGGTATTCTATGACTAGGGATCATCTGCTGACTATGGTTTTTCTGAAGGTGCAGGTCCCTGGTGCTTGCAGAACTGCTGTGTTGTGCAGAAGAGTGGAAGCTAGTAATACTTTGGTGAGGATACTGGGAGTTTTTAATAATTTAAGTTCTGTGTGGTGAGATAGTTCTGCTTATATCAATGCATTAGGTTGTCAGCTCAGCATCCCTGAGAACAGTCATTATGCTTCCTTGCTACTGTGGTTTGTGACTAACATGAGTTTCTTGCCTTACTGGAGGCTGAAATTGTGTCCATCTCTGTTCCTATGAAACTGGAACAAGTGTCTCTTGATGATAGTTTACCATAGCAAGGTCGTTTATCTTCAAAATATGCACAAATAAAAGGTAGTTTCAGTAGTGCTGTGTACTTAATGATCCAGGTATAGTTGGTTGGGCATGGGCTGTAGGCTGTTCTCAATAAAGTAGAAACCAACAAATTCCAGGGAAAAAGAGAATTCAGTACTCTGTAAACTACGTTCTGTGGAATGAATGACACACATGATTTTACTCTGGGAAACAGAATGGTTTCTGAACAAAAGCCTTTCAGATGTGTTATGGGTATATGCATCTCCTTCTACCTGTTCTTAGTTAAAGGTTGCCTGCCCTGGGTCTTCCGTAGTTGGGCCCAATTCACTTGACCATCCTTTCCCTTAAACTAAAGGAAGGGGGTGGCTATGATAATTTGAAAAGTAATATAAGCATGTTTTATAATGAATGTCTAAAAATGTTAACCAGTTCCTGGAAGGTACAGCTAATCTTTTGTGTCCTGTGCAGATAATCGTATGTGATCTGAATAGCTTCCTAGATGCAAATTTGATTTCATTTGTTCATCTCTTTTTCTCTAGGCTCACTGAAGGGAATGTGGATTGATCAAAAATAATGGTGAGTAAAGCTATAAGGTTATTTAGGTACTAAACAGCAGGTACTAAACTTGTCAGATTTATTGGTTGGTTTAGGCTTTTTTCTTGCTTTTTTCTTTTTTTTCCTGTCCAAAAAAATCAGTCATTGAGATTTTAATTCTTCGTAGGATATTTTCAGAGAACTGGAATGTTGCCGCAGTGTCAGCTTTCAGCTTGGGCTTCACTTGAAAGAAACTTTGAATTAACTATATATTCTAACAGGAGTAAATGCTTTTAAAGTGGTAAAATTCATGTCCCATAATGTAATTTTGTTCTGCTCAGAGACTCTAATTGTGTAATTGTATTAACTTGGAGTAGTTGTCTTAAAAGTTGTATTTGTTAGAACAGTAGAATTGGAAGCAAGGTAACATAACCAAATGTCAGTTACCAAATAGAAAAAAAAGTACATTCAAAATTTCTGAGGATGACAATCAACTTCTGGAGCTGTGATTTTTCCCCTCCTCCCCCAGTGAATGAAATAAAGATATTCTGATAGTTAAGATGTATAACAGAGTACTGTATTCTGTTCTCAGCTCTGCCACAAACCTTTGGCTTGTTTTGTTGCAGCTTTCCAGGTCTGTTTTTTTCCCATCTTCATAACAAGAATAAGCCTTTCCCAACAGTGTGAGCATGGATGGTCAAGCTCATGATCAGCTGAAATATCTGAGTGCCTCAGAGAGAAAGAGATGGTGACGTGTGTTGAATTTCCATTTTCATGATCTACTCGCTACTTCTAACATAGGAGTTGAAAATTGTCACTGGAAGATTATTTCTGAACTTGATCAACTAAAGGGTTAAGGTAATTAGAATAAGATGAGAAATACAGGCAGAGAAAAGAGAGGAAGGGGTTAGAAAATATGGTGTATCCTCATGTTTTTGTATGTGAGAAGGAGAAACCAAAGAGAAAAAAGTTTTCTCTCGTCTCTCATTGAAGTACAGGAGAATGATAATAAATTGTTCTGGCACTAGCTATGCAGGAGCGCACCTGCATTACCTTCCAATCCAGGCTGGCATCAACCTTAAAACAAAAAAATCATGTCTTAACAGCTACTGTGACTAGGTGATACCAGGTGAGTGTCACTGATGAAAGACCAGATCAGTGACAAGGCGACAGTTGTTGAAGGATGTCTATACTGTGGATAAGTGGGAAGAAATGAGTAGAAGTACCTAAGCTGTGTGATTTTTATAACTGTCATAAGTGCTTTTTTCCTCTACAGCACTGATAGTTTCATAGTTAATTAGGTGACAGTTTGCGGTGCCTCTTTGAATTGTGACCTGCTATAGCAGAATATATTCTCTCTGTGTATTCAGGTGCTACCTCAACATTGTCATGCTATATGCTGGAGCCACAGTTAAGAAGCCCCATAGCTAATTAACACTGATATATTTTTGGATGCATTGCTTCTGAATAAGCATATAGTTCAGCATTTCTGTCTCATTTCCTTAGCCAGCTTATGGACATCTACAGTTAGGTATAAAATCTTACAGAGCAAGGGATTATTGCAGTTTGTGAAGCCAGCTAATTTTGTCCATTAGAGTCAGTCTTTTAAAGCAATGGACCAGTTGGGCATTTTAATGTTTAATTTATTTTATTCTTTTTCATTTTGGGATTCCAGATCCTCCTCCTGACATTCAAGAAGGTGGTCCTGTTGCTTGCTCATAGGCTGCAAGACGTGGATGTTTCTCTTCTAGCAAGCAAAAACCTGTCCTTCACTTCCATGGAGCTGAACGAACAAAGATCTCTGGACTTCCTGTTTCAACCACCTTACCCAACATTTGATTCACCAGATGACCTCTCCCACAGAAGTACCCCACTGTTTTATCAAAACTCAGAGGCAGAGTAACAGAAATTAGCATTTGTTTCCCTGAAGAAATGTCTTCTGTGCCAGCTCTTCATCCAGCTTTCTGCATTCTGTTTTAAGATGAGAAATACTTTGTGATCAAATGCAAGTGGAAGCTGGTGTTCTTAATTGATTCTCCTTCTTTATTTTAGGAAGGTTAAGTACTTCACTGTGTCATATTGGAATTCCTAGCAGATAAATTGTCTGCATGCATTGGTATGTTAAACTGTCTTGACATGTATGAAGAGTTGCAGATGGAAAACCAGAACATATGTTCTGCTCTGACATGAAGAAGAAACTTGCCAAACAGCTGGGGACATCCCATACAGGTATTTTCTAGTCCATGACCCAGGCTTGATTTTGTAGATAGATGTCTCAATGTCAACTCACATAAAGCAGCTAATGCACAGGAACAAATGCAGAATCACCTTGTCTATAGTGTGTAAATGCATTGTCCCAGTCTGTGATCAAAATGTATATTTGCATGTGTAAACCTATGTAAGTGCTGGATATGAAGAGCTTTCACCAGAAGGAGAAATTACTCTGCATCATTTCATTTTTAGCAAAGAGAAAAGAAGCTTTCAGGGCCTCTGGGGTTACAGGTTAACTATTAGGTTTATGTTAAATCATTCCCTCCCTCTGGCTTTTTATGAGTCCCTAGCAGCAAAAGGAACAAAAACATTCTACAGTAGAAAAGATGGGGCAGAACTTCTGTCTTTAATAAAGAAATCAACTTCTGATGGGATGGAAGAGACCAGAGGTGTAAAGTCACAGTTTGTCCACTCAGCTGCCTTGGCAGTTTCAGCTTTTCATACTGCTGATGGAACTGGCTTTTTGATTCTTCTGTGACTGAGAACTGAGATGACCCGGGTGTTTCCATCATCTAGGTAGAAATAGGCCCAGGAGAATGGACTGTTAGCCACATAAGAGGGGTGAGTTGAGAGAAAGCAGAAATAGTATGGGCCTTTTTCTGGTTCCTCTTACTCCTTCCCAAACTAAGGCGCAATTTGTTGTTGTTATGTTTACACAAGATTCTTTGTCTCCATCATTTGTCATTATATAGGATGTTTTCTGTCATTCTGAGATGGGAGCCTATATTATTTACATGCTCCCTGCCATGGTATTCTATATGGCAAGTAAGATTTCTTGGCAAAAAAACCCCCAGCACTGGGATATGTATTCTATTCCACTTCAAATCTGGAGCTCTTCTTAGTGCACCTTATTCCAAGCTTGTGATTTAGAAAATGTGATTTACTAGCTTAAAATAATATTTTCAAATCTGGATCAAATAAAAGTATATAGGTTCTGTTAATAGATTTGGGGAGGTAATAGCATGGTTGGGGGGGGTGGTTTAGATTTCTTGGTTTGTTCTGTTTTTTCTTTTAGATAACTGCTGGAGAGAGCCAGACAGCCTGAAAAAGGCTGAAAAAGCCAACAATGGAAATCCTTCTTAAATCTTAATGATAGATTGCAAGGGCAGCATTCTGATATTTAAAATGTGATGACATTTTATGGGACCAAGTTCCATAGCAGAGTAAGGACAAGTGTTTATGTTGATCCTAGTCTTCAGAGTAGAGTTGAGTTAAGTTCAGACTTGCATTGTAACAGTAAGATCTAATGACAGCTTTACCCATTTTTTGTTTCCGTGAAGAAAAGATCAGACAGTAAGCTAAAGAGTGGTGGGCAAGACACTGTGTATCAAAATAATGGCAACTGTAATGAGCAGAGATGTGCACTAAAATTGCGTGTAATGTGATAAGCTGTGTGGTAAGAGTTACATTGATCTTCATGAGGCAACCACCAGCTTGGCCTGACTTCTTTCAAGAACACAGGATTTCTTTGCTGAATATGGTCTGAATTTTCTGGTATTAGAGGCAACTAGAAAAGCACACTTCCTTTTAGGGTCTCCTTATGTTGAAACCAATGGGATTTAATACAGATGTCTGTAGAAGCAGGATCCATCGCTAAGTGATGGAAAATACTGTCAATATAATAGAATTATAAGTGGTTGGGAGGTGTCTGGTATAAGAAACATCTGATTTTTAGATCTCGGAAATTTCCTTTTCTTCCTTCTGCCCATAATTATTCTTCTGATGTTAGAGCTAGCAGTTGTTTCTTGGATAGCTTGTTGACAAAATATTTGGGGGACAGGAAGGTATTTTTGTTTTCTGTGGACATGTACAAAAACTAAGAAATTGTCTGACTAGAGAGTAGACATTTTGTAACCCTGTATTGTAACAAAAAAACCCTGCTGATATTTTTTCTGACTCCGATCCATGACAATGTAATACATTAGTTTTCAAGTTTAATTTTAGAACATAATATTTTTAGCAGGGCTAAATATCTGTGGCCTTCACAGAAGTAATACTCCAATAGTGCATGCCCAGAAGACCCCCCTTGCCGTACCTTTCTGGCCAGCACCTTTATAAAACTGCTGTGTTAGGAAATGCTGCCTCAGCCTACTTACTTTTTCTTGCTTCACTTTTTCTCTATATTGGTTGGAAATCTTCCCATGTGAAAGATTACAAAAACAAGGGGCATGTGCAATAGATCATATATATATACATATATATATTTTAATACTTGTGGACAAAATGATGTTACAAGTTGTTTGAAAACAACAAAATCACCAATGTCTTCCATTTTGAGATGTGTATAGTTCCATAAGCATTAGTGCTTTGTAGCAAATTGTAGTGCCATGTTAGGATCAGTGCATGAGCCTAGTAGTATTTTTACAATTTCAGAGTGACAAATTTATTAATAAACAGTGATGATAATGTAATTAACAATAGAAAGGATACAATAGAAATGTCACAAACGTGGTCTAAACATGCAGTATCCTCCCTTTGACAATGGCAATGCTATCTTTAGGCATGGAATGCATTCACTTAATGGGCTTCATAGAATCATAGTTGACTTCTTGTTTTTAGTCTACCTGTCCGACTGCAATAGTAAGCTAGTGTACGTAAGCGTCCAGAATTCTCATCTCTGTCAGTGGGATTCTTTACTTTTTAGTCTTTGTTTAAGGTGTTTTTTTCCATGCCCAGTATTTTCAATTTTATTATTACCCATCCTGTGATATACTTAGAAAAGTATGAATATGCTAAGGAGTTTGTGTGCGTTTTGTACACATCTCTGCTACCTTAAGAAGATAATTTACAAAAACTGTTAATTATTCAATTTTTCTTTTCAGACCTGACTGTAGAATTGTTATAACTAGTTAAACATTATCCTCCTTATATAGTAAGTCAATGGTTGCAAAATGCTATCTGCCAGTTATACGTAGAAGACTTTTATCCATTATTGCAGGAATGGGGAACCTTTTTTGGCTGAAGTCCTATTGAATTTTTTAACACGTTTGGTGGATCCTGCATTTACATACATCTTAATGTTAATAATAATAACAAAGAATATAATTAAGGTCAAGGGCTGTTGAAAAACAACATTGCAGACTGTATCTGTGCAGCAGGCTATCTCTAGCCTATGGATCAGAGATTCCCCACCCCTGTATTATTGAGAATTCAGTATCTTGTATTTTAGGTAACTTCCCGTATTGCTTTCCAGCTCTAAGCTCAATTTTAATAATTTCTATCTCTCCCTCTGCTTTTTTTCAGAAGGAACGTTTAGATCAGGGGTAGTCCAAATGATTTAGCACTCAATGGGCAGCTTGGACTGGTCAAATAAGAGGCTGGTATGATTCCTGAGATGTGTGATGCTCTGTGCATGGCATCCTCTGATTTCCTGGGAAAAAGTCTTTTATTTGGTGCCAGTGTTGCTCTTCACCCATTTCTCTCTTTTAGAAGAACGAAATTATCTTTCAACTTAGAGAGGATACTGCATCTTTTTTTCCTGAGACCTGCCTGTAAATGGCCATTAGGGGGAAGGGAGGGAATGGGTAGCTTGGTTTTGTAATTTTGATACAATATATCTCTAAAGTGATTAATCAAGAAGCATGTACTTTGGTGCAAAACCAGTATTCTGTGCAGAGTTAATGTATGTAACAGGGAAAAAAAGAAAAAAAACCAAACAACCAACCCTCTGCATCTTAATACATTTCCAAGAAAATTGGACAGGCAGGCCATTTACAGCAGAGCTCTGGGGGACCTGTGCTGAGAGTTAGGTTCAATTCTAACTGGAAGTAGCTGTACCATTGAATAAACTAGTTTAGTGCTTGGGAGAATCAATTGAAAAATACCTCTGAAACTGGAATGCAAAATAGCACAGTATGTAGGGGGAAGAATCCCTGATGCAAACAAAGCCATAAGATGATTTAATAAGAAAATAGAACTTTAGTAGCAATAACTGTTTTGCATGTGATAGTAAATAACTTGCATTAGCAAGACTGTACAGTAGAGTAAGTGGGTAATAACCAAATAAGTTTGTGGCGCTCTGTGCTGCAGGGAGTTGTGTGAAGAGTCACTTCCTGAGAAGATGGGTGAATTCCTCTTATGTTCCTCTCATTGGAGGGAATTTGGCATTTGAATACTTAGTCAATGAAACATATAAAAAAAAAATAAATAGCTTTGTCACACATATGAAGCGCTGTCAGTGAGTGCTGGAGGAAGGGCAGACAGTTGTTGGTTTTTTTTTTTAAAGGATAGCAGAAGTTTCCCTGTTTTTTTTGTTTTTTTTTTTTTTCTTTTATGTAGTCTAGCACTTGCTCTGTTTCTCTGAGAAGAAACTAAACCCTTCCAAATACTGGACTGTGAAGAGAACCTGATTCTGAAGTTAGAAGCTTTTATTGCGGGAAGTACTTTTTGTTTTCTTTGTTTTAGAAGATCAATCTGAGATGGTCTTTTAGTAAAAAAATTGAAGAACACGTGACACTTAATGTATTTGTACATCCCAAGCACAACTGTAGAATTCTAAAAATGTTACTTTGCAGCAAAAAATAACTTTTAACTGTCTGTTTCAGGCCGTAATTGATTTCTGTTGGTGCCTGAAGTTTTGCAGAGGCAAGTACTGTGGAGCTTCTGGTAACACAAAGGGTTATTGATCTACAGCTTTAGCCTCTGCACCTAGCAAAGTATTTGCTATCAAAGGGTTGCATAAAAGAGCCGCAGGAGTTCTAAAATGTCCGTAGTTGACACTGTTTTCAGTGCAGATATGTAGCCTGTAGAGACAATATGGCCCAACAGATAATGCTGTATTCTGAACAGAATTATTACATCAGAGGTTTAGGTCTATCTGGCTGGATTTCTTCTAGAAAGCTGAAGTCATTTGGACTGTAACTTAATAGCTGAAGGGAGGCTTCTAATGTTCCAAAATTATGGAGGTGAAACCCTTTGGCTCTTCCTAAGCTGATAATGGGACTGTGAGGGCTGTGAGCATTTTTACAGTATAAAGTAACCAAGATAAGCATGAGAATGTCTAAATTAAGTGTTGGCTAATATGTGATAAGTGTATGAAAAGCTAATTGATCTAGAAGGTTATAATCAGCTTAAATTTCAGCTACTGAATTATTGATAAAATTGGAAGCTGGCCATAGGAGACCTTAATTTGATTGTTATCTGACTGCATTAGAGAAATTATAAATTTATTTTGGTCTGTGGTCAGCAAGTACATTTACATAATAATGAACTAATAGTGAAAACGTGGTCATGTTCATATTTCAGAAGTATGAACTTCATGGCTGAATAGAATTCTTCAAGGGTTTATTCATTCAGAGAAGGGGGCAGGAAATCAAGACTGATGTAGCCAGGCAAGCTGTCTGCATATTGTTCCCAGTTCAGTCTTTTTATAATTACCTGTATTCTGTGGGCTACTAGACTAGAAATTACTATTCACAGCAGTAAAAGGAATCCCTTCACCTTTCAGCTCTTGCATTTTTGCTTGACTTTTGCTCCAACCCCCTTGATTTCACTGCTTCTGAAGCTAAGCGGAAGTGTTAGATGCTACCACATTTCATAGTGTGGGATATCAAAAGGCGTAGTGACCAGTACTGACATGCCTCCTTTAGCAGTACTAAACCCAGGTGATAGAAGTGTATGCTGTTTCCTATACACAGTAGTGCTGCTGCAGAAGGTCTAGCTAGTGTTGGGAATTGCACCTTCAGGAACTGCACCTTCTGCAACTGAGGATAATTGTCAAATTTAGGACAAAAAAAGAAAGTCTTGCAAAGACTCCTTGATAGCAAGTGAGAAGAAATTGTACCAAGCTTCGGGACACTGACACTTTATGCAAGGATTACATTGTCAAGAGCTGGTTTTTGAGTGTGGTTTTTGAGCAGAGAAGGGAAAGATATGGAAGAGAACAATCCTTTTCAAAGGATAACCAATCTTGGGAATAACTGCTTCCTGCATACCTAGTAAACTGTCTGGTCTTCCTCCAAAACTAGTAATTCTGCTTGCTGTTCAGGTACAGAGCTGCATAAAGGCAGTTCAGGTTAGGTTCCATTGGGTTTCTTTTACTGGATGATCCAGCATTTTACCCTTGTAGCGGTTTGACTGGCACACAAAAGCCATCAGTTGAACCAGGGTGTCTCATTTAGGAGTGCAGAACACTAACCGTGGATGCTGATGTCTATTCCCTTTCAGTCTGCTCTGCACTTTCTCCGGAGTTTTAGAGAAAGTGTCGGTGTTCATGATGTAAGCAGAGTGTGTTTCTGTCTCTGAGCCCATGCACCAGGTTATAATATAGACAGATTCCCTAAGGCTTTACAACATCTACAGTTAAAGATAAAAGATAACTTACTGTTATAACTGACTGTTTAGTGTGTCCTATGTAAATCCTGTCTGCTTCTCTCCACTTCCCCTCCAAATGAGTGTGTTTGCAGGTCAAATAAAAGATGGGTAGTTTGTAATGCCTTAGGCATGAAGAACTCCATGGAGAAACTGAAGGAAAGCGGCACAGGCCCACAAACCAAATCTTAGAGCTAGTATTCTAATTATGCATGATTCAAAATGTCTAGTGTAATGTAGTTATTACCAGTAAATTGAGATATGCATTTATACATAATGAAGCAATAGGAATTAATATACCAATAGCTTGAACTTCTGCTTTGATTCTCAAATTTTGGGTTTGTTTTTATTTTTTAGAGAATGTGCTGCCTCTGTAGAGAAAGGGGCAGAATGTATAGATAGGGACAGAAGCATGGCACCAAAACTGTAAATCAGGAACCAGGATCAGCAGAACTCGCCTTTATAACCTCTTGCCTGGTTCATATTAGTGCCCTGAGCATGTAAAAAGCAGGGCGTGAACTAAGCATGTTTAGGGGCGAGATGAGGTTTCTCACCTGCTGCAGCTGTAGCAAGGAAAAGGGTGCAGAGTTTCTTACAAGGTGCAGGGGGGAGAAACTGGTGGGAAAGAAAAAACAAACAAAGAGAAAACAACACAAAAAAAAAAAACAAGTAATGGAAATCACAGACTCAAATTGAGTGTAGTATTTGCCAGACAATAGGTAATAAGCTTGGGTGTGGTGAGAGAAATTATTTGGAGAAGACTGAAATTAATAAGCACAGTACATATATTTCAGGTGTTGAATAGCTTTTTAATAGACAGTATTTTCAGGTAACTCTCTAGCCACCTAGGCAGCTGTACTGAAGCATACTGGTACCAGCCAGCAATAATGGCACCTGCAGGAACGAACCTGAAAATACTGGTAATCTTGTATATTTTTTAAGTTCTTTAAAGAGATTTTAAAAACAAAAAACGAGATTTGATCACTGAAGGTCTTTATCTTCTGCAACACAGGTTGCAATAGTCTTTTTCCTTTATTTCACTTATTAAGTAAAAGGGAATTTGGGTGCCATCTTTCTGTAAACTTTCAGTGTGTTCTCTGTAATATTTCCCAAACCTTTTAGTGGATAATGCAGTGAATTTCTGCTGGCATTTTGAAAATAACATAGAACGTGGGCATAGCCTGTGTCGCTAATACTTTTCCAAGTTAAAAATTGTATTCAAACATGTAGAATACTAGCTTGTTACTGCAGAATTCCATACTTCTAGCTTAGCTTAATTTTGTAGGTGGGCTTAACTTGTGCAGAACACTTCTCCATGTGCAGAGGCTCAGTCCTCTTTCTTACACAGAAAGAGGAAATGTCTTGGAAGAAGAAATTGTGTGTCAAGTTAATTCCTGTTCATACTTCATAGCCAACCATACATAAAGCACCATGGTTTGGGTTTAGAATGGGGGTTGCGTTTTTCTCATGAATTCTCTTTCTAGATATACAAGGATTGCCAAATGAAGATAGGAATATTGTAAGAGAAGATGATAACTAATTTATGGTATCAGAAGTTAGACTAAATGAAATCATTTGAGCCAACTTCTTCAAGCAAAAAGGGAATTTGTAAAACAAGTTTAGCCCAGCAGTTAACCATGGTCACCTAATTCTTAGTGGGTAGGTATTCTTTAGAACATTTTGCATGGCTTTAAACCCTGTTAAATGTATTTTCTTTTGTGTGATGAGTAAGCAGCTGTATCCCTTGTTAGTGCTTATTCCCTTCAATATAAAAACTGGGTAATAAGCTACTTGAAGGGTGTCAGTGTAGATATCCTCCTTTCAAAAAGTATGATATAACAGCAAAGGAGAAGTTCTTAAAAATTACCTTAGTACTTAAGAAACAGGCTAGAAAACACTTGTTTATACTGAACTTCTGATGGCATGCTCACATGGATCAGTGGAGGAAACTATTGGTGTTGCTAGGAACTATGTACTCCCATTGCACACGTTTTACATGGTAACAGTGAAAGAATGTCTCCCTGCAAATTCTGATGTTTTTCCAAAAGGCAGCTTGCTTTTATATCTATGCATCTTTGAGGATTTCAAGATAAGATTTTATTCTTTTGACATTGTAAAGAGGAACTGTTTAAAAATGAACTCGGAAACTCTGCACCTGTATACAAATTTTTTTAGCAATAAAGCAGCACAGGCTGAGAATGCACTAAAATTGGATGCGTCGTTTGTTCAGAAGGCAAACTAACCAACCTACTATACACTCCACTCCACTTCTGAGATGCGTTTGTACTTGCTCTACCTTTGTCAGAACTTAACAATTTGAGCTAAACTCACATATGCTGGATATCTGCTTTGGGTCCAGCTGTTCCAGCAGACTTCAGGCACATGAGCCTCTGAATTCTTTGAAGGCAACTAAAGGAAAATTGTTATTTCACTCTAAAAGCTTCAAGGGTTGTTTTAGATGGTAGCAGAAAGCTTCTGTTGCTTGTATTGATGTCTGAAAGTAATAAGCCCCTCCAGGAAACTGTTTCGTATATGTGGATTGTTTATTGTTTTGTCAACTACATTTCTGAAAAATTCCTTCTGTGGCTGGCATGTCACAAGCTGCAGGGAGACACAACTTTCCTTGCAGTTGCTGCTGAAAGCAGTTTTGGGAAGTGCCATAACGCAGCATCACGACACCACCTTACAAGGACAGTGCTTAACAAGCCATGGCTCCCTATCCTATTACAAGCTTTCCAAAACTTGTTACGGATTGCTAACCCTTATGCTAGTTTATAGAAGATTCACAGTATGATTGTTACTTCAGAAGCCTGATCAGCCTCCTTAATTTAATATCTTCTAGTTGTTTTTTGTCTTTAGATTCCAGAGAAGACAGCTGCTTGTCAGCTAACACAGAAAGCAAGTAAGTCTCAAGGTCAGGCCTTCTTAAGTGCTTGGTATTCATTTAGATAGAGAATCCAGCCCTGGCTGCTCGTAAAGCTAGAACACATCTCTTGATGCCCAGTTAGAGGAGATTAGGTTCTACACCAGAATAAGAAAAACAAATATTCACTGATCAATTGTAGATTAAGAGGAATTTGAATCTGGGACAAGCTGAATCTTTCAGGAATAAAAGTTGGTATGCATCACTTAAATCAAAATACACCTGTAGGTTTAAGTTGATATCTCAGTAAATGAAATTTATTTTATCTCTTGTAAATTAAGGTGGCTTGTTTCTTAAAACAGAATTTACTTAGAACACTGTACTGCTGTGAGTGGCAGCAGGTACATCAGACCATAGTCAGTGCCGTGGAAAAAAAACAAACAGACATGAAGGACCACAGCTTGACTCAACAGAGCAGAGGTCCTCCCTAGTTCCAAAGATTAGAGGATTAGAGAAGTATAGTTTAAAAACTTGCCAGCTATTATTTAGTACATAGCATGACTTTAAACACATAATGAGTAAATAACATAATATGAGGAACCATTAATTTAATGCTTTGTAATGAGCGAGGACCCAAGCAAAGATAAACTGATGGGGCTTTTTCTGCAAACATAATTTAAGCAAAAATGGGCTTATGACTCAGATGGTATTACATGTGATCTACAGAATACATATTTCTGAATTTCAGCTTTTTTTTTTATTTAAAAAGTTCCTTCTTTACAACTGTAAAGATAATACAAAAAAATGCAACTGACAGCTTTCTTTTCCTTTTAAGGGTGGACACTTGGCTCAATGAAGCAAGACCATTTAGCATTATTATACACAGTATATATACACAGTATAGATATAAAGTATATAGCAAGAAACAGTCTCAATGCAGAAACCAGAACAAAAGGCCAAATGTGAGTAGTCCTGTTATCAATGATGTTTCTTAGACTGAAGCAACAACAAAAGGACCATCACTTAGAAAGTAACACAAAGGTGAAGTTATACAATGAAAGGCATTTATCCAAGATGGGGAGATGCTTGCACGAAATTAGTTTAGTCACAACACCCCACTTAAAGACCAACAGGCCCTTAAACATAATACAGAAGTCACTGCACAACACAACTTTAAAAACTCCTTTGTTCTTAATAATGAAATAATCAAATACAGCAAATCCAAACTTTTCATAAATATACAGTGACAACTGTTAAGAACAGCCTTCCAGTTAAGGATGGAAGATAGAGCTCATTGTAGCAAAGATAACATTTATCCCTACAGGCAATGAAACAGATCTTGCAGGAGCATAACATTTACTTCAGGTAGTTACTTCTGATATCCTGAATTTAGCTGTCATTGAAAAGCACTGTATTTTTGCACATGTGCCTGTCAAATCTGTAAAACATAAACAATAGAAATAATTTAGATGGCATACAGTATTAGACTTTAGCAGAGCATGCCCCTCCTCTCCCTGCAGAAGAGCTGCTGATATTCTGTTATTGCTTAATCAGAGTGGACTAAGACCACATGGAACTGTTAATCAAAAAGCAGCACAGTGAACATTAGTAGTTTAATTACCAGCTGCCCACCTAAATTTAGCCTCTGAGGTGCCTTGCAAGTGCATTTTGTGCCCTCTGCTCCAAGCCCCTTACAAGAGTTATTTTACAAATAAAACAATTAAGTCTATGAAATACAGGGAGTACTGGCATCAGCAGTGACGGGGAGTGCAATCTGCCAGTCATGTATGGAAGTAGTAGTAAGGGAATAGCAAATTGCATCACTGAAATTAAGTTTGTCAAGTAAATACAATCCTCTCTGGATTACTACAGACAAAAGGCTTTTAAAACATCAGCCCTTTAGGCAACAAAAGGGAGAGGAAAAGACCCTTAATCTTCCAACTAACAAGAAAAAGGCATAAAGATACCCGGTCTTGATAACATGGGATAAGTAGCATTCTTTCTTTTCCATCAAATTGCTTTCTAGATGTTTGGAAAGAAGCAGAACCCATTCAAAACAGAGATCCCAATGAGTACCCATTAGGTATTTCTTAGGAAAAATCTTGACTGGCCAAGGGAAGGCAGCAGGCAGACCATCACAACTTCAGCAGAGCAGTGTTCCCATGACTGAGCTAAGTGAAAGAGAAGACTGTCCCTTAGTTTCACAGCTTCAGCCCCAGAAAGAACAGCTCCAATCTGCTAAAGGCAGCTGCTCACAGCCTAAGCTTTATGGAGCTACCAGAACTCGACTCAGTCCTGTGCAGCCTCGGGGCAGCACTTCCAGAGGACTTGGCAGGCACGTGGGTTGTCCTTGAATTTGAAATCCAAAACCTTGCGCACCAGCCAGCACTGTGCCTTCCAGATCTATGCACTAAGCGCACTGTGCAGCTTCCATGACATGCTAGCTTGCTGCTTTTGCAGGCCACACACACACCAGCAAATCTAAAAGAACTAATCAGAAAGCTATTTAGCAATGCCTTGCATACCAGATGCAGCTAATGAGCCACTTGACACAGCTACCTGCCATTAACACTGTATCTATACAAAAAGGTAGGACGAGAACTTTAGATCTCTCTAAGAGCATTCAATTTATAATAGTTCCTCTGGAATATCATCTTGTCGGTAAGTTTTGTATAGTTCCAGAAACCTGATTTCAGCATTTCAAAGGCTGGTTTTCCCTGTGAAGTCATTAGAGAGAATCAAAGTCATAGTTATACTGTCAGAGTGATGTGCCGCGTGGGTGAGCTATTAATTTTTCCAAGCAGAACTTCCATGTGTCAGATTTTCAGGTGTTCCCCTTCGACTGAAGGGATGCACTTAAGTACCAGTTCTTTCTATATACAGATAAAGTGCCAGATCAACACTCAAACCTGTTCTGGTGCATTGTTTCATCATAATGAAAAAAATTCAGCAGAGATGCAGAAACAACTCCAGCAGTTCTTGAAAATGGCATATTCTTAGTTGACCCTGACTATCGCATATCCTGGCAGTAGGCCAACTGCATCTGATGCAGAGCTTTGCCTCTCTGCCACATTATTCTTTTGTTCCACTTCCTGCAGCTTCTTCATCAGCATATCTATGCGAATGTGGACCTCCACAAGCTTTTCTTTCAGCTAGAAAAAAAGAGAAATAAGAGTATTAAAACTAGAGAAAAATGTCCTAACATTGGATCTTTGAATGATCCGCACACCACTTTCAGTGGCTTAAGAGCAGCTGACTTTCAAGATGGAAAATCATATTGGGCTTTAATCTCTATACTGCATGCCTAGTACCGCCAAAGCTTGCACCCAAATCAGAGGCCTGCACTACAAAAAGGAGGCAAATGAATGTGTGCCAGCATAACTCCTTTCAGAGACATATGGAAATACTCTACTTAAGGAGACAGAGTTGCTGGAGCCTTACTATGATCAATCCAATCTTTCCTAGTTAACTAATTACAAGTTTTTACACAGCCAGGGACCTCCTTTGACAATATCTGGACAGATGGTTTCATCATTAGCTTGGGAATACACATGGACAGTCCCTCAAAAATGCCATTTCCAGAATCTGAGGTTTAAGTTAACGCATCTAAAGCACAAGAGTAAAATCCTGCTGACATTACGTCTCAAAAAGCAAAGACCAGATTCTTGCACTTGTTCTAGTCAACAAGCAAACTCTCCACAGTGACATAATTTGTGTTTGCAATGAAGTACCACCATTTTTTACTTCAGAAAAATGCATCTCAACTTTAGAAGTCTTGCCTGGGTAAGATTTTTGCATTTTACCCTCACTTGACCTCAAAAAACCACTCTGATCATATGGTAAGACACTGGAAGATGACTTTGAAGAGGACAAAACCAAAGAAATGTCACAGGCCCATTTCCGTGCTTAGAACAGAAACTAAAAAAGAAAAAAAAATTAAGGAGCAAGTAAGCACATAAACACTGGATACACTGGCTGTCTCCTAGACACAGTAACTTCGAGCTATGGGACAGACAATTTACTAAGTTAACAACTAACCAAATTACAGAAAAGAACATCCAATTAAAATACCAAAAGAGGAAGGAAGTTCTAGTGTTAGCTCTGAAACAAGTACATACTGCTGTGCTGTTTTGAGCTTACATAACCATAAGTACAACTGTGCTAGAATCCCTCTCAAATTAACAAATTGCTATTTTTTAAATTTTTCAACAGTGACCTATCAATTATAGGGACAACAGAAGCAGTAATATTTAGGTAAAGTCTGTCTAAATGATTCTTGGTTTTGTTCTTTTCAGATTGTAGAGAGAAAAGGATAACACACTTTTGCCAGAAAATTAGCTAGAACTGGATTTGCTTTGCAAATGAGTGGTTCTATAAAATTTTTTGCAGGTCTCACACTTTTAAGTCAGTCACTGTATTGTAAGTCAGTATTTTCTCCATCTTATGCACTTAGAAAAAAAGTAATTGTATCAATATTTTTGGACTAATACAAAAAAAATACCAGCGTTTAAAAAGTATTTTCCATACAAATTAATGTAGCAACCTTACTTCCCGCAGTTGTTCCTTTAAGGTCACAGCAGGAAAATTCACCTTAGAAGCTTCTATTATCTTTTGTTTTTTTAAGAGATAACTGGAAAACAAAAGGGGAAAGGAAAAAAAAAAAAAACCAAGAAAAACAGTTAAAAACCCCATAGTTGCATTCATTGTTTCGACAGATTAAGATGATTTTAAAGCAGATACAGCGTTGTTGCCAAAACTAGTCAATACATTATAAAAATATTAAAAGCATGACAATGGTTTTACTTTGAAATCACAATCCTCTCATCACCAGCTATAAATAATTTACAGCTTCTACAGTCAAGTCCTCAATCTATCATGGCACTACTTTGATACTTTACATTAGCTAAGCAAATCTGGTACTGAAGGAAATTTCAGTATTGCAAACAACTAAATTTAAACCTGGACATTACAGGAGGACACTTAAGAAGTGCAAGGCAAATCAAATGGAGTCATGCCAATATAAACAATTTAAACACAAAGGATTTTAAAATCCAGCACCAATGCAAAGTCAAAAGTAAAGCTCCTTTTGTTTTGTACACCCTGTTGTAATAACTTACAAATTCCCATGAAATCACTGACCGTAAGAATTCAGTATACTCACCAGAGGATGCTGTCCTTAAAGAAACAGAAGAAGCCTCGGAGATATGCCAGGTCTCTGGGGGCAGAATAAAGAATGAAGCCCACAATCAAGCCACATGACCGACAGGATAATGCATTGTAAGCACTAAAAGAAGATAGGGAAAAATATTATTAAACAGAAGACGCCATAAATACTACATGCTTGTCAGAGGACATCAAATCTTCAGTTCTATCAGGACAGCAAAACAAGACATAATAATGCTTTCTCCTGAAAGAAATCATACATACAAAGACAACGTGAACATAAAAAGTTGGGCATGTTGTGCAAAAAAAAAATAATAAATTGTGTAATAAGTGAAGTTGCAATTAAGGAAGAAAATACATGTCTTATTATCAGAGTGGTTTAGGCTATACTACTCAAACACAATTTCACTGGTAAAACAATGTCCGTGCCAGGTCACAGATGTGACATTTCCTCCTGACAAAACAGATTATTGCCTCACGCAGAGAGGGGGTGGGGGAAAAAAAAAAAGCAAGTCTTATAATTTAAAAAGTTCCCAGCCGTTATAGTTTGTAAAATAGCCTTTAAATATAATTTAACAAAAACTACTGGTTCTGTAAGTCTTCAGGTGATATTTACATCCCTCCCATCAGACTCAACCCAGAGTTACCAGACCTGTTGCTAACCGTAGGCTCCTGAATAGGGCAGAAGTAGTTATTAATTTTCTGTATTAAAAAAAAAACAAAACCAAAACAAAACACAAAGATACTTTAATGTAAGTAATAGACCTTTTAGGGAAGGAGCAGAAGACATCAAAAGGCTAGACTGTCCTTTACTGCATCGCTGAAGTGTTCCTCTCCACCAACAAAGGTTAGAGCAGCAAAACCTTTGATATTGACAAAAATGAAAGCTACGTACCTACAAAAGGTTTCTCCACCCGAAATGATGAAGCACGACTACAAAAAGCACTTCAGAGTGTACCAAGCCCCTAGGAAGCCCCAGCGCACCGGTCAGGGGAGCTCCTGCCCCCCAGCTCTGCAGAAGCCTCTTTCTGCCCACGCGACTGACCGTGGCGGCTGGCCCCATGCCCAAAAGCAAGGACGAGGTGAGCTACGCACCATCCCAGGAGGGCTCCCTCGAGGCCGACCATGAGCGAATCCTCCCAGGCCACG
>NW_009259967.1:351506-373979 GCF_000687185.1 Egretta garzetta
TCCCGGGCGGATAGTTGCGGGCTTTGGTTTGTTTTGGTTTTTTTTACGCCGAGGAGTCGGAAGAATCGTAACAACAGGGTACCTTGAGGGACGAGAGTGCCTGTGTTTGTTTACCAGTCGTGGTTAAGAACGAGGAATTGGGGCACGCACCCGTCTCTCTTGCCTAGCGCTACGGATTTATGACAGTGTCTTGATCTGCCCCGGTAGGCGCCGCCAGTAAATCACTCGGCAGCAGTCAGGCTGCTGGGCTACCAGTAGGACAAGGCATGAAGCCTTAAAAGAAAGAAGATCCCCGACAAAAGTGGACAAAGGAACTTATTGCCCTGACAGGACTAAGGCTTCTGCTTGGGGTTGTAGTTCTGGCTTACTTTGTTCTTAAACTTCTAGTTCAGACTTGATTTTATGCTGACCGTCCCAATTCGGTATTTGAGAGTCTTTCATAGCCTAAAATATCAATGATGTAATTCTGTTGTTGTTATTTTATTGCTATTACCGCTGAACATGCGCAAGGGATGAGAAGAATGCTTTGCATGTAGTATGGGCAGAAGTTACTGCAGAAATTGGATACAATTTTAATTCATGTTTAGCTAGGCAGTGCTACTAAAACCAGGCAATCTCATTTGTCCTTAAACAATTAACCTTTATGGAAAATAGGCAGACCAGAAGAAACCTAGGCAGGGAAATTTGTCTTTGTGCCCCTGTGGAGAATATGCTACGTATTTATCTGTGGCCTTAAGCGCTTTCTCTGATTTGACTTGAATGAAGCTCGAGGCATGCCTTATTCCGTTGGATTTGGGAAACATTCTGCTTGTTTGTTTGGATCAACTTATAGGATGCTTGTTGGGCTTACGCAGTTTCTTGTTTGGTGACTTATTGTGTCATTTGGTTCATATATTGTTTTGATTTCTCTCCAGGCAGACAAATTGTTGAAAGCACTGAAGCAACACTTCCATGCAACAAAACAAGAAAATGAAAATATGGTAATAGATGATAAATCACCCATTCTCTTTGAGAGAGATATCTAAGTTTGTAACTAGTAGAGCAGGGCATGTACTGAAGGTTGTTTTACACCGTGATGTGAACTTTAATAAAAATACTTTTTTCTTAATAATGCATTTAGTTTGATGCACTCATGTACTGATAGGAACAGATGTGCTAACATTAGCTTTGAAGTGGCCTCCTATATGACCCAAAGCTGATTTGTTTTCATCTGCCAAAATTAACAATGTGTTTTTCAGCATCAGTACAAAATTATTCTCGTTGAACACTGACATTTAATTTCCGTTGAACAAATCTTAATTCTTGCCTGGTTAGCTCCAGACATTAGCCAGTACCCAATACAAAAATATTTTATTCCTTTTGCATGCCTAGATGAAAGGGACTAGCTATTCCTCGGAAAGCATTTTGAACCCAATACAAGTTACTTACACTGACACTGTAATGAAACTGACACAACTGTAATGTTTCCTTTCTTCATCTCTAAATGTATTATTTTCTTAACTTTTTTTTTAAGTTTTGTCTTCTGTAAAATGAATTATTTTGCTGGGTATGGCGATGGTTTTTTTGTTTTTGATAGAAAGTAAATTGGGATCTGCTTTTTCTAAACTACATCTCCCTTTAAGTGCTTTGTTTAAAATCTTTAAAGGTTTGAGGAACTGGTTTAATCTATGTCAGCTTATTTTTAATTTTAACAAGCACAGAAGAGGCTCTGATTTTTTGGTGAATAGTATTCCACAGAAACGTATAAATCTGGGAGGGTCACAGCACTGTGCAAGTCAGATTTTGAATATGAACTATTGGGTGTTTATAATTTTATTAAAATGCCATAGTAATAACACAACTGTAGGACTTCTTTTCAAAGTCTTCAAACAATGAGCTCTGATGTTTTGCAAGTCTAGATATTGCCAATTTCTTGATTACTGTGCTACTAAATGACATGCTACTGTTTTTCTTCTGGGTGAAATACTTTTTCCAATAATAAAATTGAAACTGTCTCTTTGGAATATCCAATTTATATTTGTGTCAGATTTGTTCCACATTATTTTTCTGGTACAGGACTCTGAAGAAAGCGCCTCTGCTTCCGTTGAGTTGGCTGAACAGAGCAATCAGGAGGAAATTATGCCTGATTCAGTGTGTTTTCTTCCAAAAAGACATGGTAAAGAAAAGAAAATAACCAGAAAAAAGAGGAACTTCAATGAGGAAACTAATACCAGTGAAGAAAATACAGGGCTTTCTGCTGAGAAAGAGGTGACTTGCATTGCTTGGTTTTGTGTGCTGGCCACCCCCTTTTCCCCAAGCGTAATTTAAAGACACTTGGTTTGTTCTACTACCATTTAGCAGGAGGTATACTTTTGTTTTGGTTTTTTTTATATATGTGTGTAGGTATATATAAGAATTTCATGTGCAAACATTCTGGTACTGGTCTCCTGTACTTTGTAGCACTGATTTTATCTATCTTGACTATGTGCTATTCCATAATGAACAGAGACTACTTGTTAGTCATTGCTTCAAGGAAATAAATTAAATTCCTCTAGGAAATACACTGTTCCAAACACTTTATCTGAATGTAAGACTGCTTCCACTAGTTCATCATAGTATTCTGAATGTTAGGCTAGTTTCAGAATCTATCTAAAATAATGCTGTTTTCACTTTATTTAGAAAAAAAATAACAGAAATTGGATGATTGCCTGGACCTCACAATTTTTTTAATTCCCACTCCTCTCAGTGGGTTCTTTATTCATGGGATGTATGATTGAGGGAGGGGAAATTTCAAGGTGAAATGTGGGTAGAATTATTTTTCTCTAGAACTACCTGCAAGTAGTGGGTGAACTAAGAACTGTGGAAGACTTTTTCTGATTTAAAGTTGGAGGAGGGAAAAGAGAAGATGAGGAGTGTTAGTCTGTTAGTGTTAGAGAATCGCACGCTAACCAGAGATATAATATTAAAAAGTAACATAGCCAGTGAATTTATTATTTTTACTTGCAAATAACTAACTTTTGTCAGTAAAGACAATTTTATACTAAAATATTAGAGCTGTGCAGGTAAAAGCTTTCTAATGCAGATCTGGTTGTGAAACAACAGGGTAAGTATTTCATAGGTTAATTCAGGTCAGACTTCAGAAAGTCTCGCTCAATCTCCTGATCAGAGCAGGGTCAACTATGAGGTTAGACCACAATGCTTAAGGCCTTATTTAATCTGATACTGAAAACCTCTAAGGATGGATGCTATGCAGCCTTTCTGGGCAACCTGTTCCACTGACTGACTGTTCTCAAAACAACAGCCTTTTTTATATCCATTTAAATGAAGTATGTTTAAACTGCAGGAGCATTCCGAAATGAAAGAAAACAAAGTGCCTCGGGGTGAGCATGAAAAGGGCCAGAAGGCATTCCAAAATGAGGAACAAGTAACTAAAAAGAGCGCTATTAAGAATTCAGGGATGGGTACTGGTCAGAAAGAACAACAAGAGAAGACTTCTGCTAAAAGTAGTGGAGATAAAGGTAAGTGCTAAATTAAAAAAAAAGTAGGTTTCATAATTTGTACTACTTAAAATGCACCTCTTGGTTATTTTATTGTGTCTGCAAAAATTTTTGTGGCATGTCTGGTGATCAGTACCTTATTTGGGGATAGCAGAAAAAACCTGTCTGGTTTGAGTTTGTGCAATTGTTTGTTTAACTTTGTAACACAAATCCACAAATTCTGCAATGTAAGAAATTCTGTTGGCTTTGACTTCAGAACTCTATACCTGATGTTTTTAGTGAAGGAGTTCTCGAAGGTCTCAGTCTGAGTCTTGCATCTTGTCTAGGACCAGTGCCTTTTGGAATACCCCCGAGATGCTACTCAGCTCCTTTAAAAAGTGGCAAGAAAGGGAGAGCTTTCCTCCCTTGTGCTTCATTTTTCTTTTCTTACAGATGAACAGGTTTTGTCATTTTCTTCCCAGAAGTAAAATTAGTAGAAGAGGACATACAGACAGAATCCTTTATAATCTATTTAAGCTGCCTAACAATATCTGAGTGCATTACAGTGGATCATTTTTCTGTCTGGTGGCTTTTTTAGACCTTCAAATGTGATGCCACTGAAAATATGAATTTGTTTCTCCTCTACTCCTTTGTGCATGCAGCTGATGTGAAGAAATGAGCTTGTCTGCCCAATCTGATAATCTATTGATGATGTGGTTCTGTCAAATAGAGACATACTGTTATTTGCTCCTGTTAGACTAAGTGTACGTAGTCCTTGAGCTGTATTATGGAAACTCATGCTGTTCAGTGGAATTTACAGGGATATTCTTAATGGAGGCCATCTATAATTTTGAAACTGATTTAGAAAATGAGGATTTTCAATGAAGGTTCTTCTAAAAACAGAAACAATAGAGTATATAGAGGATGCTTTGGTTGAGGCAGCATTCAACCTGGCAGTTGGCACAGTACTCATCTGTTCTTATAACTGTCATTATAAGTATCCATACTGCTTTCTGTTTTTTTCTTTTATTTTTTTTCAGTAATTTCAGACAGCAAGAGCTGTGTGACAGAAAAATACTGTGCCCGCATTTAGTGTTGAAAAGTTGACTTTTCAACAACCCTCCATTATTTGCTTCCAGTGAGGATTTCTTTCAATATTTTGAGGCCATCCGTGTTTACTTTAAAGGGGGTGTGAATTATAGAAAAGCAAATGTTTGCTTTCAATATGCAAATATTGAACTTGATGTGAAGACTTTACCTGATTTTTTTTTTTTTTTCTTTAACGAAATTCATCACTAAAATGTGAACGTGAATGTAATACTTTACCTGAGAGCAGAGAGGATAAAAAAAACTTAGACTCTGTGTATGTATATAAGGCAGTGGCTGAAAAGGTATTCCTTCTTTGTTATGAACATCTAAAAAACACTACCCTATTAAACAGATCAAGACCTGTGAATTTAAAGCTGGTTTTGCTTACCACAAGCAGAGTTCTCTTGCTAAATTCCCCTGTAAAATACTATCAAAAGAAAATAACCTAGCATGATTGTGAGAGTCACACTGGGCTTGTGTTGTGTCAAGACGTGCTGTTGCTAACATACTGTTCAAAAGGCTTTTGGGAGACTTAAAAACATCAGCTGGAATAGATATATCTTATTTCTCAAAACCTAAACTCCTTTGAGGAGATAAGGTGTGTTTTGGAACAAATACTCCTAAAAAGGCTGTGATGACATTAAAATATTTTCCAGGAGTTTTAACAATTTTGCCTAATCTTAATGTACCAGGTGATGCTCATCATGCAGGAGGGAAGATCCCTTTATATGTAGGCCGTGCATCTAGGTCTGGGAAAACAGGAATGAAAGCTACTACACCAAGTAAGATAACCTACCATCTATATGTGTTGTCTGTGTGTGAAGGGAGACTTGACTTACAGTTTTTTACAACCCAAATTTGTATTTCTGCTTGAAGAAAAGAACATCCTCTCTTTAAAAAGCAAGCAAACAAAAAAAGTTCCCAAAGGTTACATTTTAAAGTAAATCTTCCAATTTGTAAATTCATAGTAGTAAATGGTTTACCAGTATGTTATAAAACCGGTTTATTGAACACTTCGCTGTCCTTTGGTTATACTACTTGTATTCATGATTTTTAAACAACAAAGAGCAGGAAGACATGCTATTACTCCTGCTTGTTTAGTTTTCACTTTACAAATACTACTGTTGTGCTCTATTACTATGTATTAGCTCGGTTTTGTCACTTTGTAGAATACAGTCATTCGTTTAAAATTTGCAAGTATTTCTTTTTTTCTTTAACTGCAGAATTTTGGGGTTGGAGTAGATGACCTATGAAGGTCCCTTGCAACCCAAACCATTCTATGATTCTCCAGAGCACGCACCAAGTAACTGGCTACGTAGCTGGTGAAGTAGATTCTATTTCGTACTGTTTGGTTACCTGCATATATGCAGTCTTTAATTAGAGGGATGTGTTACTTTTTTATTTTTTTTTTAGGCCGTAATGATAGGCATTGTAAGATTTTTTTTTTTTATTAAGTAGTAAACTTCCTTAGGAGCTTATCAGGTATGTGACCCTTCTTATTTTTGGAACTTCTTAGACTTTAAAAAGTTGCATGAGGCTCACTTCAAGAAAATGGAATCTATTGCTGACTACATTGACAGGAAAAAAAAAATTATTGAAAACTGCAGCAATTCTCTCAATGAAGTCAAGGTAAGTGATAACACAGGAAGATACCCGTTCTTTCTGTATTCATTTACCTCCAGAGCCTCTCTGTAAAACTCCTGTAGAGTCTCTTTAGAGCAGTAAGTAGCTGGTCATGTGTACCTGCAGTGGGATGTTACCATCAGTGAAACTTAACTGCAGTCCCATGTAACTAGTTCTGTATAATTATTTGTATATAACTTGTATAGTTGTGTAAGTTTTTATATATTAACAGTGTATGGGTATAAATAGTTATAGAAACCAACAAATAACTTGTCAGTTTTGAGTAAAAATAATGATGTCGCAATTACTTTTCTGATGGATCTCCTGGAGTTTTGCTTAAAACTGTTTGAATTGCTGCAGAACTTAACCAAGGGGATGTGTTATTTTTCAAAGAGTGGAAATTAAATATTAAGTTCCCCTGTTGTGCCTTAAAGAACCATTGTCCAATGACTGCATGAGACTCTCTCTTAAAATATATGCAATGTATGTTGTTCTCAGTGGCCCCGTTTCTCAGGTTTTGTATTTCATGCTTGCATTGGTGAGAGCTGCTAATAAGGGCCTCTTTCAGAGCATGGCAGACCTTAGCAAAATGACAGTAACGCATCAATGAACACCTGAATGAATACGTCAGTTTCAGTAACACTGAAACTCCTGAACACTACATTTCTCCCTTCTAATGGTGTACGGTGTACCAATGTATACTTAAGAGAAATTACTTTTGGCAGGTGCTGGCCAAAAAATCGAATCACTTAAGAGCATCAGAAAAAGGTGTTCCACATAACAGTTCTAAGGTATGTGTTTTCAGATCACTTCAATAATAATAAAACTACTTATGTTTAAAATATGCTTTTAAAGAAGTGAAGAGACTGTATGCTTCTGATTCACTGTGTATTTTCCCTTCTCTTAGCTGCTTTTCTGATAAACTTTTAAGTGTGTGCTAACTGATTGTTTGCTTTTCCTTAGAAACAAACCAGTGGCAAAACACTTTTATTCAGCCCAAATCCAGAAAGAGGAAGATACTCCACCACCTGCACTCCTAGTAACCTCCGGCGCTCACCACGCAGTTCTCTGAATGCTGCCAGTCGGAGTATTTTATCTAGGAAATCTTCATTTAATCCTTCTGTCCTTTCAACAACCAAAATGAATGTCAGGTAAAAAGAACAAACAAACACTACCAGTGATCAGTTTGGTATGACACACATGAAATAATCAACACTGACTGGGATTTGACTATGTTATTTCTATTCCAAAGATGAACTACATGAGACTAATTTTAATGACTAACTTTCAGTCTGGCTTTATGGCTGGTTTAAGCCTTACTGTGCTGTTACTGTCTTGATTCTTCATTTTGATGCCTGATGGTAGAGGAACCTTGCCTCTCTTTGAGCTTTCATTTTTGCTAAAGCAACCAAGCCAAACCATTTTTCTTCTCTTACTGCGTTAGGTTTTCCATTTTGTTAAGCAACCTAATGGTCTCTGTTATATCTGAATTAATTTATCTTCGAGATTACTTAACCAGAACTGTATGCAGTATTCCAGGTGAGTCTCAGTGGACTCAGCATTTGGGGTTTTTTGGGTACTCTCTTTTCCTTTTCTCCCCTCTCCCCCATGTCACAGCAGGGGGCTCATCTTGTGGTTGACTACTATACGCAGGTTGTTTCTAGCAGATGGAAACCAAGTTGACACCAGAAAGTCAAGATGAATTGCTAAATGAATGAACTCATACTCAATGCTTTTAAACCTCATCTTGTTACCTTTTAGAACACCACGTGCACTTCATTTATTCCTACACAGTAATCTAATTCTCTATTATGTTAGTATTTCCTGAACTTTTTTGTTATCAGTAAATTTTATTAGCTTATGACTAATTTTTCTAAAGTCTTGAACAAAAAACCCTTTAAAAGAAGGAATCAAAAGGACAGCCCATACCGTACTCCATTGATGAATGCCCTTCTGCCCAGTCTTCTTTTCAGTGAAAGTCCTTGTCCTGGTTTCCAACGATTGTACCAATTCCAACATTTACTCACTGCCTTTCCACATAGGGCAGGCTTTCGGCTTATTGTCAGCAACTTTTGATGATAAGGCTATTACTTCATGCAGTATTTTGAATTTTCTTTCATATGTTTATATATACATACACATGTATACACACATATACATTAAAAATGTGTGTATATACGCACATACATAGAGCACATGTGTGCCTTGGTATGCTGGTAACTTGTGTATTTTGACTAAAACTTCCAAGTTCTTCCTTTTGTAGATCTTTGAGTTCTAGAGTTCTGCTAGTTAGTTAATATTCTTTGAGTTTTTCTGAATTTGGATTTTCAAATCAACAATATCTATATACAATGTTTATAATGTTTTACTACAGAATCCAAATCTGAAGTAAATCATAGCTGCTGGTGAAAAAATCTACCAGCTTATTACATCCAAATATATTTGCTCTCCAGAACAAGCAAGTCAGTTCTTTGTTATTCCTAACCTTACTCACTACTCTTGATGATGGCTCATAACTTGAAAACTTGCTGGCAAAGGTATCCTCAGTGCAGTTTATGCATCAGCTGTGAACAGCTTATATGCAGTAAAACTTTCTACCTGTAAGAAAGGTAGAACACAGAACCTTCTGCATTCTGTCACGTTGCTTACATACCTTCTAGATGACTGATTTTGTCCTCATATTTCTAATAATTTTCAGGTTCTCAGAAGCCACAAAAGATAATGAGCATAAGCGCTCTCTTACCAAGACTCCATCTAGAATGTCTCCATACTTGGAGGAGATCTGCACACCTGATAGCCAAAAGAGCTGCAAACTAATAAGCCAGAAAAACAGCAAGGGAAATGCAAAAAATAATGATTTGACTGCATCAAAGGGTAAAGTGGGCGGTAAATATTTGGCTTCCTCAGATCATGATCTTTGTATTATTGAATTATTATATATCTTTTTATAACCCCGTGTCATGTAGACTCAGGTTTTAATTTCATTTGCAAATTTGACTGATTCTTCAGAAACTGCAATAGTTTCTTTATTTCCTTTCGTTTCCAGTGTTTTGACTAAAGCAGGTGCTAAGACTTAAACATATGGTACCAAGCTACCTAGAGAGAAGCCTAATACAGGATGTAGGGGATAGAAATAGTTCTAGACCTTTAGGGACTACGTAGCAAAAGATTCCTGCAACAGGTACAGGAAGATCCTGTCTGTGGTGAGAGGAGCTCCTGATGCCTTCTTGGAGGTCTCATTCTCCTTGCGGGACTGGCATGCACCAGGCTTCTAGCTGTATTCAGGACAGCCTGTGATCATCAGCCTCCAGACCCCTGATTAACTCAGGAGCTAAAGCTCTGTATGAAAAAGCGGAAGTCTTCTGGTTACTGATGATCTCTGCAGCAGCACATCTCTGCTCTCTAGCAGTCCATACCCTAACACCACAGGTACGTTAGGACAGGTCAGGACCCCAGAGTTGCCTGTCTCGCTGTGTGACAATACTGATTTTTTTAGGGGGAAAGATCAGCAGTGCAACTTCTTAGAAGCTGGTGTGTTCCAGAAGAGAGCTGCTTTTTTAATGTGAAAATCCGCTTGGTTCCAAATAAGCATAGAGACTAGGAAACACAATTTGCTCTGGAGGACTAGAAAAATGCATGGAGCTGTATATGCTATTGCACAGCATAATCAGAGCAAAAGAGCCAATACGCTACAACCCTTGCTCTCTCTGGACCTGACAGCTCCCTGTTTCAAGTGAACTGTATTTGTGCAGTTCTGTCTGTAGAGGTAGCAGATGGTAGCATTTAATGGTTCTTTGGTCCTGATAGTTGTCAGGTGGTCTTCATAGGCACTTTCCAACTTGCTATGTACAGAGATCTTCTTGACACCATAATTAAGTGTGATATTTTGGTGCCTTTTGCAGTTATCACTCCCTTCAAGTTTGCGGCTCATTCTGCAGAACCCACAAGCACAAAGAAGACATTTGATCTCAAAGCAAGTCTCTCCAGGCCGCTTCGGTATGAGCCACATAAAGGTATTGTGATCCTGTGCAGTTTGGGTGGGTCACGCCCCTTATACTCAACTGCTCGTAAAGCAAGGCAGTGACACAAGCCATGACAGGACAAAGTTTTCAGTCTCTCTTCCTGTCCCTTTCCCTTCCTGTCCAGATTGCCACACACTCTGTGGACTGGTGTTAAATTTTGACACAATATATGCTTTAAGAGCCTCCCTACTGAAGAATAAGTCTTTATGACCAAAAGCCCATAAATATAAGAATAAACATCCTCGTATTCCACTGAATAGATGTATGTACAGGAAATATGAGATACTCTTTTACAAAACGAGGCTTTTTTTTCAAGTGTGCTATTGTGTGAGAAGCTGAACTTTGTGTGGTGAGTGTTACTTACAAGTACAGTCATCTGCTACTGCTCATAGAAAAACTACTTGTAGGGAATGGGCTGGTGAAACTGATAATACAGCTGAAGAGGCATTTAATCTTAAAGTCAATCAGCAAAAAAACAGGCTAGCTAGCATAAATTCACAGTAAGATGGTAAGCATACAATTACTAAACTAATAATTCAGTAGTCTCTCTTTTTGCCCCTAAATTGTAGGACGACTAAAACCTTGGGGAGAATTTAAAGAAAATACTGTCCTAAATAAGTCTGTCGGTAGCAACATCTATTCACGTAAGGAAGATTACAAACAGCCGCATCTCCAGACAAGGTTAGTACACCGTTAACTTTTTATGACCAGCATTACTTAAAAAGACTACTCATTTGTCTTTTTAGGATTTAAATATGCAGTTCAGGAAATAATACTTTATATAAAAGCAATGTTTGCCTCCAATAGCCTGTCTGGTATCAGAAAGGCCAACAGAGAGAGCAGCTCTGATCTGGCAGACTTCTATTTTGCAAAAGCCATCAATGCTAGCATTTGAGATTTACCTTCGCCTTGGAAGAGGCTGTGAACGTTGACATGTTCCCTTGAATGTTAGACCTGTACCTCTCAGCAGAAGCATTTGCCCAAGTTTGGATTCAGTCCAAACCAGAACTGTTCCCTCTGCCCATGGCAAATGCAGCACACTAGTTAGATCAATGTTAAGCCTCTGTCAGCTTCAGATTTCTTTGGCTGCTTGTGTCTATACCTTAAATATAACTTGGCATGGCCTGCCTTTTTTTTTTTTTTTTTTTTTTTTTTTTTTTTTTCTTCCCTTCCCCCTTCAGGGAAGAAAGGCGTGAGAAACATGAGCAAGAGAGAAAGAAGAAAAAGGCTCAGGCTCTTGGAAAACGTAGAGGACTATCTGTGGCCTAGGAGGAATAGGAAATACCCAAGAAATCACTGTAAATACTATTTCTGCCATGTAAATATTTGTGCTGTCTGTGTATGGTTCATGTTGCTATTAGCTAGCAGTATCCAGAAAGCATTGAATGACACCTTAAAACGCATCTGAGCGTAATGGTTTAGTGATCAACTTCTCTGATGAGATGAGAGTTCTAAAGGTTTAGTGATCAACTTCTCTGATGAGATGAGAGTTCTAAACTCTTAGGAGCTTAGAACTATCTCTAGTTGCTTAATAGTGTTTTCATTTAACTGAAAGATGTTAAAGGAGAAAATGTAAGTGGAAAAAAGATGCTCAGGAAGCCACCTTGCAACTTAGGGCAGGTTTCTCTGCCGGAATGTATGCTACCCACTGGAATGCGCACTTTGGATCGCAAGCTTCGAAGTGTTCCACTGGTAAATCACAGGCGGCGGCAATGTCTGCTTGCCCTGTTCTCCAGATCAATCCTTAAATTCTCTAACAACTGTTACAGCAGTTATCCGGCACTTCTAGCTGCATACCTATGAAGTAGTAGGGAATTGCCAAGGAGAAAAAATAAGCAAGCTCTCTGGAAAACTAAAAGCTTACAGCATAACATAATTGTAAAATAACTGTATTTTTTAAAAGTCACAACTGCAAAGTGGCTTTAAAAACTACCAATTGGATGCTTTGAGCAGTTGAGGCTGTTTTGTTCTTTTCTATGGTAAATAGCAGATGC
Organism: Egretta garzetta; assembly: GCF_000687185.1. Taxonomy (NCBI): domain Eukaryota; kingdom Metazoa; phylum Chordata; class Aves; order Pelecaniformes; family Ardeidae; genus Egretta; species Egretta garzetta. The sequence goes on from NW_009259967.1 coordinate 363,690, forward strand.
TAACAAAATTCTTGCTTTTCATCTCTACAATGCTTAAAAGAGGTTATGGTAGTGTTGAAGCACATTCAATACCTTAGATTTAAAAGCTGTTGTTATTGTTACTTTTAAAAAATACATAGAAAGGCTGTCTGGATTTATTATAGATGGAACTGGAAAGGTAATTTAGCAGTTGTAACCTCAGCTAAAATTTTGAGCAAATATTGTTTCTGTGAATTTTGTGTCCTATCAAATATATGTTGAAATGTCAAGAACAAGCAATTTTTTTATGAACTTAATGGGGAGTAATAAATATTTTGTACATATCCTGTTTATTGCTGGTGATATCCTCTAGTGTGCTATCTGTAACTACCTCCCTGGTATAGCACTAGTTTTGTTCACACTTGTATTTAGTACTCTGTCTTTTTTGTGGCGAGGTCTCCTTACCTGTTAGCCTGCCTACCTATCGCTTCATGAAAGCATGTTTGTTCTGGTATCTTTAGACATAATAATGATCACTCCTCTTTCGCTCTTAAGCTGTTTAATTCTGTGCAAGAAGAAAATGATAGTACAAGACACCACTTCAGTTTGCTTTATTGTGGTTTTTTCCATATAAAATATAGGTATATTTAATATTTGTAAAGTACACTTAAATAAGGCTGCTGCAGAGGAGGTCAGTGCTTTGATTAGACTATGTTTCTGACAGCTGAAATGAAACCATTCAGCACTTGTTTTTTAAAGTGTTTCTCAAATTGCTGAAAACCAGACTTCTCAGAAAAAGGGAGGTATTGAGCTTCTGTGCCAGCAGCAGAGGCTGTGACTTTGTACAATACAGCCCAGTGCAGGTAATTGCACACATCAGCAAAGCATGATCTGATCTGCCCTGTAATGGTGCTACCAGGCTGAGCTGTGCCCCCAACCCAACCTTGCAGCGTTACTGCTGTTCAACACTTTTGCTCTGTAGGACCAGCAGTAGCAGCTCTAAACAAGAAGCCAGTCCCTCTGGCTCTCTTTCACTCTTGGCAGGGGCAGCTTTTTCTTTTTTTAGATATTCAGAGGCATCAAAGCTAAAGACTGAAATACTCTACCTCTTCCACTTCTGGTGCTGCTCTTTGTAAACTTCAGGGGCTGAGTCACACTTAAAAACTATTCCTCAGGGTATTAATTCTCATCATACCTTCCCCAGTTTAGAACTAGTGGATATGAGTGTTTTACAACCCGCTACAAACCATAATGCAGAAAATGAAATTGTTGTACAAAAAAGAACTACAGCAAGCTCATGAAATACTTTTATTTCTGTAAAGATCAGGACAGATGCCAAAACTTACCCAGTCAACAGTTACTACTTTGTAAGGGTGCATCACAGCCCCCTCAGGCTGTGTTCCTGTCTGTGTATGTGCAGCCTCTCCAGGACTCTGCATTTGGCAGCTCAGGGATGCCAGCAGTGTCACTCTAGTCAGATTACCAGTCAATGCTTCATGCACTTCTCTCTTTAATGTTTACATAGAATCTTCAAGTTGGTATAAGCCACACATTAAGAAGTGTTTTATAAAAATGAACCAAGCAGCTGAAGAATGTCCCAAAGGACTCCAGCCAACTTAGACTTTAGGATTCTTTTCATATGTTTCATAGGCAAATTCTTCTGTATGAGCTCTGTCGTTTAGCAGGCCAATAAAATCGATCTCCAGCTGGAATGGGCCATCCACTTTATCTCCAATCGTGAATCCCAGGGTACAAATCTAATTAAAAGATATGTACATTAGAATAGTATTTATGTATGTTACAATCAAACACAACTGTAGCTACCGCTTCCATGTTTTACAAACAATCCATGGCCATCCCCCGTCAACGGGGGTGCTTCTTCAAAGTGCAGCATTGCGTCTTAAGGCTTGAACACTTCATTGCCACATTTTCAGTATGGACCCCAGTGGGAAACTACTTCACATCTGCTCTTCTACTGCTGTGTTGAACCCTTCATTAGAAATGGCCCGAACCTAAAACAACACAGCAATTTTTTATCCTTCAAGGCTCGTGTATGGCCAGTTTCATCGTGGCTGGGCGTACAATCCCATTTGCATAAAATCTGTTATGTGAGCAGGAAACACAAACAGAATGTAACTAAGGATGGAAGGGGACTTTCATTCTAGATCAAGTCACGTACTTGGCCTAGTGTGAAAGTGCACCAAAACACATATTAAAAATGCATGAAACTTTGTTACCAAGTTTTATATTAAATCAAGGTTCTTAGCCACTGTTTCCCATTTAGAATAATGTTCTTAGATATAAAAACATTTGTTTCCCCTAATGTTCTCCACTATTCTATTTTTTAAAAAAATTTTATTCTAACTAATGAATTCCATAAAACCCCATGTGGCTCAGGCATGTTTCCTATGAGCCTGTGGCGAGCCAAAAAAAACCCATGTGGCTAAGGCGTGTTCCCTAGGACCCTGTGGCGAGCCTGTGGCTTGCCTGATAGCTCTCCCAGCTCCTACGTGCCACCGGTTACCTTTCAGAGACCCCAGTGCAAGCAGTCCTCAAACAAGTTGGGTCACAGGTGGCAGGCCACCTCTTAAGCTCCAGCTGCCCCTAAGCCCTGGTACAAGCGCAGGTCTGAGCTGTGCCCATGATTTTAAGGACTGCTGTACATGCAAGAAAAAAATGCCTAGGGTGTGTCAGATAAAGATGAATAATTGTGGGCTGAGGCTAAATATATCTCACAAGTTAAATAAATAATAGGACAAAGCTGGAGAAATAAAATGCATTGGCATTCCTCTTGGACTGTGCTCTCTTCCCCAGAAGCAAGCTCTACAATCAGCCTCTTGGCTTGTGGAGCCTGGAGAGTTTCTAAAGCTCCATCTTTCTGGTTCATATCCTTACCGATGACCACAGGAGTCACCTGAACTCTCTGTTCTGAAGAATGCATTCCTCTGCGAGCCCTACATGCACTGGCTATTTCCTGCCTTTTTATTCCTGTTTAACAATGCTGTTCCTGGGAAAATGTATAGTAGTACCATGAGGGACCAAGATGTTTTATCAAAATTTCTTTAATTGCCTTCACACCACTTCCCCTATTTTTAGGTTTCTTTAAAGTACATTTGTAAAATTACACTTCACGTTTCATGCAAGTGCATCGTTTTTACTGTGAAATACTAAGCATAAGAAAACAAGGAATGAAAATTAAATGGAAGATGCTTAGATCAAGTACCATTTTGCCCCTTTAACTCCTGGTAAATATTTCTAAACACCGCATATACAAATTTTTGTTTTCATTTACCATTCTGAATCTGTATATTCCAAATCCTGATAAGGTCTTCAGCGTTTGTATTTAAAACACAGGCCTTTTATAACAACTTTCTTCCATGAAGCATATTTTTTCTTGCGCTTGATCTACCTTCTTCCTATCATTCACACTTGCTTTCTACAGCCTGAGCTTCTTCTGTTTTAAACCAGATTGTTTTCCTTGCTGCCAATTACTGACTTGCCTTCAGATTTTTTCCCAATTTTTTTTCCCCCATAAAGGCAATTAGGGACGGAATACAACATTCCAGGCAACTAACACAGATTCAAATAATGGGCCTCTTATTTTCTCCCTATATATTTCTAACATTGTTTATTTTCCTTTTGGTAGTCACTGGGCATTAAGCTGCCTCAATTACATACAGGAGGGTCACTGAACTTTAAAAGAAAAAAAAGATACAGAAACAATTTTTTCCAACATATTTCCTCCTGAAAATCAGTGAATTAGTTTACCTGGCTGAAGAGACAAAATAAAAAATACTCAACACATTTACTTCATACTTAGGCTAGAAAGCCTAAAAAAAAAAAACTAAAAAAGAGCCTATAAATACCTCAGTTTACTGCTCACCATCAAGGTCACTGATCCAGTACACCCTCAAATAAAATCTCACAATATCATCCCTTACAGTCTTCTGTCAGGAAGGAAGTTTATGATCTTTTATTATTTTTGGCAGTACTGTGCCAACCGGCACTTCAGATTTTAGTCACTTTGATCATTCCTCAAAAGCCAAGTAAGTTGTGAGTTGTTTCTTGGTTATCTAGATCTCTTAAAAATATTTTCGGAGCTCCTTTGAAGTAAACTGACACTGCTATCACAAAGTAGGATAATTGCAAAGGCAAGCACGCAAGAATAAGTACCTTATAACAAGAGGCCCTTCAACTTAAAATTCACAGACATTAAAGAATTTGTAAATTATATCACGACAATACAATCTTAGAGGATATTTCAGACAGATAAAGCCTATAGAAAACTTGCCTTGTCTAACCAGATAGGGTGCTGGTCATCCTGGACTCTTCCCCGACTGGAAAGAAAGAATTTGGAGAATGGAATCTGACAGAAACAAAACCAAACCAAACCAGACTTTAGTATCACCAGTACACAGAATAAAAACTTAAGAAATAGAAAGCCTGCCTTAGTAAATGAAATAATACTCTGCTTCATCTGACACCAGCACTTATTGGGTACACAGAATGGGCAGAGAGAAATGGGCCACATTAACCCTTTCATTAGCCACTTGCAGCCAGCTCCAGCCCCATGCTGTTCCGTGGTGGCCGTTTGTAGCTGTCATGCAGGATTGTTAGTTACCCTGAGAGGCTGCAGCACAGAAGGTGGCTATTTACAGCCAGAAAATCTCCTTCCAATAACATGGCAGCATAAAATAGAAATTAATGAAACTCTAGTGTGCAGGTATGCCAACAGTTTGCCTGTACCAAAGCTGCATATTTCACAGTGCCAACTTCTTACCGAGACATGAGTACTCCAGCAAAGCAGTTCAGAATAATGTAAAAATGACTTTGAATGCAGTGGGAGCAAGAAAGAGGAGGGGCTGTGATAAGAGCGAGGAAACAGGAGCACTGGCTGGTGTGGGCAGGCGGTTAGACATTACAAAAAATTTCTTCCCTGAAAGGGTTGTCAGGCATTGGAACAGGCTGCCCAGGGAAGTGGCTGAGTCCCCATCCCTGGAGGTATTTAAAAGACGGGCAGACGAGGTGTTTAGGGACATGGTTTAGTGGTGGGATGGCAGGGTTAGGTTAGTGGTTGGACTTGATGATCTTAAAGGTCTTTTCCAACCTAAACGATTCTATGATTCTAAAACATGCAAGCCAGCAAGGACACACTGATTTTCATCCTCCTGACTCCTCATCTGTGAAAGAGTGGGCTGTTCTCCTATGACTGGACAAGGGTATTATGAAGCACTGAATGCCAGTTCATAAGGATGCGCAAACCTCCTTCATGTTGTCATCAAAGTACAAAAGTTCCCCAAGTTTCATCAGAAGAGAGCTGAAACTTCCCCTTCTTACAAGTATTATTTTGTGTAAATGGATTGAAAGGCCATAAATGACAAACCGCATCTCTGAGTCTCTGACTGACTCCAGCGAGCCAAGCAAATCCTGTCACAGGGTACGAATCCTACACCAGCCTACGTCCATTTGTGTTACAGATACAACTGTTATCACAGAGAATACTCCTGGCAACACCTGCCAAGCTCCAATCGCTGTATCAATTCTCTTACTCCAACAACAGCTAACAGCAGGTGTTTAGGTGAATGTATGGTGGATCGAATCTTTAAGACAATTGATGCAGCGTGCCCTCCACAATCCAGTGATTTACAGTTTTGGGCTCTCCCAAGGCACACGCGCACGCCTGTTGTATAAGGATGCATAACAGAAACATTGTTGAACTGACAGCAACAGCAACAAACTGTGACTGTTGAAAGAATTCCCCTTCCACAGAGCTAAGGCCAGGACCCCCAGACAGTTTCGTTAGTTTGAAAGACGCATTAGTTGACCTTTATTTCCTCCCAGTACGGGCCTCCTCGGGTGAACATGAAGTAGTTGTAGAGGTCGTCCTTTTGATGAGAGAAGTAAGGGTCTGTATAAATGTTGATCATCCAAGGTCTGCCATCCCCACGGACCCGTAAATACAGACTGTTGAAGTTTGACCAGTCATAATACTTCTTCCTAGCAAAAGAACCCTAGAAATTATTAATAAATAGAATTATTCCTCCTTTGTAAAGGGAAGCTTCCATTATGACGAACAGAGCACTATTGCTTTGACCACTGCCCTCATTATTATGCCAAGTAATATCTACTGTGATACAGTGAAAACTGGGTTACCCTTTCATCATACTAGCTGCTGATCTCACTGGATTTCCTTCAGCACTGTATTAGAGCCCACAGATTGCAGCATCACCACTCTGAGGACTCATACTTTAATTATAAACCACAATCTTGTAACTATCAGAAATCAGATCTCCTTCCTAGGACCAAACTCCCTACCAGGCAAGTACACAAATGCTGTAGTGATGGAGCAGTGGTTAGGCAGTTCATTCAGTTCAATGTAGTTCATTCAGTTTAATATTCTGCAGTCAGTACTAGATTATTCAGAGGTGATTACAAGAAATTGAAGAAGTGGAATAATTTATCCCCTGTGATAACTTCCCTTATTGAAGGCTGACATAAGCACTGGAAGCATTTGATGTCTTCCAACACTTTTTGTCATTAACTGTGCATAATGATGTGGACTGCAAGCATGTCTAATTCTCAAGTGCATTTTTTTCCAAAGATCTTAAAAGCCCCAGTGTTGTGCTTTCCACACAGGCAGATCCAACGGTCTTCAGAGAATTACACTGAGGCCACTTGGAGTGATGGGGGGCAGGGGTCAGAGCTATTCTTGGCCAGAATTCTTAAATCAAGTCAAAATTAGCACCAAAAATGCAGATGTTTCCCCTTTATTTTACAGTACTTCTATGTTTACCTATCAACTGTCCTTTTACCACTCATCTGACGGGTAACAGGATGAGTAGATCATCAATACATTCATACAAGGGCTGTGGCTACTTGATTTTATGGTTTTGCCAGTTTTGAGCCTTTTTACTTAAAGAGGAGCCTTTGTATTTATGTTTTCACCCTCTGATTTCAAACTGCATTATACAGATGGGCTGATACACTCCACTACTTCAGAATTAGGAGGTGAAAGTTTGAGTCACATTTGCACAAGCCAGGAGCAGTCCTGGGAATTTAATTCCAGTGAGATTCAACTTGCTGTTCCATTTCACTGACCCAGTGTCACCATTTTAACCAGTGTTCATCTGCCTCTCACTTGCCCATTGATTTTGCTCACTCATATTTTCACAGAACACAAGGGTTGGAAGGGACCCTGGGAGATCATCTAGTCCAACCCCCCTGCTAAAGCAGGTTCACCTAGAGCATGTTACACAGGACTTCGTCCAGGCAGGCTTTGAATATCTCCAGAGAAGGAGACTCCACAGTCTCCCTGGGCAGCCTGTTCCAGGGAGGCTGTCAGCCTCAAAGTGAATAAGTTTTTCTTCATACTCAACTGAAACCTCTTAAGTTTCAGTTTGTACCCATTGCCTGTTGTCCTGGCACTGGGCATCACTGTAAAGAGTCTGGCTCCGTCCTCGTGACGTCTACTCTTAAGGTATTTGTATGTGTTGATGAGGTCCCCTCTCAGTCTTCTCTTCTTCAGGCTGAACAAGCCCAACTCTCTCAGCCTTTGCTCATAGGGGAGATGCTCCAGTCCCTTTATCATCCTAGTTGCTCTCCTCTGGACTCTCTCTAGGAGTTCCTCATCTTTCTTGAACCAGGGAGCCCAGAACTGGACACAGTACTCCAGGTGGGGTCTCACCAGGGCAGAGTAGAGGGGGAGGATAACCTCCCTCAACCTGCTGGCCACACTCCTCTTAATGCACCCCAGGATACCATTGGCAAATGGTATTTTCTGCTCTCCAAGCTTCTGGCCCAGGAAAGATTTTACCTGTGTACTTGCGCCAAGTCACAAACAACAGAATGGACTAAAAAGTTAAGCATTTTATACACCAAGTCAAAATGTTCCTTTGCTTTTAAAGGTGCTTAAAACTAAGGAATGAAACAAGCAGTATCAATAATAAGCACATCCATTTCTGGTTCGGTTTTGCTCAGTTCTGAGCTGTGAAATATTTGTGTCTTGTTTTGCTTCTGATGTATAGTAGGAGCCAGACCTTTAAAAAGTACATTTCAAGGCATTATTTTCTGTTTCTGTGAGAAAAAACGATGAGCTCATTCACCTAAACCAAGTCTGATGAATAGGCCAAGCCAATCTGTCCTTATGACACATTCAATTAACTTCAAATTCAGAGACACGTCTATTTTAATCGTACCAATTTTGGATATAAAGGCTCATTACAGATCCTTCATTTGCAAGGAGGCTGCAAACAGGGCTGTCTTAATGCGTGGATGCCTTATTGTACATAAGTAAATGATCAAACATATACTATTCCTTTTTTAAGACAGGAAAACAAAACCCAAGAAAAAGTTTAAGTTCCTTCAAGGTCAAAGGATACAGCAGCAATTACATCCCCGAAGGAGTATCTAATACTCCTGGAAGTGCTCAGTTTCAACTACAGTAAACAACAGTCCACTTGCTGTCACTGGGATTACAGAAAAACGCTCTCTGATTAAGTAACAGAAGCTACGCAAACATGAAGCTGTACTTACCACTGGTGGTTTAGCTCTCATACTACAATATCCGCTGTATTTTGTCTCCCCATCGCGAGGTACTTCTGTATTGAGGGTTCCATACAGCAGAGCAGCCTGGTTATTCTTACCCAATTTGAGGTAAACTTTGCTTTTCCCTCCAATCTCTACATCAGAGGAAATAACCCATTTATTTAAATCTTCTTGGCTCCGAAACTCCCACAACACCCTTGTCTGTTCCAACAGGTACTGACTGAATGGATTGCCTCCAGGTCCTATTAAATAACTTTCGGTCTCCTTCTTCAGCATGCTTAGCTGAGTCTTTAACACATCAATGCCCTTCTTAAAACTGAAATCAGTATTTTGCCAAGACCTTTTTTTCTCAGGCTGTGACCCTGGCCTCCTGTAGCTGCTGTACAATTTTGACATGGAAACGCTGAGGAGAGGTCCAAGTAAGGGGTGCAAAATTTTGTGCCTGCAGCATCTACCCCCTAAGTAAACACTGTTCAGCAACGTAATAGTCAGAGCCATGTCGGTAAACTTGAAGAATTCACTTCCAGTAAGGCGGTTAATGGGTTTGAGACTAATTTAATAATAAAACTAGCATCCACAGCTATCTTGCTTTAGTTACTGTAGTTTACTCCACCTTTAAAAGAAAAAAAGATTTAAAAAATTACATATAGGATGTTTATAAAAATGTTTAATTTTTAAGACAGATATTAACCAGAAATCTAAGCCACTGGAAAAAGGAATAAAAAAATAACATCAAGTATTACACTTCCTCAGAGTTCTAGTTTACTTAATGATTTCCATCCTGTGTGTCTTGTCCCCCTCACCCCTGTGATGCGAAATACTCAGCCAAATAAGAAAAACTAAGTAAAATACTTCAAGTAAAACTGAAAATAGAAAAAATCAATTCCTGTTCATCCCTTTCACTGTAAGTAAATTCAGGTATTATGAGTAATACCAGCAAAAACAACCTCAAGAAGAATGTTTCTAAAAGACGGCATCTATAGGACTATAGAGTATTAGCCCCTGGGAGAAAATGACAAATTCACAGCAGGTAGACCCTGCTGCCATAGGGACCAGACTGACGGTCTCATCTGACAGTCACGGCTGACAAGACTTTTCAGATATGAAGTCCCACAGCAGCCATACTATACGCTTCTTTCATAAGTCATCCAGCTCCTTGCCCCCTCAGTGTATCCAGTTTATGATCACAGAGAGGTTTGCAAAGACCAAAGCATTTTAACATGAAAGACTGCAATTTAACGGTTTTTTTTCATAAAGTTTTGGAAAAAAAAATAATCTGAAAATCTTCGCTTCTCCCTCATCACTACTGGCAGGAAGAGCTACGCCACATTGCTGTTAAGGGACAGCCTTAACGTTCAATGCTCTGTACAGAGCCTGTTATCTCTGACTCATAAAATGAGACAGACTATTGCCTGGTTCTGGGTTGGTTTTTTTTTTTTAGTTGGTTGGTTGCTTTTTTTCCACAGAATAAATCTAAACCGATGTCAAATCAGCTCATCTTTGCCGAGCTTTTAAGAATGGAGCCAGTTGCCCCACGTATGTTCTCTGTATGCCACATACCTTCCTTTACTCACAGTAAAACTCACTACTATTATTCTCATACTCCGATTAAGCTATGCACCGTGCGCTAAGACTGCACTGAAGGAAGCCCCATTTTCTCTACCACACACTCAGCGAGATCGCAGGCAAGTTCCTAAAAAAAAAACAAAACAAAAACAAAAACCCACGCGTAGCGTAGGGCTTCCGTGTCCCTTGGGACGGAGCGCGGCAGCACGCAGAGCCTGCTCA
>NW_009259967.1:375297-389196 GCF_000687185.1 Egretta garzetta
GGGCTTGTTAATACGTGTTTAATGCTCCCTCCTCAATCTTAGCGATGGAGCTGGGGGAGCTCTGTTGATGGGAAACTGCATGGAGTTGGGAGCCCGTAGATCTAACGAGGGGAAGTATTTACTTATCATCAGGGCATCTCCTGGGATTGGAAGCACGATGTCTGGCATCAGTTTAACCGTGTCAGGGCTGCAAAGGGGGCATCTTCCTCTCTGGAGGAGGGGGCTGCTTTCAAAGACTCCTCTTTCGGTGTATAGCAGGTGTGGATGACGTGATTCGAATGGTACATAAAGACGTTATAGGTGAAGTGTGGTACAGCTTGTATGGCAGTGCTTGTTCCGGGGAGAAGTTGGACTGGTTAAATATGCTGAAGCCTACATGTCTGATGTAATTTATGTGCTGGACCTTCAGGGTTTTTAATATAGAAGCTGTTGCTATGTTGCAATAAAAAGCCTTCCCAAACACTCAAAAATATTTTTGTGGCTTTGAGCTTCAGAAAAATCAGATTGGAGGCTCAGTTAGACAAGTACACTGGAGCAGAGTGTGCCCTGGTGTTGTTGATCTTGCATGCCTCTACAGTCTTTAGAGCTGCCATCATCTCACCCCTAGTATACTAGTTTGGTAGTTTCTTCAGATCTTGAGAATAGAAAGAGTCGGACTAGCTCTAGCATAGATCAGGCAATCGGAGTGATGGTGGTAGGCATACCCGCATGGTTCTGCATCTGTTCCATCGTTCCCTGGAAGCATGCCTCTGCTACCTGAGTAGTAGGTGCCTCCTCCTCCACGGAGCTGTTTGTAGCAACTATAATGGCAGGGATACGTGTGTGCAAGGATGAAGATTAGATAGCAGGGAAGCAATGTTTTTGTGGTGTGATTTAAGGATGAGAGTACACAGAGTGGGGCCCCAGTAGGTTAAATGTTTGACAGCTTCCCTTGGCAATCTAGGCTTGTTGAATCAAAGGCGTAGGAGCCTTTCTAATATAGTATCTTGGAAAACAGAACAAGGGTAGAAAGAAAGAAGGAGAATTGCTTGGAACAAAAGTAGTGGTAAATATGCCAAGATACTATCCAGGGAGGTAATCTGGGTTAAAAGACTACTTAGAGACAGTTGTGAGAGAGAAATTCTAGGAGAGATTGTAGAAAACATCAGGAGCTTCCTGGAGAGAGCTGTTAAATGTACAAATGTGCTCTGTTGATGTTGCGTGCCTACTTCAGAGAAAGGTTTGTAAAATGCCATTACTAGCGGAAGGTTTCTTTGTGGGTAAGTAGCCTAGGCCATCAGTCTCTGCAGTGTTTATGTTCTCATTTGAGGAACTAAATTGTAATCCATTTGCTGTAGAGGTAATCTTCCAGTTGTGAAACTAATGCAAACCAATCTGGTATTGACTTCCCAAGACTGCAGAAGTTGGTTTGTCTGTATTTTTACTCACAGCCAAGGTTCGTCAGCCCCAGAGCAATGTTTTTAAGAATAAATTATGTGTCATGGACTACAAAGACAGTAATGCAGCTTCAGAAATGTTTGGTTTCTACTACTGCTTCTGTCATCTGAAGAAGCTATGAACAGCAGATGACGAGATTATTTGAGAGCCGTTTAGGTCTTCGTGCTGGTGTGTGTTGCCTTTGCAAGTGCTTCCTTTGGAGGAGAACAGCTCTACTTAGTTTCGCAGACTTTGAGCTTGGTAACTGTTCTGTTTCTATCCAAAGCTTTAGGTGCATTCTGTGGTATGTAGGGACAGTGAAAAGGAATTGAACGGGCTGACTAAATATTATCGGCCATGACATTGTGGTGATGTGTAAAGTATTTCCCTCTTAAAGTGAATAATTGCAAACATCTCATTGGTTTAGAAGAAGGAGCTTCTCTCTAGTGGCATTTGATATTTTGGGTTTATGCTACACTATGTAGTTAGGATGGGTTTTATTTATTACCTAATTGAAATAAACCAGACCTGGACATGACTCTGAAAGTAAATGGTCTTATGTCATAGAATCATAGAAACGTCTAGGTTGGAAAAGACCTTTAAGATCATCAAGTCCAACCGTTAACCTAGCACTGCCGTCCCACCACTAAACCCTGTCCCTAAGCACCTCATCTACCCTTCTTTTAAATACCTCCAGGGATGGGGACTCAACCACCTCCACCATGTCATTTATACCAAGAAAGTAATGGTAGTGGTATTTACTTCCTCTAGCTTGTTATTTTAAAATCCTTTTGTAGTATCCAGTTGTATTAAAATTGTGTGTGCATATTTATGAAACATAAGTAGACTTTGTTCCTTAGTCAGCGGGGATAATCATGTTACTGGGATGTGCTCAGATATCACAGAGGAAGTGCATGTGCACCAGCCTGGATTGGTAAAGCTAACTACGACATTTTAAAATAAATATGTGGTTTTTCACACCAGGAGCTCTTGTCGTTGGCCAAACGGAAACGCAGTGACTCTGAAGAAAAGGAGCCGCCTGTGAGCAAACCTACAGCATCTTCAGACTCTGAGACGTCAGACAGTGACGATGAGGTGAGTTTGCCATGTGACCAGTGAATTTGCTGTGGGTTATTTGTTTGATTGTACCTAAGTAGTGAAAGTATATTTATCATACAGTATATTTAGCCTGCTGGCTTCATAAAGGGGGACTGGCCATCGGTAGAACTGATGGACGCCCATTAAGCCCAGAGGACGTGTACTCAGAAATACTTCTTTTTTTCTTGTAATTAGTATGTTTTGAAGTGTGGCAGTGTACAAAGTAGTCTGAATGTCTATAGAAAAGATGACTGTCTGTTTAATCCCATGTTCATATGGTCTGAATGGTCTGGTGATCTGCCTGCTTAAAGCTAGTGTTTTTCCTGTGTAATGCTTGTGGTTGAAGCAGCAGTGATGCTGGTAAAGCTGGACTCTGAATTCAAGGGAGAGAGGTTTTCAGCTTTAGAAGAGAGCTTCCTTCCTCAGAGAGGAAAAGGGTCAAGGCAAGTGGTACTATTTTACAGGTGGTAAAACTGTTCCATTTAGCTACTTTGATTCTCCAAGAACTCTACCGTGAACTAGCTTGTCTGGTTGTTTGAACGTGCAACAGAGGGTGGTTTTATTGGCATTTTTGAAGAACGTAAGGCAAGGAAGAGTTTAGAATTACTTTGTTCTAGGGTTTTGTCAATTCCTTATTGTGGATAAGCAGTGCTTATCGGCTAGATCTGTTTTTATTTGTTCTTGTACTACTTTCTAGAGCTGGTTAAAAGTCTCTGCTTTCATGTATAAATGAAAATTGAAATCAACTTATTAAAACAGAGGAACTGACAAACAGACCAGACAGGTATTTGAATAGAAACATTTTCTTGAAAGGTTACAAATACCTTTTGCAAGCTTTCTGTGCAATGTAGAGAGGCCCTTTATTCCAGTCATTCTTAAAAATTTTACAGGCAGCTGTTTGGGGTGGGTGGAATTTGCTGAAACTACAGGAAGGATTATTCATTGTGACAAATGGAAGACCGATAGGGTAGGCCAACAATAAAGTATTAGCTATTAAGCATTTGGTAGCGTAGCAGAGTTCTTCCAATAAGTGTAAAGAACGTGTGGTTTATTTTTCTTTCTGAGGCAGTTTTGAAATAAATACGCTTGGAACGCTGTTTCACAATCAATCCTGTAATTAAAAAAAAAAAAAAAAAAAAAAAAAAAAAAAAGACTTGAATCTAATAATGCTTAAGATATAAGGAGAGAGAAAATTATGAATGGACTAGATATTACGTTTGATATTGGGTGACCACGCAGTTTGTCACTGCGTGTGTTCTGATCTGCTGGCACGCAGCTAGTTTATTCTAAGCTGTGTGGAGACCAGCTTGTCTGGGAAAGTAGACTTAGGTGTGGAGAGCAGCTCGATGATAAAGTTTTCTGCTCTGCGTTTATTGTTGAAGACAAAATAAATAATATTATTCAAAATTTTTTTTAGCTTGTGTAGACCTCAGATGTAGTTACCTGTCCGTTATATGTAGAATATGACAATGTATCTCCTCACGAATTTGCATGGACCTTCCAGATGTAGTTGTATCTCTGTTGCATGATGTGCATTTGGTACTTTCTTTCTGTGTATCATTTCTAATTGATACTCTGTTCTTTCTGACCTCTGTGCAGCAAGAGGAAAAGATTTAGAGAAGAGGTAATTAGGACGCTTGCTTCTATTCCTGTGCCTGAAATATGCATTCTGAACTGCTGCTTCTCACAGCAGGGTGAGACAGGCTGGGTTATGACAGTCGTGCTTCTGCCAGTCATTCAGTTGTGTGCATCCCTAGGCTTTACTACACTACTCCTGCTTGAACAACTTTGGTTTTAATTGGTGTTCTTGTGGTTAATTTGATTTTTGCTCAACCTTGGGCATTGGGAGAGAGGGTTTAAAAGTTGAAATTGTCTTACTGGTCTTCCTGCAAGATGAGAACCTTGAGGCAAAAGTATGGAAACTGTTGCCCTGGGCGAATGTGCTTAATCATGCCCGTTTGCTTCCACGCAGATTTTGTAGTGTGTACATCCTTTGTGGTCCCTGGCAAGTGCTAGATGTTCCAGGATTGTCACTATGTTCAATGTACAGGAAAGGAGCCTAAATCTCTGCTTCAGAGTCCAATGCTGCATTCTGTCTTTTTTTTTTAAAGGGAGGAAAGTTTGGGGGACATTGGGGAAAGATAATGCATTCTGGAATTACAGAATGACAGGAAGTACAAATCATGCCACATCTATATAATGGTGACCAAGCAATTTCAGTAGATCTTTAACATGATATTTTTGTGTCTTGGTGCGCGTGTGCTTCTTTGAAAGCTCATAGTCAGGTCAGGTGTTCATGGTGCAGGTGCTGGGTTCTGTAACGTTTTAAGTACCTGCGTGGTTGGAATCAAATTATCTAGCCGAGGGACTGAAGAGGAGTTGCAGGTAATGAAATAGGAGGCTGTGAACCATCTTCTGGTGGGTCTGTGGAATGTGCATGACTGAATGGACTGGAACTGTCATTCTGACAACTGATAAATAGCAATGATTGCAGACCTTTGCAGTAAGAAGTACCACCTTCTCAGAGTTATACTAAGCTGGATACAGATGTGGAGACAGTTTCTTTATCTGTGGAGCAATGTGTGGCCATGGCTACCCAAGAGCTCACCATCCCAAACTGTTGTTATCCTGGTGCATGTAACCAGTTTGCTGTTAGCCAAGTTTCTATTGGGGCGACTGTGCTAGATATATATATGTCTACAACGTACCATCATTGCTTATTGAAGACGTTGTGCAGATGGTATTCCTCAGTTGCAGTAGGTTAATTCTGGGTTCTTGCTCTTCCTTTTATTCTAGCATAATTGCATAACTGCAGTAAGAGAATTCTTTCGGTTGTGTGGTGAAGCCTGGATGACTTCTGCAACAACTTCACTAACATCAGTGTTAGATTAGTGTCCTGGTTTTGGCTGGCATGGGGTTAATTTTCTTTCTAGTAGCTGGTGTAGTGCTGTGTTTTGAATTTAGGATGAGAATAATGTTGCTAACACACTGACGTTTTAGTTGTTGCTGAGCAGTGCTTACACTAGCAAAGGACTTTTTAGCTTCTTATACTGGATGCCAGTGAGGGTGCTGGAGGTGCACAAGAAGCTGGGAGGGGACACAGCCAGGACAGCTGACCCAAACTGGCCAAAGGGATATTCCATACCATATGACATCACACTGAACAAAAAAAACTGGAGAGTTGACCAGGGCAGGGCAGGGCATGGCTGCTGCTTGAGAACTGGCTGGGCATCAGTCAGCAGGTGGTGGGCAATTGCATTGTGCATCACTTGTTTTGTATATTCTTTTATCACTATTACTATTTTGCCTTCCTTTTCTGTCCTATGGAATTGTCTTTATCTCAACCAATGAGTTCTACCCTTTTTCCGATTCTCTCCCCCATCCCACTGCGGGGGGAGTGAGCGAACGGCTCTGTGGTGTTCAGCTGCCCGCCTGGTTAAGTCACGACAATTCGACAGAAAGCCACAATGCTGTAGGAGCTCCTGTTTGTTTCTCTTGAAAGGTTTGCTGTTAGCAATGCTGGTGTAAGTCTGTGCATCTTTCTATGCTCATTCTAATGTTGTGAGGGGTTTGGTTGTGCCTTTTAACATCTCTAGGGCGATAGCAGAAGATAACTTCAGGACCAGAAAAGTTATATCATGAATGCATGGTAGTAGGCTGGAGTTTAGTGAGGTATATCTGTTTAGGCCTTTGCAAATATGCAGATTCAGTAGGAAACATCATAGCTGAAGATCTCGTCGGGAGCTGTGGGACAGAGGAAGAGGTGAACAGTGGTCATGCAGCCAGTGAGGAAATCTGTCTCAAATAACAGCCTAGGAGGCTTTCTGCCCCTATTATGAGGAAAGGGCTTGAAAGTTTGGATCTACTTATTGCACTTCAGGCTAGAGTGCTCTAGTAAACCACAGGTTAGCAGAAAACTGTATATGTTCCTTTTGTTTTGGGGGTTTCTTCTGTGAGTTTGTAGAGATTATGATGCTAAATGTCTTCCTTCCCTCTGTGCTTTTATTTCATAATACTGCTTAAATAGGCCTCCAAGAATGAGGGGGTTCTCCAGTCCTGTGAGGCCTTTGCCATACACATGTTTTTTTTTAAGCTTAAGAAATTTGAAACGGGCTGTGCTTTAATCTTCTATACACAGCCATATAGGCTGTGTACTTTGTGATTTTGACTCTTCTTGGAGACAGTTTCCCTCAGCTGTTAATGAGAGAATTGTAAAGCTTTCCTTAAGATGTGCTGTTACTCCCCCCGCCCCAAACAAAGTGCAAGTGCAAATCTGAATAGTGCAGGCTAATTGTATGGAGGCTAGCATGTCCAAAGAAGTGATGTGAACAGCTGTGGACAAAATAGGTATAAAATTTGGTCTGCAAGTAGCTTCTTTAAATTGCAAGCTAGCACGGGGACAACTTCTGGGGACTCGATTTATGCGGTATGAAAGACTGCAGGAGCTCTGGAGTAGGTTGCTCCAGAAGTAGACTCACAGAGGTATTGGAATTGAATACGTGATTTTATTTAAGTTTTTTCACTGAGTGATTTTTTCCTTGGTACCCAGGGAGCTGTTCTTGCTGAGAACAATCCAGTCATAAGGCACTGTCTAATACCTAGAGAAGTCATTAAACCTTTGTTAGTCCAGATGATGCTTGCTGGCTGGTGATGCTAGAGCCCCGCAAGGCACTCATTGACCAAGTGTTTTATGGCTGTTGCCATCTCCAGCTGTTTGGCCCAGGCCTCTGAAATAAAACATTGCAGGTTTTCACAGCCAGTACAAGTTTGTTTTGATTATGGAGAGTGCTTCTTCATTGGCATTTGTATCTACCATCTCAGTGCAGTGTTGTCACTCAGCAGTTCTTGCCATTTTTCAACACATGGACCCTCAAAATACTTCTAGAGCTAATGTTAACTCTCAGCTTAAACTGAATTTGAACCTACTATAGGCAGATCTTCCCCCCACCCCCCTCCACCCCCGTAGTTACCTTTCTGTGAGCTCCTTTGAGTTGGACAATAAGGGTGGATCTGGTGTCTGGTGATATTTTGGCCCATGAAGCCTTCTTTCAGCCAGTTCCTGGCAAAGCCCCTTCTGTGGCTTCAGAAGGTGTTTCCTTTGTTTGCTTATCTCCTTTATATTTTGGTGTTGACACCTTGAGTCTCCTCCCTGCGTCTAAAACTGTCCTTTAAGTTTTCTAATTGCTGTCATTGTGAAGGTGTTTGAGGCATCTGAATGAAGTGTGCAGACCCTGAAAGGCGAGAAAAGTAACAAAAACTTTTTATTTACTATTTAGTTTTAACAGTAATGGTAGAGAGTGTTTTCTTCCTTGTAGCTGTTGGGAGTGCTGCCTCCACAGTCTTTCAGCTTTGAGAAACCCTGAAGACAGTAAATGCTGCCTTATCTTCCTATCTGTGCTGCCTGCTGTTGTTTTCAGACAGGCTGAAATGCAGTTTGACTTGCCTGGAGGACTGCCTTTTGTTTTCCCTGTATGCACGGAGGAGAATGGATGAAAGTTTGTAAGCTGGACTTCTGTACCTTGGCACTCTTAAGCTATCATGTTGTCATGGTGTATAAGTTTATCTGGCCTAGGAAAGGAACACATTGGTGAGGGACTGATGTTTTGATGTTGTGGCTTGTAATTTGCCTTTTACTTACAAAAGCTGTATCCAGGAGGGAAGGATATGGCAAGGGCAGGCCGGTAACCTTGGTTGTGTATCTCTTTGGTTTGATGTAAATAATTAAAAAAAAAAAAAAAAAAAAAAAAGCAGGGAGAATACCTATTTGCAAAATAAAATCTTAGTGGATAATACATTCAGGTAATGTGTGAATAGAAGCAAATCTCGACTATCTGAGCAGCAGGGGTAAGACAATTCTACTGCATTCTGCACTCTCTGAGAGCTCACTTTTTTTTTTCCCCCTCCTCAATCTCATTTCATCTCCCAAGTGGAAATATGTTCCAGGTTTGCTGAGCTATAAATGATTTTCTTCAATCATTTTGTGTAGTTGCTTTTGTAGAAGCTGACCTCTAAATCTGGCTGATTTCTAATGTGTGTGGGTTGTTATTGTCAGTCCATTCTGGGTACTGTGGCTTAACTTGGACTTCTTTAGGGAAATATGCGAGCTATTAGCACTGTGAATCTTTTGAAGCAAGAGGAAAAATCAAAATGCTCTTCTGGCTACTTCCTGTGAATGAACCATAAAGCTCTGTTGTTTGATAGTACTAAACAATAAGCAGGAGGCCATGTTGTAGCACACTTCTGTATGGATTTATTAACTTGCTGTGTCTGGAATCATGGAGAGTTCCAGATGGTGGCCGAGGAGGCAGCAGTGAATAGAAGGGCTGTTTAGAGGAGGTGGTGTGTAGTCATGGAAAGCATGTGAGGTGTTGACTGGCTCTGCCTGACTGGAACATGGAAGAGGGAACCCAGAGAAGCTGCAATAGAGGACAGATCTTGGAAAATACAGTTATTGTTTGCTGTTTGACATGCATGGAGGTAAGGGAAACAGATGCTTCTGACTCTAATTGTGAGTGCATTTTTACTTGATGTTGCATGCAAACGTTGTTGCCTTTCTGACCTTGGCTGGTGTGCTAGGGCATGAGGAAGGGGCTTAAGACTGATTTGGACTGCAGGTTGCAGTGCAGGTCATGCCTTTCCAGTGTTGCCTCCCCCGCCCCAGACATGCTAATCTCTGTTACGTCTTCTGCTCTAAGAAGAAATGATGTATGCTAGTCTCTCTCTGAACAATACAGAGTGTTCATTCAGTGTCCAAATGACAACTGATGGGCGCTGAGCCTGCAGAGCAATCTGTGAGCCTAACAGAGCCTCAAACTGACTACATCCTGGTTTTGGTGGCTTATTTGTCCTTAAGGCTTGCTTGAACCCTTGTCCTGTAGAGGTACCGGGAATGACCAGGTGCTGATGAGAGATTGAGGGTAGCTGAATAACCCCTGAAGCACCTGAGTTGGTTGATAAAGAATTTAGCTTTGTGACAGCACTGAAACTGGGAAGTGACAACCAGTTATTGTGACTTAAAAGATGTAGAGGTCACTTGTGTAAACAAAAGCGAGATGAAGTGTAAATTTCCTAGATTAGGGCAGATAATTTTTTTTATTACTTTTTGTTCAAGAGAATGTCACACAGCTTTCTCTTCAGTCCCATCTTCCTGGACCCAGATTCTCTCCACAATTCTGCTTGTGAGTCAAAGGCTGAGAACAGTGTATCTACAACTATTAAACACATTTTATTAACAACTGAAGTCCCACTGTTTTTTTATCTGATCTTAACTTCTTTCATCTCAGCATGACCTCTCAAGGTTTTGATATAACTGTGATGTATACTATAGCTTTCTCTGTGCTGCTTCCTTGCTATACAGCATGCCGACGCAAGGTATAATTCGATGTTAGAAAAGAAGTGGCAGAGCTCTGGGATGGAGGCACCTCTGCATCCCTGGGTCAGGGGGCTTTGCTTCTCCCTGCTAAATGCTCAGTTTCACTTCTTCACTGTTGTGTTTTCACTAGGATGCTGGCAGTAGGTGAGCTCTTGAACAAATAGCAAAAATGCACTTTTCTGTAATACCTAGGAGATGGTTCC
Organism: Egretta garzetta; assembly: GCF_000687185.1. Lineage (NCBI taxonomy): Eukaryota > Metazoa > Chordata > Aves > Pelecaniformes > Ardeidae > Egretta > Egretta garzetta. The sequence continues at coordinate 385,387 of NW_009259967.1, forward strand.
TTAATGTTGAGGTTTGAGCAGATTTGGGCAGAGCAGAAGCTTGTTCTTGAGTGATTTACATGGGCATAGTTAACCAGGAATATTATTAGGCACTAGTATTGTAAAACTTTAATGTGGAAGCCAATGAAGACTTGAGTGCAAGCTCAGGCTGATGTAAAGTCAGATGCTTTATGTGCAGTTTCTCATCTGTCCTATGGACCATAATAGACTGGGCTAATTGCATAGGGCATGCGTTACAATTGGAGGCTCGCCACTAGGTAGCTGTACTTTCACCTCAGAAAAGAAAATGTCTGCCTGGCCTTTGACAGATACTTTGGAATGCACAGCTGATGCTTAATGAAGATGATGAAGCAGGTGGTAATATGGAAGGTACAAGGCTGGGTGTGAGAGTAATCAAAACGTAGGGAGTTCTAAAGTATTAGTCGGTCAGGTAGTAGCTTCTAACTACTCAGCTGAGTTTCGTTTGGAGTACTTGAAAACCAGGGTTCTCTGAAGATGGTGCCCAATCAGGCAGAAGTAATCAAATTTGTTGGAATGATTACTGCCTGCAGGGATGGACTTAAAATAATACACAATAATAATACAATAAGCCTTAAAATAATACATAGGCAATCCTTATTGGTTCTTTTATGTGGCTTTACCATCCAGGTGGCTGGGACAATGCAAAAATTCTAATAAGAAATCACACTGTAAGGTAAATACTAGCTTATCTCCTGGGATTTAAAGTTGTTCCTGTGTGTATGGTAGTAGAAGTCCTGTACTTGGAAAGTGCAGTCTAAGTTAATTGAGGATATGCTGTTAAGAGAAAATTAAAATTAAGACTTGACATTTGGGTTTTTTTGTTGTTTTTTTTTTCCCTGACTTCTGTGATTCTGATTTGATTCTGACTTGTGTATATAGATGCAGGTGGTGGCACTACTGTATGAGTGAGTGTGCTATTGGCTTGTTGCATAAAAATACAGGTGTTGTATACTCCTGGTGAAACTGAGATTTTGGAAAGACTGTTGTGTAATTGGTGTGCCTTCGTGAAATCTAAAATCTGCTCTTGAATAAACTAGTTTTGGAAACACATCTGTTGCTGCTTCTGTTTAATAGTAGTAAGCTGAAGCTAATCTTTACAAATGCAGTTGGACGGTTGTTTAAAGTTATTTTCCTAGGAGAATGTTTTCAGTACCTCTTTTCTCGTGTCACATATTGCAGACTCTGAAGTCTTCATTGTTTTTAAAAGGAGTGTCCTACCAACTGTTAGATTGCACTGATAACTGATTTTTTTTTTTTTAAAAAAAAGAAAAAATCCAAATCAACCACACAACAGCCTCCCAAGCCCCCAAAACCTTGTAAAATGTTTTCATTTGATGTTTCCTATTGGCTTTTTTCCCTCCACTTCCCTGCATATGACGGATTTGTTGCTGTCTGGTATTGGACTGTTTCTCAGTTGTTTTACTCCAGTGTTTTGGGGGAGGGAGAAAAGAGTGATGTTCATGTCTCATGCTCCCTTTCTTGGTTCTTTCCTTGCAGTGGACTGTTGGAGGTTCCAAAAACAAAAAAAAGGGAAAAGCGGGTAAGGCAGAGAAAAAAGGAGCCATGAAGAAGCAGATGAACAAAGCTGCCTCTTCAGGCAGCTCAGATAAAGACAGCTCGGCTGAGAGCTCAGCACCTGAAGAGGGTAAGATAACACATGTATGCCTATTTACAGTGTAATTCCAAGTGAAGTTACCCCTTTGTGCACGCTGAAGAGTAATGTCAAATGGTGATGTTAAAGACTACCTTCAAAGAGTTTCCTTTGTGTTACCAATAGTCTGGATGACTCTTAAACTTGCTGTGGCTTGAAGTGTATATAATTCAGTAGAGCATTGCTGTAAGCTCTCCATTACAAATGCAACACTAAATACCAATTCAGCTGAAGAATGTATGACATGTTCCATTACTTCACTAGATGATCTCCCAAGGTCCCTTCCAACCCTTGCCGTTCTGTGACTTTCTCTTGGAAAATGTCGTATGGGTAGTATTTTCTTTTATTCCCATGGATGTATTTTCCCTTCCCAAGCTTTTTGTGATGACAAAGGGAGAGGTGTATAGTGTTGCATGATACAAATGCAATCAAAGAATTATAAAGACCTTTAACATTATCATGTCCAACTGTTAACCTAGTACTCCCAAGTCTACCACTAAACCATGTCCCTAAGCACCACATCTACACATCTTTTAAATACCTCCAGGGATGGTGACTCATCCATTTCCCTGGGCAGCCTGTTCCAATGCTTGACAACCCCTTCAGTGAAGACATTTTTCCTAATACCCAATCTAAACCTCCCCAGTGCAAAATACGAGCTTATCTTTCATGCGTTTTCTCTGAATTGGAATTCTTGCACATTTATACTGACATGGAAGAAGAAAAATCGTTACTATAACTTCATCAGATTTTTTTTTTACATGAATATTGAATGTGTTCCAATGCTGGGCAAACTTCCTGTGTTCTTTCCTGTTTTCATCATGCCTATGAAGTTTTGCAGGTTGTTAGTTGCAATTTCAGTTGATACTAAAAAAACAAAGTTAAGAAAGAATATGAAGGAACCTACAGTTTTAAGTACATTAAGCATATTAAGCACAGCAGAGACAGGCAAAGCATGAAGTGACTGAACCTGTATATGTCAGTGCGTGCAAATCAAAGTTTTTCACAGCATAGCTGGAAGCTTCCAGAAATACTGAGACCAGAATGGAAGTGGATGAAAGAATCCTAGTGTCTGCTTTTGTGATTTAGTGTAATATAGTTCATTAGGTGATACAATCAAAGCACTTGGACTTGGATCAAGTTTAAAGGTGGTGTTACCCAATATTATTGGTATTACTAGCTGTTCCCTAAGCCTGTGTATAACTGGGAGGGCTTGTTACAGTAATGGAGCTAGCATCACAGCCTTGCCAGTCCTGAGGGTAGTGTGTTTCAACTTTATCTTGTGACGTAGCAATTCATAGTGTTGCAGACTTCAGATGACAAATTTTGGTTCTTCAGGTTGCTATAATGAGGAGTACTGATGGATAATAGTGGCATTTGAGGTGTGCTACACACACTTATAAAGTTATGGATGTACAAGTAACTGCTCAAGGACATAAGCATATAGGGATAGAAGTCTAACCTTAAGACCCTAACACGCTTACCAAAAGGCCTCCTAAAATTTGCTTGTTCTATTAAGAATTTTTGCTTATAACCCAATTTGTGTTCACCTGTAGTACCATTCATTTTACCATTTTTTAGCATGCATATCTTATGTTAATGAAGTACTTCCTCTTGGATTTGGTTTTCATTATATGTATGCTTTTAGTATAGTGGAAGAGGAGTGTAATATTCATTCTTGATATCCTTTGCTAACATGCTGCAATGAAGTGGTTGGGCTTTGCCCCAGCTGAATCTCACTGCCTTGTGTTTTTGTTTTAGGAGAAGTCTCTGACTCTGAAAGCAACAGCTCCTCATCTAGCTCAGATTCAGATTCTTCATCTGAAGATGAGGAATTCCATGATGGCTATGGAGAAGATTTGATGGGAGATGAAGAAGACCGAGCTCGACTGGAACAAATGACAGAAAAGGAGAGAGAGCAGGAGCTGTTTAACCGGATAGAGAAGAGAGAAGTGCTAAAGAGAAGGTGAATCTTCTACCTGTTGGTATTTGGTAGCAAATTCATACAGGCTGTATGGAGAGTATACTGACTGTGCTCTCATGTTTGCAGCCCAAGTATTCAGCACTGTAAAGTGAATTAAACTTCATTGTAGATTCCTTGCATAAACTCTCCTTGTTGCTAGTTGAGAAGCACACAG
>NW_009259967.1:389221-426530 GCF_000687185.1 Egretta garzetta
AGCAGGAATTCTGCATGTTCTTCTAAAAGTCAGTTTCTGAAAGTTTCTCAGCTGTTGAATACACATGGTTCTGTCAGCTACCATTGTAGCCGTATTACTGCTTTGCATGCTAGATGCCACACAGTCAGGACTGCTTTCTCTTCTGTCTTTTTTTCATTAGCTGTCACACGTTGATACTTTGGAAAAAGGCAGACAAAGTGTAAGAAGTATATGAGCTTCTGGAATTTCTCAGGAAACAATGGTGAAGCACAGAGCAATGTTAGGGTTGCCTCTATATGGGTGTGAAGCTGGTTGGGACCCTAATAGATTTTGAAATAATGAGGAGTGGTGTTGGATATGTCATTTTCAAGGGACTGTTTGTGGATTTCTACCTTAAGTGTTGTGGGTTGGTTTGTTTGTCACTGTAACACTGTCCTGTCAGGCAGCTTCCTTGTAGTAAAGGTATTTTTCTTCTGATGTCTCTAACAGGAAAGATTTGGCATGCGTGGGGCAAGTTTACTCTGGTTTCTTCCCTCTTCAGTGACCTCTTTCCCCCCCCCCCCCCCACTTGCTGAGAAATTTCTTTAGGGGTCTGACATCTGTTGAGTAAATCATGTCAATACCAGCTACTGTCAGACTGTCCATTTGTCCAAGTCATATTTAGACCACTACCTGCCTGTCTTTGGTTTCAGTACTACTTTCAATGTCTTCTCTAGTTTGTTGCTCTCCTCAAAGGGATAAAAATAAGTGAAAGACTGGATTTAGATCAGGTAGAAGGACACCTATTTTTTAATTTCATTCACTGTTCCATGGTAACTGAATGTGTCTTTTAGAATGAATGGTGGAGGATACTTCATAAGAACAAGCTAAACAATCTAAGCTTGAGTTACTGATTTAATCTTAAATGAGTTTGTTCTGTCCTATGTAAAGGGGTTGGCAGGTAGAACTAAGGGGGTGGTTGGGGGGATAGTTGTTTAACTTTTGGGTAAGTTGAACCTTTCAGAATACTGTCTAGCTCTTTGTATGTACATTGTGCTGTGAGTTAGCTGGGATTACAGCAGATGCTGCGTGCGATACAATGCCTATGCCCTGTGTGTTATGCTTCATGTTAAAGGCATAAAGGGCAATGAGCTCATCTGGCACACTTAGTTTCTTGTCTACAAAATCTAGGTGTAAAGGACTGAAGAAGAATGGACTGTGTAATATATATATATGGATAACATATTTTGAATTTCAGTTATTGGAAGTTAAGTAATTTTTTTTTTCCTGGTGTTCGTCCATATGCACGCTTCACTAAAGCAATGACCAGTCTGTGGTGCAGTGGAATCTTAGTCACAGGACAGTTCCAGTGAAATCACTACTCTTCTGAATAGAGTAGCTGAAAATAAGATTTCAGGGTGACATGTTTTCTGAAGGTAGGAATGGAAGTGCCTAAACTGGACTGCAGAAACTGCCTGCGTCTGATTGGAATGTAGCTGCTGAAGGAGGACTCACTGTGACTTCTTTGCAGTCATATTTATACAAACCAGTGCTAGTAGAAAGATGGAGTTTAAGCATGAAAAAGTTAGCATGATAGTGGCTTTAAACAACCAAGTTTGTAGCTGTTGAGATTCAAATGATGTGAAATAGCCAATTGTTTTTAGAGTTGGAGGCAGCATGAAATGATCACTACGGTGGTGAAGATGAAGATGGAGTAAGGACAGATTTCTGGAGAGTAGCCATTACTATGCAGTCTCCTCAGCCCTTTAGGTTAGCTGTCTGTAACCCTGCACTTTTCTGTGTTCAGCTTTTCTTCACCTTATTTTTCTTGGGGAAGGGAGGAGATGTGAATGGGGGATGGGATAGCATTAGAGGGTTATCCATCTGGGGCAAGCAGTGGAAGTGTTCCTTACGGCCTACTAACAAGTTCGGCTGAGATGGCATCTGGGGATACTTTGCTTACTCAGAGAGAGACCATTCTTTCATACGTTCTTTTTGTTTCAATACCTGCTACTAGATTTGAAATCAAGAAGAAACTAAAAACGGCAAAAAAGAAAGAAAAGAAGGAGAAAAAGAAAAAGCAAGAGGAAGAGCAGGAGAAGAAAAAACTCACACAGATCCAGGAATCCCAGGTAGGAAATGAAACTGTCCTTAGTAACAAACCCTTTTCCCTTGGCAATAGGAGATAGGATGCTGCCTCTCTCTGCCCCTAATGTCTTCCCTTAATGTCAAGCAATGTGGTAAGCAGGTCAGAATTTAGTTCATTGATATGCTCAAGCTATCTTTAGCCTTCCCAGTTCATTTAAAGAAATTAACATCTTTGGCCTACTGAGGAGTGTACCGATAAAACTCCTTTTAATGAAAAATGCAAAGTTGCAGCTGTGTCTAGAGTTGCTGTGATAGTCCTCCCATATAAGCACAGGAAAGCAACCTTTTGCAGTTCCTCTAGCCAAACTTCTGTCATTCAGCCTGAAACATTACATATGCAATCTGTCTTGCAGTGAAAAGTCAAAGAGGGCAGATCAGAAACTGCTCGGCTGTTGTCTTAATCATTTTGCATGCACATACAATGGAAAGAATGCTTAGTTTCTACTGGTAGGGGTGTGAAGGAAAAGCTTGAATGCTAGGAGGAACAGAAGTAGTTCCACAGTTTTTCCGCCTCCAGAAGAAAGAAGATGCCACCAGGTTTTGGGGTGAGGCCTCTGTAACCAAACTGTAGTTTCAAATGGCTGAACTGGCTGTAGTTTCAAATGGTTAAGACCCTGCCCTTAACTGTTTTTCAAGTCTGGGCAGCTAGGTTCCCAGAATGGGATGGGATTCATCTTGCCTAACTTCAGCCAAGAACTAGTTGATTGTTTGCACTTTGTCACTTGTGTCTGTGCAATGGATGAGGGCATCTCCAGCTGGCAATTCACTCCATGTTGTTTTATAGTGAATAGGTGTTTAACACTTAAATCAAAATAGGTGAGATGAGTTTTCCCTTAGACACATGTTAAGTGGAGTGAATCTCATCTCCCTACCCCTCTCAACTCCATATATGTACGTGTATGTATGTACTTACATAGTCCATATATATAATACATGATATGTAGACTTATATGTATATAGAAAACGATCTTAGGCAGAGTTCTTTTAAAGTGCCTTCCAGAAATTACTTTGACTCACTTCAAATGACTGCCTCTTATGCTTATTATAGAAGCTGCTTTCTTTGCTAACTGGTAGTCCAGCTAGACCTGTTAGAAACTGAAAATATTAGAAGACTTATAACATCTAAGATTTGGATCCATATTGCAGATTTTACAGACAACTTTATTTCTGCTTTAAGTATTTTTTTTTAACATAACTTTTCTCTTTGCTGTTGAATGAGAACAAGTGCCTTGTTCTGGCCTTGCAGAAGGAGAAGCAAATGAGAAGAATATTAATCCATTTTTTCCTCATTACTTGTTCATTGCAGAATTGCTTCCATTTTATTTGTCTAGTCCTTTTTTTAACTTTAAGGAGAAGTTTTGAGACTAAAACTTAGTGGCTGAAGTGTAAATATGTTCATTATTTTTTATATGAAGTAGAAAAAGTTAATATGCTTCAGATTGATTTCCCTCCCTCTTGCCTCTGTAAAAATGAACTCAAAAAACCTGAAGTTTGTTAGCAGTTTCTATTTGAAAAGTTTTCAAAGTGTGCAAACGATCTTTGTTTTAATGCATTTCAATTTATGAACTCGGTGTTGAGGGACTTTCTGTGCATTTGTTTAGGTCATGTCACATAATAAAGAGCGGCGATCAAAGCGGGATGAGAAGCTAGACAAGAAATCTCAGGCAATGGAGGAGCTAAAAGCAGAAAGAGAGAAAAGGAAGAACAGAACAGGTATGAAAGCGTGTTGCTATTGCTACAATTTTTTGAGGCATTGTTATAGCTTTTTGTGCTACCTCCTGTTTCTAATTAATGCAACAATCCTATACCTTGGAGTGAATGAATTCTGTGTCTGTGTTTTCCTTGGTCTTTTGCCCAACATGACCACATAGGGTATTGTTTGGTACCACTGAAGCTCTGTTCCTCCCCCCCACCCCTCCCTGGAGTGGTCTGAAAACAAAGCAAACTTTCATCACAGTCCATTGAATAGCACTTAGTAATGTTTAGTTCATGTATTTTAACTGGTCAGTTAGATTCTGTTATTTAATCTCTGAACTGTCCAAACCGTATTTCCTGTACTTGTACTACCTTGTCTATGTTTGCTTGTTTCTTCACTGGTGCACATCGTCTTGCCTGTCTTGCCACAGCTTTTGATGCAACCCTTTTTGTTACTCTACTGGATTTTATTGTGCTCCTGTGGTGGGTTGACCCTGGCTGGATGCCAGGTGCTCACCAAAGCTGCTTTATCCCTCCCCCTCCTCCCCTGGACAGGGGAGAGAAAATAAAATGAAAGGCTCGTGGGTCGAGGTAAGGACAGGGAGAGATCACAGCAATTACTGTCATGGGCAAAACAGAATCAGCTTAGGGAAATGAGTTTAATTTATTACCAATCAAAATCAGAGTAGGATAATGAGAAAATAAAAACCTAAATCTTAAAACACTTTCACCCCTCCCTTCTGCCCAGGCTTAACTTTACTCGCGAGTTCTCCCCTACAGCAGCACAGGGAGACAGGGAATGGGGGTTGCAGTCAGTTCAGTTCATCACACACTGTCTCTGCTGCTCCTTCCTCCTTGGGGGAAGGACTCCTCACACTCTGCCCCTGCTCCAGCGTGGGGTCCTTCCCACAGCAGGCAGTCTTCCATGAACTTCTCCAGCATGAGTCCTTCCCACGGGCTGCAGTTCTTCATGAACTGCTCCAGCGTGGGCCCTTCCATGGGGTGCAGTCCTTCAGGAACAGACTGCTCCAGTGTTGGTCTCCCACAAGGTCACAAGTCCTGCCAGCAAACATGCTCCAGTGTGGGTTCCTCTCTCTCCATAGGTCCACAGGTCCTGCCAGGAGCCTGCTTCAGTGTGGCCTTCCCACGGGGTCACAGCTTCCTTTGGGCATGCACCTGCTCCGATGTGGGGTCCTCCCTGGGCTGCAGGTGGAGATCTGCTCCACTGTGGACCTCCATGGGCTGTAGGGGGACAGCCTGGCCCACCATGGTCTTCACCAGGGGCTGCAGGGGAATCTCTGCTCTGGCGCCTGGAGCACTTCCTCCCCCTCCTTCTTCACTGACCTTGGTGTCTGCAGGGCTGTTCCTCTCCGATATTCTCACCCCTCTCTCTGGCTGCAATTGTGCAGGTTTTTTTCCCCCTTCTTAAATATGTTATCCCAGAGGCTCTACTACCATCACTGATGGGCTCAGCCTTGGCCAGTGGCAGATCTGTCTTGGAGCTGGCTGGCATTGGCTCTGTCAGGCATAGGGGAAGCTTCTAGCAGCTTCTCGCAGAAGCCACCCCTGTAACCCCCCTGCTACCAAAACCTTGCTGTGCAAACCCAATACAGCTCCTCTTCAAACACAAGATTTTTTTTTTTTTCCCTTGCAAAATAACAATGAGTTATCTGATCATAATAGTTTTACCTTGTATATCCAATTCTTATGCCCATCTTATGGCTACGTGCAGTCAAGTTGGGAGTCTGAAGGTGCTTTGAAATGCCTTGATTTCTCTCTTTGAATATATACAATAGAGTGCTTAGCTTACTAGTGGATTTGAACATGTGGCACTTTTATCCAGGGTAAAATTAACAGCTACCTACCTTTTTTTTTTTTATTATTTAAACAATAAGGTTTCAGTTCTAAAAAAGGAAGCTTTCATAAAAAAAATTACAGCTTGTTTTTCCTTGTTCTCTCCTTCCCCCAGCTGAATTGCTTGCAAAAAAACAGCCATTAAAAACTAGTGAAGTATACTCTGATGATGAAGAGGAGGAGGAGGATGATAAGTCTAGTGAGAAAAGTGATCGCTCATCCAGGTCTTCATCCTCTGATGAAGAGGAAGAGTAAGTAGTACACACTGAAGGATGATTATTTGGAAATGTGTGTTCAAAACAGAGATCCACTTTATGTAGACACATGCTGTTTTAGAGGATTGTTTGGGGGCAGTGCAGCGTCTCTAAAGTTGTTTTGCCTTTGGGCACACTCGCATTGCTCAGATTTGAGTCCTTGGCTTCTATATCATGGTGCATGGGACTGATTTACCTTGGATGGGTTTGCAATTTCAGTTCCCTGCTGTTACCTTTAGCTCCACTTACACTGTTGTTTGCAGATTTGTTTAGTTGTGTAGTTCAGCAGCCTCCACTCGCTGGCATATTATCAGGGCAGAGGTATGTGCTGGCCTATCTTAAAGTATTGGCCTATAAACTGCCTTGGTGTGTGAGTCTTTCTGCTTTGTGGTAGCAGGGGCAGCGGGCAGCAAGTCCGGGACTTTGCATTAAGCCTTTCTCGTGAATGTTAAATTCACATACCTACAGTCAACTAGTAAATGGAATGATTCATCATGCACTAGTAATTTAAATAGTTAGCATCATGCTGCACCTTGCTCAGGAACCCTTTTGTGGTGATTGTGTCTCTACTTTTTTTCTTTGTTCCTTCTCACTTTTCCTAAATCAGGAAAGAAGAAATTCCTCCTAAGTCCCAGCCAGTGTCCCTGCCTGAAGAACTAAACAGAGTACGATTATCGCGACACAAGCTGGAACGCTGGTGTCATATGCCCTTCTTTGCCAAGACAGTCACTGGCTGCTTTGTCCGTATTGGCATTGGAAATCACAACAGCAAACCTGTTTATAGGGTGAGTTTAGTTCCGAGGGATTTAGTTCTTTTTATAGTGCTGTAATATAATATTTGCAGCTTTGAAATTCTCAGGTATGTGTGATTGTTTGAGTGATTAACATAAAAAGACTGCTTATAACCAGAAAACATAATTGCTGCCAAACAAGTAGAGGAGACTGGTTTAAAAATAAATCTATGGGACCAGATAGGTGAAGAGATATATTTAGTGAGAGAGAGGGAGCACTAACAAAGGCTATTCTTCCAGTTTTGGTTCATGCCCTCTTGTCTCATCATTTGTATTGCAAACTAGAGTTCGTGACTCTGCTTTGACCAAGTAAGAATGAGTAACATTCACACTGTATTTCTGGAATTGTTCCCAAGCTAATGCGTGGTCTCTGTTCTCTTTTACAAAGTGTCTTTAGTACATCAGTGTGCCTCAGAAGAGAAGGTCATAGGGAACATAGTTTTGGTTTTCTGTTTCACTGCTTTAACTGCACAGTCATAGGATGCAATAATATTCTCTAAAATTGCATTAAAAAGGTCCCAAGAGGGCACTGTGTTTAGTACGTGAGCATCACTGGTGTATTTCATTTGGGACATATGTTAACCCAAACTAGCCTTAATTGAAAAGGAAATAGGAAAAATTAAGAAAGTGTACATCATTTGGTCAGGAAGGCCAAACTGAGAAGACAGAAAAACTGCATCAAGCATTCAGATGGTATAATTTGTCAACTCAAAGGTGATGCATCAAACAACTAATTCAGTACCTGATAATGTACACTGAAGAGTCTTGCTTTCCTTGATCTAGTTAGAATTGTTAGTTAAAGGTTTTTGATCGCTTCTGAAAATGTTTGAATATGCCACATATATTCCAAGAACACAAAACAAACTCCTCTTGCGTCCTTCCTCTTGTGTATTTTACTCTGTGATATAGGTTGCTGAAATAACTGGTGTGGTAGAGACTGCAAAGGTTTACCAGCTTGGTGGTACCCGGACAAACAAAGGACTACAGTTGCGGTAAGATACCAAAGTAATCCTCATCGGTTCATGAATCAGTGTCCTTTTTATAGCAAATAAGGTTCTCTGTGTGGTTTGAAGATGAGAGCTAAAAAGCAGACTGAGCATTGCCATGCTGCTTACTGCTAGAATGTTGGGGTTGGGTTTGTTTGGGTTTGGTTTTTTTTTTTTTCCCTTGGGCATAATGGGAATTATAAAAAAATCTTATGCAGGGACTTGTGATTGTGTTGACATCTGAGCAATTAATTTACATTAGTAACCCATGATTGTTTGTACATGCCTCTTGAGCTTTGCAATACCCTTTTACATCTTTCTCCACTGTTGTTATAATCAGATGTTAGAAATATGTATCATTTAATAAAGGCATACATGATTTGGTCTGTCATATGTGTTACAATGTAAAATGGTAATTTGAAGAAGCTGGTGAGGTAGGACAAGATGATGATAACCATTTGGGAGAAACAGTAAGGCATGTGGAGATGCATGTGGGTGCAAGTGTGGAGTGATAAAAAAGTCTTACCTAAGCCCATTGTGATACTCAATAACTTCTTAGGCTATGTCAGGAGAGAGCCACATGCTTTGAGTGAAATTTATCCCATGGTAACTAATTTTAGTATTGGTTAGTAGCAGCATAGTAGTTTAGCTGGTAGTGCCAAAAGTAGTGCTCTGCAGAAAATGTTTAGCGATTTCTGTCTTTGGCCAATGAATGAAAAATTAGATAGGGGTTGGCTCCAGCATTGTATAATTCAGTACTGCTTAAAGGTTACTTCTACTGGTACGAACATGAAGGAGCTTTGTGTTTCTGAAGATCATGTCGTGGGTCACCAAATAGGGTATGTAAGGTTTAGGTGTGAGAGAGGTCTGTTTCTGTTTCTTCCCCAGGGTTTTACTGTTACAACTGAGCGACTGTTTCCTGCAGACTCGCTGTCTAGTATTCCTTTGCATTACAACTAATAGCTGATGTAGGCTCCTGAACTGTGGCTGACCTGACTGAAATTAGGAATGGATAGTATGCAAGCCACAAGTGTCTGGTTTTGGGTTTCTTGAATCAGTTTAGACCTATAGACCCAAGATTACAGCTCTGGAAGAATGTTGTTGCACTTTGTTGTTGCAGGCATGGCAGTGATTCACGTGTGTTTCGTTTGGAGTTTGTCTCAAATCAGGAGTTTACTGAAAGTGAGTTTATGAAGTGGAAGGAAGCGGTAAGTTTGCCAGACTTTAGTTACTTCTTAGCAGCCTTCTGCCAAGGATACTTTAAGTGGAAAGTAACTTCTTTGTCTCTTGTGTTTAGATGTTCTCTGCTGGGATGCAGCTACCCACGCTAGATGAGATAAACAAGAAGGAAGTGTCCATCAAAGAAGCCCTCAACTACAAGTTTAATGACCAGGACATTGAGGAGGTAAACAGCATGTGGTAGTAAGGCTGTTGGTAGTGCTTAAAGGTGACAGGAACTCCTGGAGTAGAGTGGTAGCTGTTACAAAGCAAAATGATTATGGCATTTGCTTCCCAAGAAGGAAATAAAAGGCTCAAAATGAAGTTGCATAGCTGGATAGAGTAGCTAGGTGATCTAGCTGCTGTTTGGTGCTCACTCCTGCTTTACTTCATCCTTTGTGCCCTGTTACCTCCTCTTGAACTTGTGTTGCAGAGCTCTGAGCTCCTAACCTGAGTATGGCAACTTGGTTCTCAAGTTCTGAAAAGCTAACAGCATCGTGATAGATGCATTTATCACAGTTTCTGCAGTTTAATACTTGCTTAATACTGACCAAGTGTGACTAGCATCAGATTTTTGTAGGTCATAAGTGAGGGGAATGGAGCTGTAACTCATTACCAAGTCACAAATTAAAAAATGCAGCAGAGAAAGAGCATGAGTAAAATTCTGTGGCAGTAAGTACATTTCTTAGGTGATACTGATCTGTTGCTTCTAGTGTTCAAGTATTGAAATAGACATTTCACATTTGCATGTTCTCGCTGGTCCCTCTGCATCTTACAGATTGTGAAAGAGAAGGAAAGGTTCAGAAAAGCACCTCCGAATTATGCTATGAAGAAAACTCAGCTGTTAAAGGAGAAGGTGAGAGATGAGATGATGCCTGCAAGCTTAATGCAGTCTTTGATTTTGAAGAACTGGAGCTCACCTGGATTTTGGCAGTAGTCAGCAGTAAGCTTGACTTTAACTCTGCAGCTAAAAGGTGGATCTCAAGGTTCATTGCTGGGTTCGGAACACTTAGAACCCAATTAAAGCTATTGCATTCTTTTTCTATGGGCAATTGCCAACAATTATAGCTGTCTCTTTTTGTGTCCTTTAAACAAGAATGTCTTAAGCTGTTTTGCTTTAGAAACTTTTTCTTTTTTCTTTTTTTTTTTTTTTTTTCCAGGGTGCCCTATAATAACATTTGAAAGTACTTTTAAACACAGGAAAAGAAAAGGTTGTGTTAAATTGTCTTTTACTTAGGGGTGACTGACTTGTCATCGCTTTATGGCCAGTAATTTATATTAAAAAGAATACGTTGCTGAAAGATTTACTTGCCACTGCACTATTTTACATGTAGACCTCCTGGAACGAATAGACTGAACAGTGCTGAGAAGCCAAAACCAGGAAGTCAAGTAAACAAGTGGTCTTAAGTATCTCTGAAGATAAAGATGGACATAACATGTTTTGTTTGGGTTTTTGTGCAGTCCTTTTTCAAGACTTTTGTGCTTCATATACAGTAAAACCAAATAGTTTGTATTAATTTTTAGTTCTACATTCTTTGGCTTAACTGTATTGTTTAGTCATAATTTTTCTATGCACGAATATGTAAATTGTTAGTTTTCCATCGCAGAAGGGTGCAATTCCTCTTTGTTGTCACCAGGTGGCATAATAAGCTACCGTTGTTGCTCTGGTGTTGTGGTAGGTGATTCTCCAGCTCCCTGAAATAAGTGGCAACTGACAGCTGCGGAAATAGTAATTCTTTTCCTTGGCTGGTAAATAGTGATATTAAATTTTAATCAAACCTGTAACTTAAATCATCTGACTTGCCTTCCTCATTCTGGGACTAGTGTTTCCTACGTCTTCCTTAGTTTAAGGGGTTTCAAAGGTTTTCAGAGTTCTTCAGAGTAAGAAGTTCTATTTTGCCTTGAGCTGTTCAGCTCTTTGTTGTATTCTAACCGTGCAGGGTAGAACATTTGCAACTGGAATAGGGTTAGGTGGCTGATTCATGGGTCTATCCCTCATTTCTCTGACTAGCTCTGTGGTAGAGAGTAGTGCCTAATGAGTTACTGTTTGGTTCAAGGCTATGGCTGAGGACTTGGGGGACCAAGACAAGGCCAAACAGATTCAAGATCAGCTTAATGAACTTGAAGAGAGAGCAGAGGCCCTGGATCGTCAACGAACAAAAAACATTTCTGCAATCAGGTAAGAAGCAAATACTGGGAATTTTCTTTCCTAAATGGTATCAATCAAAATATACAAAGAAGAGAAGCTAAAGTAGTAGTGAATTAACTGCAAGATTTTGTCTCTTCTTTCCTGTACAATATATTGATGAAATATGTGTCACGATAGCTCTATTAGTGCTCACTTCCTTGTATCTGTCATTCAGTTAAAACTGTCATAAATGTAAACTCTCTTCCACATACCCCAGGTAGCAGTTGTGTTGCAATAAGAGTAATTTGTGATCAGGATGAAGCTGTCAGGTGTTTTGTTGTGTAGGGATTAATAAATGAGTCACTTTCTTTTTCTTTCCCCCACCCTCCTTTTTTTCTTTTCTGCAGTTACATCAACCAGAGAAATAGAGAATGGAATATCGTTGAGTCCGAGAAGGCTCTTGTGGTAAATAGTGCTGAATTAATACTTCTGTACCAGTAGAGATGAAGTGGTGCAAAGGGGGTTAATTGCATGGTGAAGTTATTAATTTTTTGTAATGATCTATAAAGTCTTTCATATAGGCAAATTACATGATTTTAAAGCATTTTATCCTTTTGATCAACTCAGTTACCAGTGGATTACTGACTGTAATAGTGACTTAGTGCATTTTGTATGGGAAAGAAATCAGAAAGGAGACTTCAGAGAATAAAATAGTAAAGGAAATACTCAATTCTCTGCAGTAACACTTCTATTAAGGAAAAGTTAAGCTTGTTAACAAATGGTTAAGCCTTAACTATCCTGAGAGTTGTGCGCCTACTTTGTGTTATATTCAGAAAAGACAGTTTTGCCCAGTGAAGCATAGGACTGTGGGTGTGTCAAAATCGTTCTAATCTTTACTGCTGTTGCTGGTTTTCCTCTGATCTTGATTTTATATATAGCTGCTGAGTGCTTGCATGGACGGGGTGCTGTGGGAGGATTTACAAGGGTACAAGTAGCTAACTCTGCAAAACCATGTGCTTTCTATTCTTCAGGCTGAAAGTCACAGCATGAAAAACCAACAAATGGACCCCTTTACTAGGCGGCAGTGCAAGCCCACGATAGTGTCTAATGTGAGTGTAATACTTGAGTTCAATTGAGGCAATTTCCAGAGAAATAGAAACCAATATAATGCAGAGAGTAGGAAGGAAAATGTTGTTTGTGTTCATTCCCAACTGTGTCATATGCTATTAACGCTCCAGATGCCAGGGTGAGATACAGTTAAGTGAGATCCTGGTCTCGCTATCCCAAAAGAAGGAAAAAGCAAATTTTTTTTTTTTTTTTATGGAAAGTATGAAGGACATAAGTCATGTGGGTATGTACATGGAGAAGCAACTGTGGTTTAGAATTATGTAGTGAGTTTTTTTATGTAGAATTACTCAGATTTGGTTAGCTCCAGGAAGACGGTTTGCTTTAGGTGTGAGTTTCACTTCTAAGTAATTGAAACTTTCCTGAAAGATCTGTGAGAAGAGAGAGGAGACCAGACATTTTGGGCCTGTGTTGGATAAAGTAGTTTAACAGAAACTTTCCCCGTGATGCTGTGGCAAAATGTGCTATTGCAGTCCCTAGCTATATAAATGATGGGTAGCAAGGTGATCAGCTCCTACCTCTAAGCAACCTGGCTTTGTTGAGGCCTGTTGTAGAATGTATACAATTCTGGTACCGGTACTTTAAAAAAAAAAAAAAAAAAAAAAAAAAGTCAGTCTGGCCCTCATCAGTCTCCATAAACTGGCAAGGGAATAGGGAAGGAATTTTATTGCAGGTCTTGAATTAAACAATTATTTCTGAAATAATTCGTTATTAGAAAAGAATCATAACTGAGTAGCTTTATTATGGTAGACAACAATTATGTAAAGCAAATAGTTTTCTGAAGATTTCCTCTCTCTAGTAGAGTGTTTCAGCCAGAACTGTGAGCTGAGAGCAAATGCATCTGACAGTAGTATTAAGACTAGTCACAGGAGCAAACCATATCAATGGAAAATGTATTTCTCGTTTTCTCAAAGAAAGACTTTGAAGGATGACTTTTAGTTTGTTACTGTCAGATGCATTAAACAGGTATCAGGATTATTTCAGTTCTCTCTGAGATCCTGAAGACTGGGCTACCAATCTACCAATTGGGCTACAGCCACTTATGGTTTTAGATTTGTGGATATGAGTGCTGTTTTAACAAAATGGCAGTATAGTTTTTGCCAATTTAAATATGGTGATTTTTTTTTTCTTTCTTTTTCCTTATTTTTTCTTTTTCCCCTCCTCAGTCCAGAGATCCTGCTGTCCAAGCTGCCATCCTTGCCCAGCTAAATGCAAAATACGGGTCTGGTGTGTTACCAGATGCTCCAAAGGACATGAGTAAGGCAAGTTTCCATTTCTGTCTTCTGTTACATTCCTCCTACTGTCACTGTTTTGCTCTAGGAGCTTATGACTAATAGTAGATGTGCATGCTTCAGTTCTAGAAATAGGTATCCTGTAGAGCATTATCGTAGAAAAGAAACAGCTTTCTCTTTCTTGGGGAAAGAAAACAAAGTTTTTCTAGCAGTATGAAGGCTAAACTAAGCACGTTTGTGACAGAACTGGGGTACAACATTTTAATCTCTGTTTATCTGCACAGATAAGGGTTGAAGACTTACCTGTAGTTTTTATTTCAGGGTCAAGGGAAGGATAAAGATGTGAACTCTAAATCAGCCAGTGACCTCTCAGAAGATCTTTTCAAAGTGCATGACTTTGATGTAAAGATTGATCTTCAGGTTCCCAGTTCAGGTAGGTGTTCCAGCTGAGTTTGTGGATGTGACTGTCCATGTCATTATGGTAGAGCTCACTTCTTACAGAATAGTTCTTTCAAAATCATTGGTGGGCTTCTGAAAACAGGAGTGAGGGCTCAGGGTTTGTCATCTTGGCAAGTACCTTGAACTGAGGAGGAGGGGATGTGTGCTAGTGACATCCATTGAGAAAACAAGAACAACTGTATTGTGTTAGACTGAAAGGCTGTATATCCCCATATCCTTACTCCAAATACCTAGGGAGAAAAGGAGGTAATGAGTTTTTTCTGGTGTACTTTTCCAGTCTACAGTATCTGTGACTTGCTTAATCTTTGGGGAACAGACAAGAGTATTGTATTAATTGATATCTACCTTGCTACTTATTTCATTAATGTGTCTAATCACTTTTGAGGACAGATAAACTTTGAGTGTCTGTAATGTCCTGCTCCATAATCTGTGTACATTCTATGTGGATGATGCTTTTTTTTTTTTTTTTTTTTTTTGATTTTGAACCTGCTGCTTTCCTGAGTTGCTGTTCCTTAACTTTGGTATTGCAAATAGTATTGAAGCAAAATTTTAGGGGAACCAAAACACTGGGCAGGGAGTGAAGGTATGCTTATTGACACAAACTTGCTGACCCTTTCCTCTTTGTGATCCTGGCTTTGAGAGCTTGAGATGTGTGGCAAGAACAGTTTAGTATCATAGAATCATTTAGGTTGGAAAAGACCCTTAAGATCATGGAGTGCAACTGTTAACCTAAAACTACTAAGTCCACCACTAAACCATGTCCCTACACACCACATCTACATGTCTTTTAAATGCCTGCAGGGATGGCAGCTCATCCGTTACCTGGGCAGCCTATTCCAATGCTTGATAACCCTTTTGGTGAAGAAATTTTTCCTAATACCCAATCTAAACCTCCCCTGGTGCAACTTGAGGTTGTTTCCTCTCATCCCATCAAGCTGTTTTCCAGTGGAGGGAAAGCATGGGAGTATACTAGTGCAATTTGACTCATGAGGATTAGAGCTGAAGTTTCTTGGAGGACAACAATTTAGGAAGTACAGTAAGAACACACAAAGACTTACAACCTTGTCAAGAAGGGAAAGTAGGAGAGGTTGTCTTTCCAAACTAGGTTGAGATTGGAACTCTGGATATAAGACTACAGAATGAGGTGGGATGCCAAGAATAGGAGACTTCTTGAAGCAGGTAGTGGGAGTTATGAACTTCAGAGAGTTAGCAAGCAGATGAGGGTTAGGCACTGAAGGACACTGAAAACCAGGAATGTGACTGAAAAGAGAAGAACGAGACACACAGTATAGGTAGAGTTTTACATATGGCTGTTTGGGGTTGGTTTTTTTTTTTCCTCAGGCAGAACACCATTTTGGCATCTTACTTTGTGCAGTTTCCTTTCTTAACAGAAGAACCTGGGGATTGGTTAAAATGTGTGTTGTAGACATGGATATGAAGTTTGACTTCTATCCGCTTATTATGTGTCTCTTTGTGCTTGCTGTTCTCATGGGATGATTTATCAAAGACCCCAGAACTGAGCCTGAAGGCTCTGTTTGTATTGTGAATTCAGTGTGCTACAGAGTAATGAAGGAATACTACTTACCGGCAGAAAGCAGGATTAACAGAGTCAAAATTGCACATGCTTTATCTGTGAAGATAAGCTATCAGATATTGCCTGTATTAGTAACTGAAGCTCTAACCTGATGTATATTAGAGAAGCCAAATGTGATTTTGTAGTGGAGTTGTGAGCAAAAGCAACAAGTGAAAATCTGTAGTTTTCATGTATTTCGGTCCTCACTCTTTTCTTGTCCCCAACAGAATCTAAGGCACTGGCCATCACCTCCAAGGCTCCACCAGCAAAAGATGGTGCCCCTCGGCGATCATTGAACTTGGAGGACTACAAAAAGAGGCGGGGGCTTATTTGAGCATGCCCACTCTGCTGCTTCTGATCCTGCATGCTCCATGACGATGTCCTACCTTTTCTTCCTCCCTTTTCAGTTCTCCCTTCTGGGTTGGAGCAGCAATGGAGCTGGGAAGAGACTCTAAAACTGCCAGTCATCTGTAACATAAACCATTCAACTATTTACTGTATAGACCTCCCTTCTTGCCCTTTCTTCCTGCCCCCCTCACAAATGTGGATCTGTGCTATTTGGGGTTTTCCCATTTCTTTTAGTTTGAGTTTTGTTTTTATTTTGTTGATGCAGCTCGTTGGTCCACTCTGTGTTCAGTATTAGCCTGAGGTCTGGATTTCCATAGGAATCTCTTGGTGGCCGCAGAATCCGCACTTGGTGATCTCCCTTTACATACCACCACAGGCATGGTGAATAAACATTGGCGCAAGACCTTTGTGGCTGGAAGGTCATCTGCACTTTCTTCCTCCTCTTTTTCCTCCTTCATCCTAGCTTTGGAGAAGGGAATCTTCAAAAACTGGCTTAGGTTCAAAGTGTAAATTTTTTTGGGAGGGTTGTGTGACTTTTTTTCAGGTGTTTTTTATCATTTTTAAGCTGCAGTACTATTTGTATCCGTCTGTCACAGTTCTTTACGGCTGTTTTGAATTTCTACCAGCTGTACTTGAGCATCTGAAACTGCAAGAAAGAAACTCATTAAATGTGATTCTTCTTACTAAAACGGCTTGGCTGATATAGCTGTTTAACTTCATGTTCCATTTTTTTACTTACACTTAACTGATGAGAGAGGTACACAGCTCTTGATGTGGGACTTGTCATCTATAGCACATCTGGAGTCTCCAGCTATAACTGAGTGGAGTAGCTTTTTCTGGGATGGCCCTGGGGTGCTCATTGGTTGGGCTTTAATTTGTTCTTCAAGCCTCCAATATTACATATTTGTTAAGTCATCGTGTCTTCACTGGGCTCCAGCTCACTTTGTTTCTTGCTTTGTGAACCATTTAAAAGGGGCTTCTATAAACAAACAAAAAATTTAAAAAAAAAAAAAAAAATCACTTTGTGTGGAAGGGGAAGGACACAGTAAGGACATAGTAGAAAGGTCAGTGGGCAATGTATGAGAGGTAGCTGATGTACGTTTTTCATGTATAAACCAGTACAAGTGGAGTGCAACACTAGCACAAGAATTGTATGGCTTTATGGAATATTTGACTGGACACAAGGTGACAGCTAAATTATCACTCAGGTGTTAAAAAAAAATAAAAATAAAAAAAAAATCAGATTGTAAATATAAGTGACATTTAACAAAGAACTTTTCCAAACAAGATACAACTGAATATATGGAGCTAAGAACTAAATTAAAAGAGAATTAGAAGTCTAAAAGGTTAGAGGCCCTCGTTCAGGTAAGCGTGCAAGCACGTGTTTGTTCCTACTCAGGCCAGTACATATATAATAACTTAAGCACTGAACTGGATAGGAATGTTTCTGGGGGACCCTGAAGAGGGAAAATGCTGATGCTCTTCTTGTGTCAGAGCATTACTGTTTTTCTGAAATCATGCACTGGTTACGTTTAAACCTGTGTTTGATACTTTCTTGTTGGATTCTTAATGAAACTTTAATCTAGTTCTTATTTAACTTTCTCTTCCTTTTTTAATAGTAGCTTTAAAGAAACATCATGTAATTGTGTGCAGATTGATACTATGAACTGTGTATAAAAAGAAAATCAGCCTATGAAGCAGCTCTTCTCTACTATGTAAACGAATAATTAGGAATCCTTTAATACTTATTTACTGCATAGTCCATAGTTCTAGGACACATGTGGGTTATTCTGTAAATAAGTAATCATAGACTGCTTTATTTGATGGCCTATTTTAGCAGCTTCTCTGGAGTTGTAGTAGGCTCTCACGTATATGTACTTTTAACTTTTTAAGAGTGGGTTTATGGAATCTACCATGACAACTTCATAGGAGACATCGTGATTCACTGTGTAGATATGCATTTGATATGTTTTTTGTTTTTTCAACAGCTTCAATGATGATACAGATTTGTAATAAAAAAATCTAAACTTATTTTACAATAGCCAGTTTTCAAAAAAATCACTCTCCAATGCTTTTCAGAAATTAATTGCAAAATCAAGCGATTCAGGAACTGATTTTTCCACAGAAAGGCCTCAGAGCTCTGAGGCTCAGTGACGAGTGGTCTCTAAAGGTAAAGTTAACTCAAATTCAGTATTTTTAATATGTTTGCCCTTGATATATTGGTTTTAGGTAACTCCTACATTTGGTAACACAGGGATAGTCTATACTACAGCCAAAATGTCGACGAGACCTGTACAGTGTTGTGAGTAACTTTTAGTGGAGATAACCGAAACGAGAGGAGAATGCGGTAAGTTTAGAATGCAGGTTTGAATGGTGGACTATGTCCCACTTATCTGCAGCTATGAAACTGCCGCTTACCCTCTCAAAGTCTCTGGATTCTGCTGAAATACTGTTTTTAAGAGGGGCAACAGTCAGTAAGTTATCATACAAACCTCTTATATTGAGAATAATACATCAAGAAAGTACTCTTGAATAGTTACAGAACTGTGTATGAAAGCTGTAATCTTTTTTCCTTTAAGTGCATGTAAAGGTGAGTGACTACACCTCCCACTCATTAGAGAGGGAGAGATTTGTTTGCTTTGTTTCACTGGTGTCCTAGCATAGTTCATCACAATTGTACAGACTTCTATAAATAAACTTGGTTTGTTGGTTTAATAAGGTTGATTGTTTATCCCTTGATCTGAGGTGCTAAGGGTTTGCTATCTGGAATTTGTTTTTTCAGGAAGTGACACTTCATTTATCAGTCTGGATGATTTTATCTACAATACTAATACTGTAAAATAATTAATGAAATGTAAGCCCCCTCTTTTGCAAGAGCAGCTGTTGTCTCTAGTTACTCCAATGACTGGAGTTCCTTCTTACCACTAGGATCAAACAGAGCCTCTTGGAAGGTCAGTTCACTTGCACCTCTGCTGCATTTCACTAAAAACACAGACTTTGCTTGTCCTGTAGAAATTCTGACTACTTTTGTAATCAAAGATGCTGAAGCATGTAGCTGAACTTCGAGAGGCTACTGAATGAGATGAAGCAAGACTGTTATCAGGGGTTGTGTGGTGGGAGGATGAGACATATAACAGGCTTAAGTTGAAACAGGGCAAGTTCTGCCAAGATGTAAGTCAGAGAGTGGACTAGCTTGCCTGGAGAGATTTGTTGTTCTGTCTCTCTTTTGGAGGCTTTCAAAAGAAGGCTGGATTAAGCCATGGGTAGCATGGTCCAGCCTTGTAGCTTACCCAGTTTTGAGCAAGAGGGTGGACTGGAGACCTCTGTGAGCTCCCCTCTGACCTGAATTTTCCTATGAGTCTAAGTAATTTCATAATGCTTTCTCCAGTTCTGTCTGTCTTCCCTGTGCGTACTGCCCCCTCCCCATCCTTCCAACATGCAGCACACAGAATTTGTCTTACAGGCGTGGTGGCTTACCGTGAGCAGTGTGGCATTTCCCAACACATACCCTTTCTGAGACTCTCTGGGGCGTGTATGTCTGTAGAGTTCATGCTAGGGCTGTCTGTTAAACAAAATCCTCCCTATAGATTTATCACTGAACAGGCTGGAAGGCTCAGCCTGTTACACTGTAGATAACTGAGGTTTGATCAGCAAAGTGTTCCTTAGATGCACTTGGAACAACAAAATACATCTCGAGTTTTCCACCTCCTTATGAGCTTTTTTTAAATGCATGTGCTTTTAAGCTGCTGTGCAAGGTCACGGATTTTCAAGGAATCTTTGGGACAAAAGGGTCTTGAGGATACATTGACAGTTTTTAAGTGGCTTTGGGAAGGAAAGTCAACTAAAGGAAAATAATGTTGTGCCTCAAAGGAAAAGGTGGAAGCGGAAGAAGGTGAGAACTGAAAATAAGGAGTTTGCACAAATGCTTCACTGGTGATACATGCTGGGAAATAAAAGGCACATGGATGCCATCTCAAATTTGGACTTTGGCATCTTTGTTTTTCCCCCCCCCATTTGAACTAAAAGATAGTTAAGCTTGTCCAGACCATTTTGAATTTTGGGGTTCCTAGTTGTGGGGAAAAAAGGACAGTAACTTAGTCTTTTAGATGGAGATGCTTAAGTAGCCAAATAAATGGGTGAATTTTCTTGTTTTATTTGGAATGGTTAAGCACTTGCTGGTTCTACCTTACCACCACCGTCATCAACTGCTTGAGATTTTAGCCCCCTCCCCAGCAGCTGAAGGAATATAATGTGAGCAATTTCTTCAGTCTCATACTGTATGGAGTTATCTGGGTCAAAAAAACCCAAAAAACAAAAAAGCTTTTTCTGCTTTACCAGTTGGACTGTAGGGGTAGAAGCAGCAGTATCCAGCTAAGAGTATGAGGAGTTAAAGGAAGTAAATTTAAGTAGGAGCTTCCCTGGAATAGCTAATATGCTGCAATTACCTATGAGTAACAGAGGGTAAGTATTGATAGTACTTACAATGGTGTATCTGCCATTTTGTGTTAAACCACGTGTAGAACACTGTCCAGTTTTGGAGTTCCCTAGTTCAAGGAAGATTTCAACCACCTGGAGCAAGTTTAATGGAGGGCCACCAAGATGGTCAGGGGCTGGGGCTTGTTCATCTGGAAGAAGGTAATGACGTAGTACTGTAATATCTCATTACTGTTGTTAGTAACAGGCTGTAAGCTTAGTACTGAGTCTGCAAGGCCTCAGGACTGAGGCTTAACAGGCTTCTCTTTCTGGACTTTTCTTGACCTGTCTGTAGCTTTGTTTTACTTAGCTTTGCTATAACCATGATTTCTCTAACTGGTCAGGTGTCTGTGGCTAATCTGTTTTACTTCTGTTTACTTTTGTGCAGTGCAACCATAGTTTTACATATGTAAGAGTAATAAGCAGTTATTTTATGTAGAAGGAGATATTTATGACCAAAACAATGGTGTAGTGGAGAGAAATGCTGGTGTGGTATGACAGCAGAGACCTTTAGAAGTGGAAACAAACTGCAATTACTAATGAGTAACAGAAGGTGAGTATTGATAGTACTTATGATGGTGTATCTGGCATTTTGTGTTAGACCACATGTAGAACGCTGTCCAGGTTTGGGGTTCCCCAGTTCAGGAAGATTTCAACCACCTGGAACAAGTGTATGGAGGTTTTTGTTTTAAACTCCAGACTAGCATGGAGAAGTACAGATGGATGATAGGGCACGTGTATGGAACTGGAGACCCTCACCAGTGGTCGAGTATGTGCTTGTTGTTTGGGGGGTGGGGTTTTTTGTTTTTGTTGTTTGTTTGGTTGGGGTTTTTTTAAAGGCAGAACCAGAACTGGACAAAACTGTGTTTAGGGAGTAACAGAACAAGGAAATTGTATCTAACATGTGAAGGGTACTGTATATCACCGTATACTTTGGATGTAGAGTGGAGCTGTAGCTCAGTGAGGAAAGAGAAAGATGTAAAAGCATGTTAGCAAACATAAAAAGGACCCCAAGTAGATCCTAGAGGGAGGAGAAAGAAAGCAGCAGCATATTTCTCCCAAGAAAGGACTCCAGATGCTGACAGCTTCGTGTTATCCTTTCCAGCAGTCTGGAGCTATTGACTTTGAGACCCAAAGGAGCAATAGAAGGGTGCAAATAACCCCTAGAAAAGAAAGAGAGAAATGTGTGTTACAATTTTAACTGTATTGCTGTGACTACTTCTGTATAAAAATAACTGCATTATTATCTCTTTTCCTGTAATAATTAGATCTAGGCTAATAGCAATCCTTCAGTTAGGTTAAGATTCCCATATTGTAACAATAAATTCTTAGCTTTACTTACATATATGTTATGCTTCCTCTTTGCCCATAAACAAGATCTTCAGTGTAACAGAAGAGGTAACTTCAGGAGGAGCGAATAGCAGCCTTCCAGTAAACGTGGAGAAGTTGTCAGGAAAGTAGCCTGCTTTTTACAGTTGTGTGTGGTGGAAGGATGAGAGATGATGGCATAATTTGAGACCGGAGGTTCCGATTAAAGGTAATGAAACTCCTTTGGGAGGACAGTAAATCAATGGAACAGGCTGCCCAGAGGGGTTGTGCAGCTTATCATTGGGAGGCTGGATAAAGCCCTGAGCCCCGTGGCCTTGGAGCTGACCATGCTGGGTGCAGGAGGTTAATCTTGGGGACCTCCTGAGGTCCCTTTCAATCTAAATTATACTATGACCCTATTTACAGTAAATTCTAAGTGAAACTCGAGTTTACTTTGCTGTAACTTGTCTGCTCCATAGTCAAGCTGTTCTAAGACAACTGATAGGAGTTACCCAGGTTGCCAAACTCAGCACTTAGCTATTTGCAAGTGGGGATTACAGGCTATGGATTTAGTTAGTCTGGCTTCTCTAAACATTCAGTCCATGCATAAGTTTCTTAATTTATATATTTTAATTGAATGGAAAATTTAAAGAACAGTTCTGCCCGCTGCTGGGGGGACAGCGACTCTCTCCGTCTTGGGAAGAACCTGGAACTTAAGAACTGTCTCTTCCTAAATCCTCAGCATCCTGGACTCCAGTAGTCTGTGGGTGATAAAGTATGTTTTCTGTAAAGCAAATAATTAATCTGAGTGTGATTAGGTTGGGTAGAATGTATTTGGGGTAGAATGTATTCTTTAGTTAACTTTGCATTTGGTCTTCAGTATTGACACACGAGAGGAATTATTTGAAATGGAAAAGGGCTGTTTTCTCTTTATAAGTGCTGGCACTTAGTGTCAAAAAGTGAGCAAGCTGAATGCTTTAGGAGACTTAATACCCTTATGCAGTATGAATTAAGGCAGTGTAATTTCCTTTCTTAAAGAGTAATAGTTATGGAGGGGTGTTCTTTGTGGGGTTTTTTTTCCTCCATGTCAAGCTTAACAAAAAAAAGTTGATTGACTTTCCTTATATTATTTGATCCTGACAATAGCTGATGTCTTTCTAATTCCTGAAAACAAGCTGCAGACTCTCTCCTCTACTAAAATTACTTGTATGCCATTCTGAGCTTCTGTCTTTCCGCACATTTGTAATCCCCTGACAACAAAAGAAACACTGAGCCCTAATGAGAGTGGGAAAGAGGGGTCATAGTCTGGAAAATACAGAGAACCTCTGGCATGAGGATGAATATGATGCAAACTTCAAGACATAATATATGCTGCTTTCTGATAGCTAGCCATCCACCTCTGCCAAATGTGGCACCTGGTTTGAATGAACCACATTACTTTCATCCATGTTATAGAAAACCATCATGCAGTAAGTAATTTTCTGAAATTATTTTTAAGGAATGTTAAAGTCTTGAAATACGTTAATAGGGAAATTGGTGGTTACTCATAAAACACTTACAAGCAACATCCCTGACTTAACTGTATGTGCATAAATTATCATGGATCCTCCACAAGTTTGTTTGGTTTCAGTAAATGTAAAAAAATTTGTGATATGACAGCTGTGGTTTTGAGTACTGTTCTGGAGAAATTACAGCAGGTCAGTGCAGAAAACCATGATCACAACAAAGGAGGAAGGAAAGAAAGCCATTGGGGAAAAAACTTGCTGGAAGTCTCAGGTTAATGTCCTAAATCTCATTAATTCTCAAATAAATATATCACATTTCCTCAGTCTTCCTGGGGCAGGTTTTTGTTTTGTTAGTAAACCTCTTTCAGCTTGTTATGCAGAAAATACAAGGATGGATAGGGTAGTAAATTACACTGCAGATGAGTAACTTTGTCAAGTTGTTAAAGCCTATTTTGACAAGATTCATAAATACAGCTTAATGCTAAATAACGTACATGGAAGCAAAGAATACAGGTTATTGTCAGGCATGAGTTTATACACGTACAATGGCCAAAATGCACCAAGTCTTTCAGGAGTTTGGATTTGTGATTCAATGGGTTGGAGGGGAAGGGGCAGTACCGATTAGAAGTTGGGAGTGATCTGCCTTCGCAAACACCATGACCAAGATCACTGTGCCTTGTTTCACTGAAAGAAATTCAGAAGATCTTCACTTAAGAGTGGGGAGGGGGAAATCTCAAGAGCTGTAAATGTGCTGGATAAAGTTTTATCTGAAATCTGTGATGATTATGACTTTGTTCTTTATGAAAGGACCATTCTCCAATCGCTTGTTTGCTCTTCATGACTATGGACAAACGTGCAATTGCTGGATACCCCACCTGGGGCACAGGAGTATTTGCCTTGAGTGCAACAGTGTAAATAGCGGCTACTTCATCCCTTCTCTGTAATTCTTCCTGGTGGCACATCTGCCAGCAGGTAAACTCACTTCCATTATTTTTCAAGGTGAAATTGCTGTGTAAAAGATCAGCTCCTAAACCTAGATGTTTTTAGGTCTATTTAGCCCCTCTTGCAGCGGATGGGAAGACTCTGTGGAAGACAGTGGGAATTGGATAGAGTCCTCGTGAAGAGTATTTTCACTCAAAGGTGACCTGAATTGCAAAGTCACTGTTCCCATGGTGATTGTTTTGTGTTATTTACTGAAAGCTAAGACTGAGGTCTTTGTAGACTGCCACACACTGAACTTTTGAATGCTGGGCAGAGGCAGCCTGGGTCATTCCTCTGGTCCTGCTCTCTTCAGGAAGTGATGTGTAATGGGATCCACTGTAATCCACCATAAAGTGAGTCATCATTCATGACAAGTTTGTTGATGCCTGGTTACTAACCATTAGTTATTACTGTAAAATTCTCATTTAAGTTCTGAAGGCTGCCTATTGCCCCTTTGTTTTTCTCTGTTCCTGCTCATTAACTTCCACCTTGAAATAAATTCTCCATTTTATCACACCTCGCATAATTATATGGTATATTAGTTCCCATTGCTGCAGTCCCTTTTTAAAGGGAACAACGGTGTTAACTTACACGTGGAGGTAGAAACCAAGTCCCGTTCATTCATAAAAGATTTTAAGATCTTCCATTTGTCAGGCTGTCTTTACATGTATTAGGTGTCAGCTAACACTGTTCTTCCAAGTACCTGGATATTTTTGGCCTGGGGTGGTAGCAGGTGGCCACAGCAGAACAATAGATATTTTTTCAGATGTTAAAATAGGGCCAGACTGAAGTGACAGTTTGCCAGGAATGAAACTAAATATCAACTTTGAAAGGAGAGGCTAGCTGAGGGGCTGGGTGAGCTGTCAGAGGGCAGAGCAAGTAGTCCATGCTGCATGACAGCATTTCTAACTCTGGCTGAGTATGGGCTTTCTCAAACACTGAAGATGAAGTGTAGGGTCTCTAAGCCCTGCTGCTCTCTGCGCTTGATCACTTCAGCAATGACAGAAAGCAGGAAGGAAGCACAGCAGCATTGTTCCTCAAACAACCTTTCTGACTGTCCCTTCATCCTGCATCCTTCCCCCTCTGCGATGGGGCTGAGCATGGAGCTCAGAAAGCAAGGTCCGGGGTGCTGGGACAGGGTGAGGGGATCTAGTGATGCTGGGGCTGTGGTGCCTGGGGAGCAAGGAGAATGAAAGGCAGCGCCTTGAAGGCTGACCCACACAAACCTGGGAACTGTTCTGAAGCAGGGCCTGGCTCCACCTGCTCTGCTGGTGGTCCCTTGACTTATTTTCCCAATCCCCTGAGCTCCGGAAAGTGAGGAGGCAATGTTGCTACTGAGCACACTGAACAACTCCCACCGCTCAGCGGTGGCTTGTAAGCACCCTTCTCCCAGTGCCTTCACTGGCTTTTTGGCACAAGTTTGTAATAACACAGCTGTACTTGATTAGATTCTGGAAAACAAATGTGCCTGGAGTTTACTATTACCTTTGTTTTCTTCATAAAACAATACACATATATATGTATATTTCTACTCTTAACTTATTACTGTGGCTGAAAATTAATCCTGGGAAAAGACTAACATGGTATTGTAGAAAGTCATTCAGTATTAAAAAGAATCGATTTGTCAAGTTCAGGGAGGCAAAACACCATTCAGCCATGGCAGGCAGCTATGGAAACCATCCACTTGGGCAAGCACATTCAAAAACATCACCTTGAGCAGCACACAGGTTTGGGGTTTTTTTTAATTTCTCTTTAAAAAAAAAAAAAGTAATAAATGGCTACAGCACGCACATCATTCAGGAAATCAACCACATCAGGGAACTCTAGGTTCTTCAGTAAAGCAATTAATGTAAAATTGATGAAAATATCTTACCTGGTACCCGTCTCTATAAACGGAAGACTATTTGAAGGTTCAGCATTTAGAAAATCTGGTGACTCTGCTCCAGAAGTCCTATAGCTGAAATCAGATTGTTCAAAAAATTTGAGACAAAGCTACTGAATCTGTTAAAGTAGCTATTAGTGAGGGGAAACAGACACACACAAACCCAAAATCCAGGGAGGAGTAGTTTTTTGAAAGTGGACTGAACCACGTGATTTGACACATCTCCTTTTAATGGACTAGCAGTCAGGCTAAGTTACAAGGTTACTCTTAGATTGAGCAAGGATAGCAAAAGGTGAGTTTCTTGAGGGGTTTCTCTTGGTGTGGGAGGACTGTGACTGCAGTCTTTGGATGTGAGTGAAATTGGTTTGCTTTCTTGGTTGTGGAACAAGCTGGTGGCTCGCTTGCTGAGCGCGTCGAGATGGTGCTCCAGTTTACACCTGCTAAAATATTTGCATGTTCTTTTTGTCTCCTGTGTCTTGATCCCAGACTTCATCTTCAGACATGAACAGAGCTAAGAGAAAAAGTAATTTAATCAAATGCATACTTCTTGCATTATCAAGAAAAGAAGAGGAGGAGCACTTATTTGTAATGGCAGAACTCTTCAGGTGAAAATTCTTACTCTAGGCAATAGCAGACCATGAGGCTACAGACCTAACTAGCATCAGATGTGAGTGCTGCATTCAGTTTCCACGAATTAAACACAGAGACTCCTGAAGCTGATAATCAGGCTGGAGGGACAGGAGTTTTGCAGAATAGTCTCTTTTTGGTCTTTAAATTGATTTGGGATTCATTTAAAACAGCAGAAGGCTTGTTAGGATCTCTGAAAAAGTAAAG
Source organism: Egretta garzetta (assembly GCF_000687185.1). Classification (NCBI taxonomy): domain Eukaryota; kingdom Metazoa; phylum Chordata; class Aves; order Pelecaniformes; family Ardeidae; genus Egretta; species Egretta garzetta. Next base: position 415,974 of record NW_009259967.1, read on the forward strand.
ATTTCCTGTGTGGGACAGATGGAAAACTATAATAAGCTTTACTTTCTTACTTAATCTGATCAAATTTTAAGAGGTAGATTTATCTCTTTTTCTATCAAGGGACTGAAAGTTTCACAGTAAAATTGTGTGCTGAGGCAGAAACGTAGTAGGTTTTCTAACAGCTTCCCAACAGGACGGACTTCTAAATACTGCAAATCTGTCAAGTGGAGAAACAAAGATGCCGTCTGGGGAAGAGCTTCCACAAGAAGGCAGGCAGACCGTCAGAAGTTTTGCCAGGGAATACTCCATTGCTTCTTTAGAGGGAGAAGCTGCATTCCTCTTCTAGGTGAGGAAGGGCTGCCATCGGAGCTGCCCTGCTGAGTCCGATCAAATATCCCGTAGGGCCATTATCGCCTCTCAGAGACAGCCAGTGTGGGATGATTAGGACAACAGTATAAGAAACAGGGCACAAAGAGAGTGCTCTTTCCCCTTGATATCTTCTCCCAACTTCTCAGCATCCACAGTTCAGGGGCAACCTGAGCCAGAACTTATTTCGACACTATTATACTTAGTAACCACCAGCAGACCTAGCCACTTTGGGTTTGTTCACGGTCTCTTTGGGAATCAGGAGAAGAGCAAAGTGATAGAAACCACTACATTTTTCACAAGCAATAGAAGCCGAGACATGGAGAGGAGCAGTCTCTGAGATTTGCTACTAAGTCTGTTGGAGGAGGAGCAAGGGTCAAGGAGAGACTACGATGGTCTTCATTGCATCCAAAATTTGCAGAGGAATTGTGGAGTGTGGGTGTGATTGCAGACTTTAAACTAGCTGACTTGTTGATAAAGATCTTGATTTTTAAATTTTTTTTCTTTTTCCAAGCAATAAATAGGTGAAGAGGAACTAAGAGAAAAAGTGGTACTGGGGGAAGCGGATGTTCAAGAACTTTTCAGTTTGGGTAGTACAGGTATGTTTGTGGTAAGCAGAAGTCAGTGATACTTTTCAAAGCCTCCACTTCTTATTTGGAACAAGAGAGCAAACTGCAATATGAACAATGTAGGAGCAGAGCGCCTGCCCAGCCATCACCCCTCTAAGTTGCCTGGCTGCTGGCATGTGCTCCTTGCCGAGGCGTGAGTAGAACCAGTGCAGGGGGTTTGCTGGTGTCAGGGAATGAGTATCGTTCCTCTGGCATGTAGCCGTGCTCACGGTCTCCTCTGCTGCCAGGGCTCAGCTGGGTGCGCTGTGCTGTCCAGAGAAAAGCGTAGAGAAATTGTTATAGAGCTTGTCAGATGCTGTCCCTGTGGCATTGCCATCTTTCTTAATTTAATTACAAGATAACTGTTGGGGACTTGTCCTAAAATCTTATTTCTTGCAGTTGGGTTGACAAGATATGCTCCATTCTCTTTTGATCCTTCTAGCATATCTTGTCTAATTACATCAAACATTGGCTATATGCCTTCATTTTCAAGGCTCTCTGCTGTTTATCCCCACCCCACTAATTATCTTTTATCATTAATGAGGTGCTGATTCTGCCTCCAGTCATAGAATCATAGAATGTTTTGGGTTGGAAGGGACCCCTAGAGGTCATCTAGTCCCTATGGCTGACTTAAATGTCTTTCAGACAAGCTCCTTCACAATTTCTACCATGCTGCTTCTTGGGTTTCAGAGGTGCTTCGTGCAAATACTCTCAAGGGTCTTGAATCACCCCTCTGTTTCCTCTCGGAGCCCCAGTCCCCCACCCTACCACCTCCAGCCACGCGTCCCTCCTTCTCCTGGTCACCTCCCAGCCTGTCAGGCTCAGCCTTCTCCCCCAGCTCTGCCCCGGGCAGTGCTCCTTGGCAGCAGGGACTGTTGCGGTCCAGAGGGAGTGAGCAGCAGGTAATTTTTTTTTTTTTGCCATGATATTCTTGAGCCCCTGTTCAGTGGCAGCTGCCAGTGGTACTGCCTGCAGTGCCAGCACCAGCTCCTGCAGTCTTATTTTAGGCTGCAAGTTACTGACAGACTTTTCCAACAGGCTGTTAAAAGGGAAATCATGTTCCAGGCTGGGACAGGGGTACAGACTCGCTGCCATTTGGTTTTTCATCCTGCCAGCTGGCTAGCATTGCTGCTCAGTCGCCACTTCAGTTTGTTAATACCTGGTGCAGCTTTTCCTTTCCTTTGCTTTAGATTTCTGTTTTAAGACAAGGTCAGAAGAAGAGATTAGTCATGAATTTGCTAGGTGAGCGTTGCTCAAATGCAGAAGGGAAGGTAACAGAGCAAATAAAGCACAGACCTGTCTTGAGGAGCAGATATGGGGGAAAAAGCCGAAAACTTAATCCTCTGTGACAAGCCATGGTGTGTAAAGCAGAGAGGAAAGACTTTTAAAACCCAGCAATATTTCCTGATCCTTTAGTACCTGTGGAGCCACTGGCACAGCCTATACATAAAGGACTGAAGGCTAAAAAAAGCAGGTTTGCAATCTCAACTGTTTGGCTGTTCATTAGGAACTCATGTCCTTATTCTGTGATCACCGTGATATTCACTGCGACATCTGAGGCGACTGCGGGGCCTTGGGACAAGACACCAAGCCTGGCTCAGGCAGGCGGTGCAGAGTTCAAGGGGTACATCTCAGAGGAGTTTGTGCCCACTTCCAGCATCCTGAATAGGCATCTTTGTGTGGACAGAGGACATCATTGTACAATGCACTAACTAAACCTGACTGTGGCATTCTGTGGCCTTGGAAGATAGCGCTGTCCATTCAACCTCCAGGCACTATTTTTTGGTAGTGCTTTAACATTTCCATTAAAACTATGAAACAGTTAAGAAGTCATCATTAAGCTGTTATGATTAGAGCTCAGAGGTTGCTCCTATAATGAAGAAAAGCAGTTCATTGCCCATTGTATCTCCAGACTTTATGGGATGGCAATTTGGAAGGACTCATACCAATGGAATTCGTAATTTACATGTTTTTTTTACTGTTTTATTGCACCAAAGCCAAAACTCTCCTTGGATTAGCCAGTCAACACTTATCTTCAGTATTGTATCATCACAAAACCATAGAATGATTGAGGCTGGAAGGGACCTCTGGAGGTCATCTTGTCCAACCCCTCCGCTCAAGCAGTGTCACCTACATCAGGTTGCCCAAGACCACATTCAGATGGCTTTTCAATATCTCCAGGGATGGAGACTCTACAGCCTCTCTTCAACAACCTGTTCCAGTGCTCAGCCAGTAAAAAAGTATTTCCTGATGTTCACAGGGAACTTCCAGTCTTAGTGGCCCCTCTCCAGTATGTCCATCTCTCTCTTGCACTGAGGAGCCCAGAACTGGATACAGCACTCCAGGTGTAGCCTCACCAGTGCTGAGTAGAGAGGAAGGATCTTCTCCCTCAACCTGCTGGCAACACTCCTCCTAAGGCAGCCCAGGACTGTTAACTTATTTTTTTGCCACAAGGGCGTGTTTCTGGCTCACATTTGACTTGGTGTTCACCAGGACTCCCAGGTTCTTTTCTGCAAAGCTGCTTTCCAGCCAGTTCACTCACAACATCATGTACTGGTAACTAGGGTTGTTCCTCCCCTGGTGCAGGACTTTGCAGTTCCCTTTGTTGAGTTGCATGAGGTTCGTATCAACCCATTTCTCCAGCCTGTAGAGGTTCCTTGGATAGCAAGACAACCATCTGGTGTATCAACCACTCCTCCCAGTTTTGTGTCAAGGGTACACTCTGCTCCATCACTCCCAGTTTTGTGTCAAGGGTACACTCTGCTCCATCATCCAGATCATTAATGAAGATGTTGAACAGTACTGGACCCAGTATTGACACATTGGATAAAATGCTAGTTACTGACCCTCTGACTGGATGTTGTGCCACTGATCACCACCCTTCACGCCTGGACATTCAGTCCGGTTTCAGTCTACCTCACTGTCTGCTCATCCAGCCCGCAGTCCATCAGCTTCTCTATGAAGATCATGCGGGAGACAGTATCAAAATCCTAACTGAAGTCAAGGTAGACAATATTCACTGCTCTGCCCCCATCTACCAAGCCTATCATTTAATTGTAGGTTATCAGCTGGTCAAGCATGACTTCCCCCTGATGAAGCCATGATGACTACTCCCAATAACCTTCTTGTCCCTCATGTGCCTGGAAATGGTTTCCATGATTAGTTTTTCTATCCCCTTCCCAGGGATTGAGGTGATGCTGACAGGCCTGTAGTTCCCTAGGTCTTCCTTCTCCCCCTTTTTGAAGATAGGAGTTACATTTGCTTATCTCCACTCCTCAGGCATCTCTGCCAATCACAATGATTGTTCAAAGATAATTAAGTGGCCTCAGAATGTCATCAGTCAGCTCCCTAGCACTTGTAGGTGCATCCCATTCAGCCCAGGCCTGCGTTTTGCCTGTTCTTCCTTTTGCCACTTTTTGCCAGGAGCTCCTTCTTTATCCATGCTGGTTTCCTGGCATTTTTTCCTGACTTCTTTCTCATTAGGATGGACTGCTTTTGAGCTTAGAGGAGGTGATCCTTGAATATCAACCAGCTTTTTTGGACTCTTTGTCCCTCCAGGGCCTTATTCCATGGGACTCATTCAAGCAGATCCTTGAAGAGTCCAGAGGAGAGCAACTAGGATGAATAAGGGACTGGAGCATCTCCGCTATGAGGAAAGGCTGAGAGAGTTGGGCTTGTTCAGCCTGAAGAAGAGAAGACTGAGAGGGGACCTCATCAACACGTACAAATATCTTACTGGCAGAAGCCACAACGACGGAGCCAGACTCTTTACAGTGGTGTCCAGCGACAGGACAAGGGGCAATGGGTACAAACTGAAACATAAGAGGTTTCAGTTGAATATGAGGAAAAACTTCTTTACTCTGAGGGTGACGGAGCACTGGAACAGGCTGCCCAGGGAGGTTGTGGAGTCTCCTTCTTTGGAGATATTCAAAGCCTGCCTGGATGAAGTCCTGTGTAACATGCTCTAGGAGAACCTGCTTTATCAGGGGGGTTGGACTAGATGATCTCCCGAGGTCCCTTCCAACCCTTGCGATTCTGTCATTCTGTCTGCTCTCCTGAAGTTTATGGTTGTGATCCTGTGTTTTGCTCCACTCCTTCCTCTCAGGATCCTGAGTTCTACCATCTCACAGTCACTGCAGCCAAGTCTGCCTTTGATATTTATGTCTCTCATGAGCTCTTCCTTGTTTGTGATTATGAGGTCTAGCAGAGCACCTGTCTTCTTTGGCTCTGCTGTCACTTTGGTCAGGAATTTGTCAGTGTTCTCCAGGAACCTCCTGGATTGCTTATGCCCTGCTGTGTTGTTCCTGCAGCATTTATCAGGGTGGTTGAAGTCCCCCAAGAGGACAACAGGTTGGGAACATCAAGCTACTTCTAGCTGTCTGTAGGCAGCCTCATCCACTTGTTCTTCCTGGTCAAGTGGCCTATAGTAGGCACTCACTACAATGTCATCCATACTAGTCAGCTCTGTAGTTCTTACCTATAGGCTCTCAGTTGGCTCATCATCCATCCTCAGAGAAAGCTCCATGCACTCAAGCTGTTCAGGGGCAACTCTTCCTCCTCATCCTCCTAGCCCATCCTTTTTAAGAGCCTGCATCCCTCCATTGGAGCACTTCAGCCATGCAGGCCATTCCACCATGTCTCTGTGGTCCCAAAATTATCATAGTTCTGCAACTGCACAGAGATCTCTAATTTCTTGTGTTTATTCTCCATGCTGCATGTGTGAGTGTACAGGCACTTCAGGGGGGCACACTGGCATGCTGGTGGGTTTTTCCATAATGGTTCCTTGCTTACATGCAAGTGCTTCTAAGAAATTGAGGTGGCCTTGCTTAACTCTGCTTTGTTGGTTTTGTGTTCCCTTCCATTCACATCATGCTGGGCCCTTTGCTTGTCAACCCTGTCCATCACTCCCTCACAGAGCTGCTGGTAACTCTCCTTTTCCCCATAGCAATGCACATAACTTTCTGTTCCATCCTCTAGAACAGTTGTTCTGCAGAATTGCTTATGTCTCCCGGCAAACCAAACCAGGTTTATTTTAAGAATGTCTGATAGGGACAGAAAATTCTATTCTGTCCTTGAATATTCATGCTCACTGGAGTTGCTGTTTCTTTTCATGCTCTACAGGAAAGACTATACAAAGTGTAAAAGTAGCTAGGAGGAATTGTCTTTTATCTTTGACATAAACAAATGTTACAGAAGTCTCTTCCAAAAACCTGTACCACACAATAAGCTTTCAGAGAAGAGAAATGGTTTTCTATGTTCACATGTTTATTAATATTTCTCAATGAACTCAAAGGTCATACAGTTCTCAAGTGGGCAAACAATGGTATACCACAATGGCTGTTTCATCACCTCTCTCTCTCCCCAAGCCTGAACATGCTTTCAGCTTCACCCCATGGTCTAAATGAAGACATTAAATGCATTAGGGTTAGGACAGAATATTTCTGACACACACAGTGTGAATTTCACAGAAAACTGAGGAATAAATAAAACTATGACTGTCCTCTACAGAAATCTGTCCTTTTGGATTCAGAAGTTTCTGTTGTCCAGGCTCACAATAATAGATTTAAACAGGAGAAAGAAGAAGAACAGAAAGGAGGAAGGTGGTGTTACAGAAAGATTTCATTTTTGCTCAGAAGCTGAAATCCTGGCACTGAAATGCTATGACAACCTCAGTTGTTAATGTTATAATCTGCAATAGCTCAGCCTCTGTTTACTCTGGGCAAACAGGGTGCTGGCAAATGGTGCTGTCTTGCAGCCCTGCGGGAAAAATCCTTTGTCTATTCAGGGAGCGTGTACTGTGCTCCCAGGGTTGCTTCATTGCCCCGCCACCATCACCCTGCTGCTGGGTCCTCCTGCCTGCCTTGCTGAGAGAAAACCTTGGGGGAGGAGGCAGAGAGACATGGGGGTGCCATTGCCAGAGTAGCTGATTTATTTTTATTAAGGGCTCCTCTTAACTCTAAGCCACCAACTCTGACTTCATTCTAGTTCACCGCAGAAGAGCTCTCCCTGGTACCAGGAGCATCATCTTTGTTCCAAGACCATCATAATCTTCATTAGCAGCCAAGCACAGGCAATTGTGTCAGGAACAGGGTAGGAAAAAAGAGTCTGTCAAGAGGCTATCAGATCCAAGGGCATCTTACAATAGCATGTTGGCATCCAAACCTGGGGAAAATATAGGTGGGATTTCCCAATTTAAACTTAGAAAACAACAATCAAACTACACCAGGGTGCAAAATAAACCCAACAAGGCTCCAAGGGTTGGAAGGGGAAAAGCCTATATTATGCTGGATGATATTAAATAAACACCAGAAACAGCAAGAATGAAAATGGGCAGAGGAGAATGGAAGTTAAAAGGTCCAAGGAGGAGTCTGCAAAAGGCAGTCAGCATGCACTAACAGGGAGCAGCACGTCGGGCTGCACAAGGAAATAACAGAGGCCAAAGCAGCTCCCAGCATTTGTACATCTGTTGGAAGCAAAACAATTTCACAAAAGCCCAAAGGCAAGGACTGAAAATGCTTACCAAGAAACTAAGTAAACGTATTTCGTACAACACAAAATAATTATTTTGAAGATGTTAAAGGGAGAGTGGTGTTGAGAGACCAGAACATCTCCTTACTGGCTGAAATCTTAATATGCATTTATCAGGCAGTGAGGTGTTAAGCTCATGTACAGTAAGAAAAAAAATGAGAAAAAAGTATTCTCGCTAAACATGATTCAGAATGTACCACAGAGAATTAATTTCCCAGGCAGAAGTAATTTAGACATAAAGATAAAATATAATCTTGGAAATAAATAGGGTACAATTGTTCTAGAGAAGAAAATATTTATTCCATGCTTGTAAATATGCCAGGGCTTGTTAGGAGGATGTGCACATTAGGTAAACATGTATTCACAGGAGCAATGATCAACGTAGAAATATTTTAAGGGTGTGAGAAGGAAATTGCTGTAATATATGATGTAGTTGTACTGCCAAAAAAAAAAAAAAATCTACACACGTTTCTTGTTTCTTTAATGCTCCAGCAAAAACATAGAGAGGAATTTGATAAATAGCACAGCAAAGAAAAGCCTATTAAATGGCTTAATTCCATAGTAATTATAGAAAATGAAGGTGTAAAAGTTTGCTTAGCTTTAGCTCCAGGGACTAATACAATATAAAAATGGCTAAAATTGCATATTCTTAGCCTCAAATGGATGTAGAACTATATCAAAGAATGTGAAATGTGAAAAAAAAAAAAATCAGAAATGCTCAAGAAAAGCTTGTAATGATAACTGCAGAAACTTCAGATCTGCAGTTGAAAATGGCCTAGATTTTCTCGCATGTGCTTGAAGGAAGTTCTGTGCCAGTTTGGATTATTTTCTCAATTCACAGAAATAGTACTGTTCAAGGACTAAATATGTAAACTCATTTTAAAAAAAAAAAAAAGATACATAATATCTGGTATGTTTGTGATGCCATACTAAATGTGATAACTGTTTATAAATAGTACCTAATTTGATTACTGTAAGTTCAAACATTTTGCAAAAGGATATGACTGTACTCATTTTCTATTGAGTATCCAGTATCCACAATCCAATATTCCTATGGAAAAAAGTACAGACATTTTAAAAGACTAGAGAGTTAAGCCCAAACTCTTAATTGGCATAGCTAAAAATATTTGAAACTAGGACATTTTCAATAAAAAGCTGAGAACTGGACTCCCTTACAATATAATGGGCAGTATTAAAAATGTGAATACTGTGATCTGTTACTTGCAGAAGGGAAAAAAAAAATGTTCTAGAAAAAAGCAGACTTGAGACAGTGGCAAACAAGGTGGAAAGGACTGGAGGCTTTTCTAAATTTTCACCAGGTTCCTGCACGATGATTATTGAACATGATCAGGTATTTCAAAGGAATAAGTGAACATTTGAATTCTTTCAGAAAAGGAGGAAGGGGGGAAAAAAAGAGAAGTAGGAGTTTCTGAGTTAAAATACGGGATAGATTGTTAAAATTTGACATCTTTGAGGGACAGGAGTGAGACAAACATTGTAGAGAGCAAATCCTAGGAGTTGTTTTGGAGAATCATGAAATGATGTTTGAAATTGCCTTGTGTAATCTTTTTTTCTTATGGAAGACAGAGTTGTGAAGATAATTGTTCCATTCTGAAACTGGCACAATCAACCCTGATCAGCCATTGATGAGATGCAGTGCAAGATATACCATGTTTCTGCCAATTGCCGGGTTGCCCAGAGAGGTAGTGGAGGCCCCATCCCTGGAAAAGTTCAAGACCAGGTTGGACGGGGCTCTGAGCAACCTGATCTAGTTAGCAGCGTCCCTGCTCACTGCAGGGGGGTTGGACTAGATGACCTCTAGGGGTCCCTTCCAACCCAAACATTCTATGATTCTATGATTCAATACTTTGTTCTGTCCTGAGCTCCATTTTTCCCTCCTACAGTCTTTTAACTCAGTGTTAAAAATACACCTTTCTTGTAAGTTTTTGATTCGGAGTTCAGAGGTTTTGGTGTGATAGATTAGAGGGTGCAATGATTTATACAGAAAATAAATTAAGAAAAACAGAGTTTAAAATTAGACTATGTTAGTCTAATTAGATTATCCGTGAACTGGTGGATTGATTGTAGCAGCTTGGTTGCATGCGTTATTTCTGGCTTAGTTACTCACACTCTCCTCTTTCCCAGTAAAATAGTGGGAGTGAGGCACTGAACAACCAAGACAAGGAATGGGAAAAAAAAAAAAATTTAAACTTGAATTGCGAACTGAACATTTCAGAGGATTAACTGAAGGTCTATTAAAAGCTGAATGAAAAGAAAATATGCAGTTATGGCCCAGCAGTATGATTATTCCCATTCACTGTTTATCTTACTTTCTCCAGCAAATGAGATTAAAGCTACAACAGCAGATACGACATTTTGTTGCAATGGTTGCTTTTCAAAAATTATCAACTCCATGCGCACAAGAGAACAAGGACTCGGGGGCATTTTGTGGGAAGCCAAAGCTCTATAAGCCGGATCAACGCAATGGTTGCTGCAACACCGCAAGGAAGCTGGGGAGCTTCAGCCAAGCGCGCTGTGACGACTGATGCAGCCCCAGCCAGTTTGCATTAACCAGGGTTTAGATGGGAGGAGGGGTTCATCTCCAACACAGGTATGGGGACCTATGGAGAAAACAGCCCATAGATTACTTTCAGCCATAGATTTAAGGAAGCTGTGGCTCCTGGAGGTGAGCGGGATCCTGCTGACTCAGATGACCGACAAGCCCGAGCAAAAGGATGGAGTTTAAGGAACTCCACTTGAAAATGTTTTCCACAAAGTGCAGCGAACAAATCAAAATGATGCAGGACAAACATTGCATACAAGAAATACAGGAATATAATAAGCAGAAAGAGAAGAACCTTAACACTGGCATTTTTTAAGTTGCAAGCCTGTCCGGTGGCCGATAGCTCAGGCCCACAGCCTGCTGTAAGCACTGGTGTCACTCATGTTAAGGGTTCGCCTTGGTCCAGGAGTGCTGGGCCCTGGGGGTCACTTGGCTGGTGGCTTTTTGGCCTGCCCTGCCCCTCCCCAGCACCATGAGCCTGGGCCCTCTCAGTCAGACCCGGCTGCCACCTCT
>NW_009259967.1:426544-477570 GCF_000687185.1 Egretta garzetta
AGGCCCTGCCACCCTGGGGATCCCCTCACGCCCAGCCCCACAGGAGCAGCCGCCATCGCTGCCTCCTGACCCCGAGGTAGGAGCTCCTATGTGCTCACAGGCTTCATCCGAGGAACGCTGCCCCGTGGGGTTCGTGCCTAATCATTAGTGCAAAGCTGTGCTACGACAAATAAGCAAGCAGGTGAGTAGTGTCTTTAATTTGACTCCCCGTTTCTAAGCAAGCCAGGTCAAACCTTTGCCTCCTGGTTGCCGTTTTCTGGCACCCACAGCCCGCAGCTCCCTCCTGCTGTCAGTTCTGGCTGTGGAAGGCAAAGTGCTCCAGCCTGTGGTGATCGCTTGTCTGTTAACTCCTTTCCTCCCTCACTCCCTCCCCTCAGCAGTCTTCTGGCCTAGCTTAGGTTACAAGTCTGGATTTGTAAAATTGGTGTGTATACTGTATTTTAAAAGTGTTTTTCCTGCTTCTTTTTTAAGTGCTGGGGGAGTAGCGGTTCCCAGGACACTACAAACAGACTGCTTTACCTGAAATTCTTCTGTTCCCCTTAACAAGAAAACTCTTGTTTGCTTCCCCAGAGAGTACCCAGTATCCCCTAGATCAAGAAGGGAAGCTTTAAATCTAACACTTTAGACTGCAAAAAATCTCCATCCTTGGTCAGTCTTATACCAGAAGGCCCAGCTCAGGTTATTTTTGGAAAACCTTGGTGGAATGACTGTCTGATATTAGTGATAAGCAGAAAGAAGGCCTCATTGGAGTGTAACAACAGCTTCTCTAAATGACTCTTCTAAAAATACAGCGCAGAGCTCTGCATGATCAGGAAAACACACAGTAGTCACCGTCCCCCTAGCCAGTTCTGACCCATCTTTGTCCACTGGTTCAAATGGTTTATTTACAGTACAAAACTTTTTTAAATGATGTATCGGTTTTCTAGGTTACACATAATTTCAGATTTTATGGAATAGCTGGGCCAGGAGAAACCCGGAAACTACAGCTTCTGAACATGTATCAAATTCAGAAGAAAAAGATGCCTGAAATTCTCCCTTTTTCACTCCAGGCAGATGCCAGAGTTAAGAGTCATGTAGGAGGAAGGAAAACTGGCAGAAGATCCAGATATGAAGATTGCCTAATTCTGTGAGTAGAGACACCAGTCTTGCATTCCTGAGTACAGGAAGACTCTCGGGTAACTTTCCTTTCCACAGCTAACATCTTTTCAGTAGGCACTTCCAGTGTTTTACTATTTCAAGCTTTTCCTTAGGGTTTGGGGGACTATGTTTAGGGCAGACTTTCTCATCTCATTGTTTCTGTATTTTTTGTCTGCCTTCCCAAGTAAATATTCAGCCAAATCCCTGCAAACAGTCTGAAATCTCAATCAGACTTCCTATAATTTTTTTTTGGTTGGAAACTTCTTAGGTATCTGGTATCTATTTTAAGGAGAGGGCAGGGATTAAAATTAGCAATGTTTAGCCTTATGTAAAATTATTGTCCCAGAGCTTCCCAATTATTTAGGTACTTCAATGTCTGATGATTGCTCAGATCCTCTACATTTGCTTGTTTCTATTAGCTATATTGCTTTGAATTAGGATAGTATAGAGACAGTGCTTTAGTATCAGATACAGTGATTAGCATGTTATCTTGCTCTATGGAGTCTCAAGCCTCACCTTCTAGTCTTGAAGCCAAAATAAAAATCTGTTTTTCCTCCTTTAGGCTGTGCACACCCAGCCTAGCGCTTCAAGAAATCCGTGCTCTTTTCCCACCCAGGAGTCCTTCACTCTAGGTTTTGCCGCTTCTCCTCTCTACCTCCAGTGGGATGTGGCAGTGTGCGTAGCAAAACCAAACTCCCTGTAGGTAGCCGTAATTAGCTTCCTGGCCATCCAGTCCTCAGAGGTGAAGCATATGGTTCCAAACAAGCCCCTCTGTTGGGCTTCAGCTACTTGGATGGTGCACACCGTGGCACAGTGGCTCGCTCCTCCCAGGAGCAGGTGAAAGACTGGTGAGGAAGGGCCACCTTAACCACAAACATCAGCTGCAGAGTAGCCAAGCGACGCTCCCTAGACACAGCAGTGGGTTGGCTCACTGTTGTGGCAGACTGTCACGCAGGATGATCAGGGCCGCTTAGCACAAGCCAGCAGAAAGGGTTTACTTGTACGGTAAGTGCTGGCAGGCCTGAGCTGTCAGTGTACATTTTCAGTGCTGTTTAAGCACTGTTTAAGGTTATAAAACCTTATCACCCTTGGCAGGATGTAGTTAAGACAATTAACTTCATACAAATCTCCTTCTAAGTTACCAAAAATGGGAGTTGTAAATGTATAGTGGAATCTGCGAATAGGTTCTGCAATGGCTATATCATAGGTGATTGTACTGAGATATCAGAAAGCTTACTACAAAAGAGAGGAAAGGAATCAAGAGACACTGTATGAAAACCAGAGCTGACTGTAAGTGCTGGCACTGCACAATGTAAGTACAATTTGATTTAACCCATCAGTTTGTTCTCAGCTGTACACCAAGAGGCTATGGAAAATGGTCCCAGGAGAGTCACATGTGCAGATGCCCCCCTGCCCCTGAAATGTACATAATGGCCATGCTGGCATTAAGGAAAGTACAGGGACTTTCTGAGGAGGTGTCTCTAGAAAAAAACTGTCTTCTCATAAGGGGACAGGTGGAGATGGTCAGGAGTAAAGGCCTGGATGACTGTTACCAGGGATGGTATGGGTGAACTACTTCCCTTGTGTATTAGGGTTATCGGAAAGACTTCATTAGGCACCGCCCCTCCCTCAACTTGCCTGAGTCTCCTGAGTGTGCACTGATCCCTTTTCAGTGGGATAACTTATTCTGAGCATCAGGGAAAACTTCCTGTTAGCAGCTTCCAAACCCTCTAGATGACAGCCCCATCTGTGACTTCACTTGTGACCTCACTGCCCTGTTTTCACAGCTGACACTTCTATTAGCAGTGAAATATCATCTGTGACCCTTCATGAGGCTTTAACTCTTAACTTGGAACAATAGTTTAGGTGGAAACTTACTTATGAGAGAAAAAGATAGCTATTGTTTAATATTGTTTGTCTTAATACACCTCATTATTCATGTTAGGTTTGTGTTGAATGATCCACTTTCTTCTGGGATTTTGTCAAAGCAATGACAAACATACAGTTAATGCAAATGGTCATTCTGTATTGCAAAAGATAAACAACGATATCATTTTCCTCAGCTGTCTTCAAACACATATTACAAAGACTAGAGAGTAGAAATACATGTGAAAATAGGGTGGTTTGTCTTCTTACCGTTAATATGTCTCAGTGAAATATTCCCAGTGGATAAATGCAAACACTGTCTGAGCTGTAGTAGTACCCTTCTACAGTACCTTCTAACTTGCTATGCTTCAGTTTTTCAAGACTTGACAAAGCTGTGGGTGACTTGATCTGGTATTGGTGGTTGTCCCACTTCGAGTGGGGGGGTTGGACCAGGTGACTTCCAGAAGATCCTTCTGACAAGACTATTTTATTTTTTTTTTGTTTCTGATTGTATAGTCTTTGGCTGATTATCTATCATCACCAAGCCAGCATCTGAGCAGAGAATGCAATATTCCAAGTAAAGCATACAGACTATCAGGAAACTTTGGTCTCTGTTTAGACAAAAAAGATGTGGATACAGTTGAGGCTATGAAGAAACTTGTTTTAAAAAAAACAAACAAATTTTCTGGGTAGGCTAGGATCCAAGCACTGTTCACCTATGCTATATTCATACCAAATAAGTAAAACTAGCGAATAAAAGATTACACTAACTTCTGACAACCGCATTTTTCATTACTGCATTTCTGTCACTAGTAGAGAGCTGTCAGAAGCTTTCTAAAATTATTACACTGACTGGTTCCAGCACTCTTTTTAATTATTGCACTTGAGCTAGAGCTGATTGAACTTTTAAGAACTGAACTGTATCCATACCTTTCTGTAACAACTCTCTTCCCTTTGCACTGCAGGCCAGGAAATTTCAGAGTGGTCTGATTTCTTAGCAACAAGAGAAATCAAATTATTCATTATCATAACTTCACCCCAGTGAACTCAGACTAAGTTTTCTGTGGAGTTGGAAGGTGTGGATATAAGGCAGTTACAGAATATTCATCCCTTTTTCAGTGGCATTCGTATCTTGCATGTCCCAAATCTTTTGCCCAGTTGATAAATGCATTTTCTTCACCTGTTGCATAACATACACCTGGTGGTATATTCACATCTGTAGAGGTATGTTACAAGACAATCCTCTTAGTGTGCTGACAGGTGATCTTTGACATAATTATGACTCCTGACTGGACCGAGAAATGCTCATAAAGCCAGAAAAAAGTAAAGCTTTCATTTTCTGAAAGCTTAATGTGTGCGCTTCAGGCTTTTGGAAGCATTCTTCTAGCAGTTGTTTGCATCAAGGATGAAGTCATTGTTCCTCTCTGTCCCTGGCCACTAATGCACACATCGTGTGGCTTTCACAGACAAGCATGAGAAAGCAGCAATCCTGGTTTATGCGTAGGTGTGCACAGGCTTCCTACGGCAGAACAGAATTTCAATCCCTCTTGTAGGTTACCAGGGCAGAACAAATCTCCTTTGTGTGGGGAAGTAATGTTGGTTCTCCAGAGGCAGTTCTGCTGCTGCTGTACTGCAGCTACATGGCTGCGTAGGCTGGGGCTGAGAACAGCACGCTCTACAGAGAGCCCCCTTTCCCTCTCAGGATAGGGAAAACCAGAGCTGACCCTCTGATGGAGAGGGTTGGGTCCAGTTTACTCTAGTCCTAGTGCAGGGGAAGCATTGAGAACCGAGAAAACTGTATCATGAGAGTCACAGAAAAGTAGGGCAGGAAGACCAGCCGATCAGCCACCAAAACCCCAGCTCCAGTAGGCAGAGAATCTGCAGCCTACTTGGACAGTCTCTTGCTGGGATTTACCAACATTATCACTAGAAATTTATTTCTAATATCTAACTAAATTTCCTAGCTGTGCTACAGACACATTATTTCTCATTCTTTCGAAAGACGAGAGATTATTTCATTTTCTTTGTAAAAGTACCTTTTACATATTTGAAGACTGTTATGTTTCATCTCAGTCTTCTCTTCTTTAAGCCTAATAACCTCAGCTTTTACATTTCTTTATCAGAGGTCATAGTCTTTGGATGTCTAATCATTTCCACCTCTCTCCTGAGTCCTCTTTGGTTTGATGGTGTCTTTCCTGAAGGTCTGTGTCCAAAACTGAACAAAACATACGAGAATCTCAGAAAATGCTGTCTTTATTTTTATTTGGAAAACAGCTTAAGATTCTTTTTCTCAGATTTTTTCTCAGTTTTCAGCTACAACAAAGATAAACAGCTTGTTGCCCCAAACAGCGCCATCCAGGAATATGATACCAGGTTCTCATTATTATAACACAAACCTTTCAGTGTATAGCCTAATAACGTAGCTCTAGAATCTCCTCTCAGTCCTGGTTTGTTCATGATGCAGTTGCCAAACATAAAACTATTCTGCAGCTGATCGTGACTCCCTTGGCCCATCTAGACTGAGGAAATTGGGTCTAGACAAAAGCATAACTATAACATCCAGCAAATACACTGAGATGCAGTGATTATTAAATAAGGTTAATTTTGTAATTAGTGGGAACTGCGTGGAGTATGAAGTTTTGGAGAACTGACCATTATTTGAGTAGCCCTTTCCTGTCTCCTTCCTTTTCCTATGGATAATGACATGTGATGATACAGATGATCATCCATATTATTAATTTATCTGAACAACAGAGAGAACGTTTGTGCTGATATTGATAGACTTAACTGCTGCTTGTTCACATGCCCTGATATACACAAGCTTAAGCGCATTCGTTGTTCTTGATTACATTTCCTTTCCTTGTGAGAAAGTTGTTCCTATTACAGTGTTACAGCTAAGATTTTACATGACTAGAAGTCAGTATTACGAGAATCTCAGAAAATGCTGTCTTTATTTTTATTTGGAAAACAGCTTAAGATTCTTTTTCTCAGATTTTTTCTCAGTTTTCAGCTACAACAAAGATAAACAGCTTGTTGCCCCAAACAGCGCCATCCAGGAATATGATACCAGGTTCTCATTATTATAACACAAACCTTTCAGTGTATAGCCTAATAACGTAGCTCTAGAATCTCCTCTCAGTCCTGGTTTGTTCATGATGCAGTTGCCAAACATAAAACTATTCTGCAGCTGATCGTGACTCCCTTGGCCCATCTAGACTGAGGAAATTGGGTCTAGACAAAAGCATAACTATAACATCCAGCAAATACACTGAGATGCAGTGATTATTAAATAAGGTTAATTTTGTAATTAGTGGGAACTGCGTGGAGTATGAAGTTTTGGAGAACTGACCATTATTTGAGTAGCCCTTTCCTGTCTCCTTCCTTTTCCTATGGATAATGACATGTGATGATACAGATGATCATCCATATTATTAATTTATCTGAACAACAGAGAGAACGTTTGTGCTGATATTGATAGACTTAACTGCTGCTTGTTCACATGCCCTGATATACACAAGCTTAAGCGCATTCGTTGTTCTTGATTACATTTCCTTTCCTTGTGAGAAAGTTGTTCCTATTACAGTGTTACAGCTAAGATTTTACATGACTAGAAGTCAGTATTATGTATGCTAATGAAGATTTCAGTTAGCATGCTATGTCTTTGAATGTTCTTAGTCATAAAACTTATGCATTGCATGCAATGTCAACCAAACCATACTGTAATGGCTTCTTTGTGACAGCTAATAAATTGCCCTTTTGCAACCTCAGATTTACATTTGAGAAAGTGTCCCAGGGTTCCCTTAAGAAGTTGGTCAAAAGTGCCATTGCAGAGCAAGAAGTGGCCTTACTATTCCACATAAAGTATCATAAAATTTCTAGGTATTAGACTTAGTGTACAAAATATTTCCAGAATGATGGCCCACAGAGTGAACTCATCCAGAAAAAATTCTTTGAGGAAAAAACCTGCTTCTTAGGTTGACCAGCTCTGAAATGTAATCAAACTTTATTACTTTATCAGCCATTTAATGAAACTGTCCAACTATTACTGAATAATATGGACAGTTCAGCAGAACAGTGACTTCTCCTGGGCATGTAGTCTGGCACTTATAATCAAGGGAAACTGAGTAGACCTCCATGTGGATGTGAATGTCTTTCAGGTAACACCGGAAAGATCTGTGGAAGGAACAAGAAACTATTTGTGCCAGAGATGACCAACCCCACATGGGAATAATAGACCATTGTGTGTTCTTTCACCACTTCAATGAATAATCCTGAGAAACATGATAAAGGAATCCAGAGAGTGAAATACATTAATGTAAAACATGTCTCATTTTTCAACGAAGCCACTTAAAAGATTACATTTTGAACAAAGGCAAAGTACTAAATTATTGCAAGGCTACTGTGACAAACTTTAAAGGGTTTCTGCATCCACTGGTAGATGCTGGTGGAACTTAACAAGTAAACTGTGTGTTCCAACCTAAATCAGGAGTCAGCAGTCAGAAGACTGTTGCCTACGAAAATAATACAGGTGCTCATTAAATGCCAGAGTGCTATTTGAACTGAGAACCTGTAGACAAACATTTCTGTATTGTGTTGCTAGTTCCCTGAGATAAATGTATCTTGGATTTCTTATATTTTATTTAGCTTATTTTTTCAATTTAAAATTACCAACTACTAAATCTCAGAATTTAGACAGTAGAATAAAGACAGTAAAAACATCTTGAAATTTCTCTGTAGAAAGTCTTTCTTTAATCAATAGCATGTTCCTTATGCCGTGTCCCCATGAGAAGATTAAACAAATAAAGAGTAGGTACAATTTTTCATTTAAAAATGTCAAAGTTTTACAGAATTGTACAAAAATAATTGGAGCACACATAAATATGTATACCTAGTTAAAAGCTAACAGAAAGGGTACAGAAGCAAATTTATTTCTCCCTAATTGTAAGTTAACATGAAAAAATCATAATCCTTAAAACAATGTTAGAATATAAACCAAAGGTTTTATTGAATGACCCCATGTGGAGGCTTATAGTTCTCTTACAGAAAAATGAGTAAAACACAGATTTGATCAAGTTTGCTCAGCCTGTAAGGATTTAATCAAGAACTGCTTAAAATTTATCATTCTTGGTCTTTTCTCTGAAACAAACCCTAGAATAAGAGTGAGCTTATCTGATACTTCCTGCTATGTGTTTGGCACCGTTTCTTGCTCTACCTGTTTCTTTGCTACCCTAAAATGTATGACTTCTTTCAGGAATGAGGTTTTGGATACATACTTAAACCCAGAAACATTCCTCTAGCACAATGGCGTTAAGAATATGCTAGAAGAACCTTAAATACAATAGATAGTTATTTGACTAGGAAGGGTTTATCAGACGGACTTTGGAAAGTATATATTAAGAAGCACAAGTAGAGCAGAGCCATAGCTGCATGTATGATGATGATATAAATACCCAGAAAGGCAGAAACAAAATTTAGATGTGAATTTCTGAAGTTCAGGAGGATTTTATGTTCAGGGTGTAATTTTAGTAAGTCTGTTATGTCCAGGCTTGAAAAACATGCTTATACATCTACATGCCAATTAATAAATACTGTTTATATATAGGTAATCAAGCAAAACATTTCACAAATGTTCTTTTGAAAATCTGTGATGCTCAGCTCTATCCCTTGATTGCTGATGGTGTTTTGGTCTCTGTCAGCACACAGCAAATGAGTAAATAGGCCACAGAGACTGCAATTGCCCCATATCCAGGGGGCTAATTCTTCCACAGAAAGGAAACACTAATTAGGAGAGTTTTACCCATACCTGCTGAGACTGCTTTGGTGCCATTCATCTCTTAGCACCTGAAGATACAAAATGCTCTAAGATCCTCAGACCTACGCTGTTCTGCCTCTCTCTTGGGGCTGTAAAGAAAAATGCCTTTTGTTCCTTTTTGATAACATATCCATATAATCTAGCCTCTATTAAAGAAGTCTAAATTCAAATTCCATGTAAGGAGAAATATCCCTAATTGGTCAAGCACATATGCCAATTCCTTTAGTGTGTGTACGGAGGGAATGGCAGAACTTTGGATATAGGGGTATTACCCCTAAGAGAATTCATCACTGAGTTAACTGACACGTCAGATTGTTTTGAAGATCGATAAAGCAGAAAATCAGAAATGGAAGCCTCTACAATTATACTAAGCAGTTCAAATGAGAAGAAAGAATGCATTATTTTTCCTTTTCAAGCCAGCCAAAACACTTAAAGTGTTTGAGTGCGAGTCTGTGGAATGCAGGCATTTTGCCCACATTGAAAATAAAGTTATAGCGAATTTTCTTTGAACAGCTGTAGTACTGTCAAGGCTTTGGAGAATGATTTGACTTTTTTTTTTTGATGGATGGGAACTGCTCACTTTGATCAAATAAGTCTTTGAAAAACTGCAGCTCGCTTATCTGCATGGTTGTTAGATACCCAGATCCTAGCATGCAACTTCTTTCAGTGCCTGGGGGGGACGGGCCATGCTCAACCCACCGCAGCTCTGATCATACATTTTACAGGACTGTCGGTTACTCTTCTAGCAGATACTGTACCCGCATTAAAGAAGGACCAGGAGTGGCAGTAAAACTGATCCAGGCAACAATAGGGCCATTAGTCTGACTCAACAGTCTGCAAAGCTTTAGAACAGATTTCACAGGAAAGTAATTAAGGCAGGACAATAAAATGGAACATATGTTTTTCCAAAGATAGATCATGCTGTACCGATCTGATATCTTTGATAAAAGCAATGATCTAGTTAAGAGACATGCTATTGATTTAGTCTGCCTGGACTTCAAGAGAACCTTTAATATAGTATCGCTTTGAAAATCTTGCAGCTGGGAGAGCTGCGCTTCTGATGAGCACAGTACAGACATACAGGGTCTTCAGAGCATCGACAAGCAATTGACGTGTGGTGCGATTGAAACGTAGGATGGAAAGGAGATGTAGAAAGGGGATGGGAGATGACAGACTGTTGAATTAGTGGTTACAGCAGGGTGACACTGCGTTTATTAAGGCCTGAGAAGAGGCAGTGCTAATAACTGATGTGTGAAGGGCAAGACTCTAACTATGAGTTTTATTTTTTTGAGTCATGTTAACCGAGGGATTGTGGAGGTTTCTCTGCATATTCTCTTTTCCTTTTTATGCTCTTTATTGAATATTGCTTTTTCATGTGTAGCAAGTATATGCTACTTTCCCTCCTCTCCCCTGTCAGGGGAGAAAAGGTACCTCTTCCAAACATGCATCAACAGTCTTTTTTTTTTTTTTTTTCTTTAAGACTATGGAAGGAATTTGATTATAAAATATCCAAACCAAACTTTATTTTGCATTGGTTATTTAAATAATCAAATTTAAATAGCTTTGAATTATGTCAAAGCTGGGTGGTGAATCAACCACCCAGAGATTAACAGAGTTTATGCAGAGAATGCAGCCCAATCACTAACCCCGCTATCTAGAGGTCTTGCTGGCCTTTTATCAGGCAACCCTGTTACTTCAGCTATTTGCCTTGGCACTCAAAGGTATCAGTAACACATACAGGTATTATTGTAATTTTATTTTTTACATGGGAAATCTTATCCCCAGATCGAATGCTGAAGAACATCCTGTTTGACCATGACCAAGATTTCTCCCTGCCAGACGTTTGTTTGAGACACACCTGCACTTACACATTTATCTCCAGGAGTTTTAAATATATATCACCCATTTTCATTAGTTTACTTGGGACAAATAATACACCGTTTTGCATGTAACTGATATTATTATGTTTCTGAACTACCATGTGAGTATATACGTTAATGTTTATCCACGTATGGAGGTAAAGGGTGCCATATACAGATACTCCTACATTTAAAGTTGTACAACTTTTTTCCATTGTAAGAGTTTGTTACTTATAATCTTTCCCAAATTTAGTTTTTTAGATTGAAAATGTGCAAGTTTGATTTTTACTTGTCACTTTTTGCAATTAAAATTAGGATTTATTCGATATTTCCAAATCAAGATCAGAGTATTATGTTGCAGGTCACTGTTTTAGACGATAAAAGACAGTAATAACTAATGCCTGCTACAAGCCATCATATGACAAGAAAGCACGAAGCCAGCCCTTTAGGCCCCTGTGTGTTACATTTTGGGAAAATACTGCATTTCAGGCACTGATTTAATGAAGCTGAATGTTTTCTCTGTGTTACTGACATGTGCTCTTGCCTGGCACCACCTCCAGTACTTTCGTTTGTACTTTATGGATGATACTGAAGATTGTGGAGGGTCATAAGAATAACTAAAATACCTGAAATGTGTTTATGATGAGCACATTTCAAAGTCAGTGGCTGCCCTTGGCTTGTTTTTATTCCTCTCTTTGTCCCACTTTGCAGACCAAAGCTTGATGGCAGAAGCTGTTCAGTCTGGCTGGAGAAATGTTTAACAAGATTCTGGGACTGGTGACTGAGTTTAGGCAAATTCAGGATGGGAAAAAAGTTGAAGATCTTTATTAGGGAAGACATGAGCAGTGATGAGTTAAGATAGAAGAACTGAGGATGGATTCCATGTCATTAAAAACATTTTAATCAAGGCTGAGTGCTTTTTTGAAATGAAGCTCTCATCCATCTGTAAAGTGAACCAGGAAGGTATCAATGTTGTTCCAGGAATGGGAATAGCACTTCTTGGAAATACATCCATATTTGGATTCTTTATATCTCTCTAAATAAGTCAAGGCTTCTAAGTAATAGAAATTTTAAACTAAATTCTTCAGGAATTGTATGCATGGCAAGCAGGACTTTCCAGCTTTTCAGGAGCTGTAGGATGTTATAATAAAGGGCACCTCAATTGAAAACATGGGCACTTTTTCCCTTTGCTACGCCTTCTCCTTTTCCCACCATAGGTGGAAATGGAAGTGAATAAAAAACCAGGTCTACCAGAGAGAGCAGCTAAGTTTTTTAAAAGACTGCGATTAAAAGATTCTCTTCAGTTTGCACCATGTTATTGATTATTAATATCATCATTTGCTGATCTCTCACATCTGCAAATGTAAGCATGCTAAAACACCTTTTTGTGATCTGCTTATGCCCTTTCTGTACTGTAAATATATTTCCCCATGCTTTTAATAAAAACATGAGATTAAGATAAAGGAAGAAAAAACCCCTTTATTTCCCTAACACCAAAGCCACTTACCCTGATATATTGGAGGCTTCTGCTTAGGCTCCCTAATAACGAGCACACTCCATCAGGATCAGTTTGTTTTATCAGCAGCACTCCTTTGTCCTTCAGGCCTCCTTAGTGGGGATTATCTTTGTTAAACATGCAGACAAGAACAATGATCTTATGATTCTTCTCTAGGTATTGCTGTCTTAAAACCAGTCATAACTGATGATTGTTGGCTGTAGGTAATACTTTTGTCACAATTGTTTTGCTTGGTCATTTTATTGATAAGGGTGTATAGGTAATGTATAACTGATACGCTTGTGGTTTTAGTTGATAAGGTGTCGCTCTGCCTAATAGGGTACAGTACAAAGATTATCTGGAAATTATTCCATCTTAAAAGCTTATGAAGTTGTGATTGGCCAAGACAGTCAATAGCCGCGCATCATCCATCGGAGGATGAGTCACAGACAACAAACAAATGTATTGGGGAGCAACTTCCAGTGAACTTTTGTGGCTTTTTTTCCTTTTTGTTTAAATGGACAGTAGTTAAGAGTGCTATTGCTGCAGAAAGAATAAAAACAGCAACTTTATCAAGAAAACCACTTACACTTTTGCATTTTGTAATAGAAACCGCACCACTTTTAGACTTTACAGGAATTGAACGCATCAGGCTTGTGCTGTAGACTTGGTTCTTAGGGTGTTGCCCTTTTCTTTGGATAGGTGATTACCAGTGACACACATCTGTACGCTGTCAGCGCAGTCTAGTGATGCGGTCTGATTTCCACATCCCAAACGAAACACCTAACTCTACTGCAGATTGCAGTCTCACTTTTGAGGTATGAATGAGGGTGTGAAATGAGCTAAAAGACAAGCCTTTTCAGAGCTGCTGATGCAGAACTATAGGAAGCTACCGTGTCCTGAATCAGACAGAGCTTTTGTGAGCTCGACTTCTCGTAAGTGCCAGCAGGCAATGAGGCCTGCTTACCTGCTTACCTCATACAAACCCCTTCCTCCTCATGACAAAGGTGCAGTCACAGTACACATGGTGGTCTGTGTAAGATTGGCCCATTTTCTATTTACATATTTTTTAAAGTTCAACAACTTTTTTCATATAATCAGTGACCTGCAAGAGAGTTAAGATCAGATACTGTTAAAAGATTTCCAAATGCATAGTATTAAGGTATTGAATTCCGCTTTCTGCCTTCATAGATCCCTCTCTCCTCCTATAAATATGAAGGTCAGGATAGATACAACGCACACACTTCACACGCGTCCCTTTGAATACTTCAAATATGTGCTTTTCTTCATCCTTAGGTCACCAAACAGCTCTTGGCACCCAGACAAGCTAGAAGTGAAACGGTTGCATACCACTCCTGAATAGGTAGCAATCAATGTATTTGACATCAGTGTCTGAAAAATCTCAGACAGATTTCTGTGATCTTTGAATCAGACCCTTTCTGAAGTAGAAATCAATAGTCTGCATAGTGCAGGGATAGTGCATGGATGTAGGAAATGTTTAAAATCAAAGAAAATGTTAAAAATTAAGGTATAGGTCACTCAGCCCAAATACTTTCTTCCCAGGGTCTAATAGTGCTAAGAAAAAAATTCAAACTCTCTTGCTGAAGAAAGACCACAATGGGTTGTGCTGTACGTATAGTATTCAAGGATACACCTTCTTTTTATTTAACTAAGGGATTAAGTAAACAGAAAGCAAACTGGAGCCAGACTTGGGCTAAGCTGTATACAGACAGGAAGCTCCAGAGACAGAAAATGTTATAGAGGTACTTTCTGTTATTATTTTCTATTTCTCTTAGAATATTAGGATGATTTTTTTTTCCTTCTAGGTGTTTTGCTAGTAAATCAAAGCATTTGTATTCTCTATTTGTGTTTTGAAGGATACTGAGTTCTGATTTTAGTTTTAGTGATGTCAAAGGCAATTGGCTTTTCAACTGATCTCTTCAGGTGCAGAAATAATTTTGCAGTTGTTAATGTTTTGATATAGTTGGTTGGGTTTTTTTACATTGCCTTAACTGCAGTGAAAAGAAACTCATAAATACACAAAATTTTAGCTAGTTATCCAGTGACTAATTCCTATTACCTGAGAAATAGTGTGTAATTATCAGTGTAAAGGAGATACATGAATCAAATAAAATGCTAAATATTTTGTAGACAATAGATTTAAAGTGGTAGTTATGAAGAAGAAATTTTGATGTTATTTATAGACTATTTTCAACTTTATGGGATATTACATTCTACATTTTCTGGTTTTTGTTTTGGTTTTTTTGGTTTTTTGGGTTTTTTTTATCTCTGCTTTGATTAAAAGCCAGGACAAAATCTTATTTAGCATCTTCAGTTTCTTCTTTGATAGCTAAAACTTCTAGCTGAAAAACCCTAGAAAAACCTCTTAAAGCACAAGAATTTTTGCCCTTTCAAACTTCTAAAATTTTTTTAGCTACCAATGGGATGTCGTAAACCTATTTTTATACTAGTGCAAGGACCCTTATTCATGAAAACATACACACAAGTGCACACAAGTTTCTTCTTTTACTGTCATTTCATTATTGAGATTATTTTCAGAATACTCTTTCCTTTTGCACTCTTACGTGTCAAAACCTGAAGCTGCTTTGGTAATCTTTCCACAGTAAAACTTCTAAACTTTTGAGTACTTCTACTTGTAGGATAAGTTCTACTATACTGTTTTGGAAGTAGTAAACTGCCTTTGTTTTTCAGCTCTTGCAGTATTTGAATGCGGGTTGCCAAGGCTTATTGAAAATGCAAGTTAATTACTATCTTCTGTCTCTATTTCACACTCTGCTTTAATCTTTTTTTAAATTTCAGTCTTTTGAAAGGTACTAATAGATCTAAATCTGAAACAAAGAAAATATTGACATGAAGGATCATCTTGGGTTTTTCCCCTCAGGCTTCACATACACTAGGAGTGCTTAACTAGTTAGAAATTCTTGTCAACTGTATTGGCAGATTTTCTGAGTAAGCACATAAATGTAAAACTGAGGTCTGTTTTATACATTTAATCATCCCTGTGTTCTGTGGATGAAACAAGAGATCCCTATAAAAGTGTGACTGTACAAAGTGCTTCTGCCATCTTCCTCTCTCCTTCATATAGACATTCTTGGTTCTTCTATGGTGAGTGAGCCCTGGGTCAGAGCTGGGCATATGTATAGTTAGTCACATTTGTGTAACCCCTGTTATGGTTATACAACATGATACCATGTCCTGTTTCTTAAATAACTGTAAAAAGGGTCATTAAAACCTGTATTTTCTTTGTATTACTATATTCAGGCTGAACTAGGATCTGTGGGAAAAAAAAATCAGTGAAGAGTCAATAATTTAAAAAGTGATGATCTTTCCAGAGGGTATCATTGCAGGGCTTCATGCAGCCATACTTTTCCAAGGCTACATTGGTTATCCTAAATCCAGATGCTGTTATTGCTTCTTTTCTTTTCGGAGGAGTAGAAGTTGTGGGAAAGCTGTGGTTTATCTTAATTATTACTTTGTTTTAGATACTGTTGCTACTCATTAAATGGTTTAAATTAACATTATTCATCTTTTCAGCCTTATGAGAACACTGATACTATAAAAAAATTCCACAGTGTCACAAAAATCTCTCTCACATCTGAAAATAGCATTGGCATCCTTTATGCTCAAAAGACCAGGACTTTTCCCTCACGGTATCTATGGCTTCACATACTGGAACCTGGATCTCAGGACTTTTAAGTTTATCAAACCTGAATACATTTTCCACTTAATTTCACTGGAAGACAGGCTCAGGAGCACAGCTGTTGGCATTTACCTTTGGGGCTCAACCACTGATATTGCATAGTGGTTATAGCTGAAAGGTCAGGCAGGAAGACAGACAGATTGCCTTTAGATGTAAGGCTATTCCCCAGTTTTATACAGTTTTTAAACTCTGATAGAATAAATGAATGCTTTGGTTTATTTGTTCCTTTGAACAATTTTCTTCTCAGACTTATTTGAGGTGAAATACCCAGCCCTCACCAAAACTTTTCTTCAGCAAAGTCTGAAACATTTACCCAGAGAAAAAAGCACAGGATAGTGAATTTGTGAAAACAGTATTTCTGTTGTATGACTCCTGTAGTATTCTATATTAGGTAAGCATGAATTTCACCCTAGGTTGTATACTACCCTGAGTTTAAAAAGTATGTCTCACAGAAACAGATTATCTTGTGTATTTTAGACAATTGCAATGTTCAATAGAATTTCAGAAGGCCAGGAAGCAGTATCAAGTGGATTTTTCTTGGTTCAAAAAGCTTATAAAATGTGAAAAATATAATCTTTCTGCAAGGTTGAAATGGCTTTTAGGAGGTTTTTTCTGTACAAAATCACCTGAACATGTCTACATGAGTGAATTGCAGAGGCAGTACAGGTAATGACCAAAACTGGTATTTGCTGGTAATGGAGTCGTGTGTCCTAGGAACTCATGTAATGCACTAGTACAACAGCACCCCTCTATGAGATATTCTTTCAGCTGGTCAGCCATATGATACAGTTCTTTTGCCAAGAATGTCTATACTTTGACAGAATTTGGTCTTTGGTGGAAGGCAGGCAAAAGGAATTTAATCTTTTCTGCCCAGTGAGGATACTTTATTAAATTCATATGATCTTGAAGTTTGATTAATGCAAAGAACAAGCACATGAAAAAAATTCTGAGATGAAGTAACCTGATTCTGCAGCCCGCTAACAAAGTATGTCTCCATATTTTCTGCCCAGTTCTTCATTCAGTTTAGTGCTCTTCCATCTCTCATCATAAGTGCCCCCTGAGGCAAGTGAGCTCCATGGTCTCAGCGGTCTGCAGAGTAGCTCACCAGAAGGGTGGGCTTCAGCAGATAAGAATACTTCTCTTGCAGACCACATTAGGAATCCCCAGAAAAGAGACAGACACAATTTCTGATATTTGGAAAAGTAGCGCACAACCATCAAATATCAGATACAGTAGTCTCTGGAAGATAGAAGTCCTTTTGCCACAACTCTTCACGTTTCTTATGAGAGCTAAAAGGATGTACAGTAGGAAAAAAAAAAGTGGCATCATGCCAATCTGGGTAGTGGTAAGCCCTGTAATGGCTTCACTGTTTCCGAGTCACTGTATGGAAAAAACAATCTGGCTTCGTATAATTTAGCATGAAAACTTTGATAAATTTAGCTTCTCTAGAGAGATAAGATGGGGTTTCTAAATTATACAACAGGATGAACTACAAACTTACAGAAAAGGAGGCTGGAAAAGACCTCAAGACCTCATCGTGTGCATTCTGAAGCTCCAAGAGAAAATCAGCTGCACCTTGGAAATGAAAAAGTATTTTGTAATTGTTATTGTTAATAAGATTTTCTTAATACATAAGATAAACTTCAGTATCATAGTTTAAACCCGTCACTTCATATCCAATACAGATAAAAAAATGTAATCCCTCCCTATCTCTTTACAGGTAATTTATGTAGATAATAATTTTCATGTGTTCAGTTGGCCACCTTTTCTTTAGACTGAGCAAGCCCAATTCTTTCAATCTTTCTATCTTGTTTTTTTTTTTTCCCAGACAACTGACCGTTTTCTCTGCTCTTCTCTGGACTCTCTCCAGTTGGTTTACCTTCTCTCTGAACAGTTTTGCTTCAACAGGACACAGTGCCACTTGTTGCTGTGTTAGCCTGAATTATAATAGGAGGTATTCCTTAACGTATCGTACAAGGAAAACAGTTTATCTTCCTGAAATGCAGTTTACTTTCTCGTACACATATGGTGTAACACTATTTATTCATGCATAGCTTGTGACTGACCACTACCCTTCTCATCCCTTTTTGGCAGAACGGTTGCCTCTAATTGATTGTTGCCAATCCTACATCTTTACAAACTATTATTCCCCCTCAGAATCTCACGCTTGTAAACACAAGTGCATTGCAATGTGTTTTCTCCTACAGATAAATGATCTTGTTTGTCAAGAGTATTCTGAATTTAATGTATCATGTAATGTGTTTGCTGTTCATCTGGGCTTATTGTTGTCTTCAAGGTTGAAAGATTGATCCTTTATCTGCGTCATTAGTGACTTGGGCCATTACTTGGCCCAGAACAGACCCAGCTAGAATCTCACTGATTATATTTCTTGAGTTTGATAATGAATGATTAAAAACTAATCTTAAAGTCTGTGTTGTTTGGTTTTTTTTCCCCAGGTAGTTTTGCACTCTCCCTGAAGTAGTTTCATTTTAACTTACTTTTGAAAATGTTATGAATTAATGTCATTAACAGTATTAAAATTAAAACATATTACATGACCTGATGCTTCTATTTATGAGACTTGTGGCCTTCTTACAGAGCTTATATTGCTTTATATTTTTCACATGTTGGCTATTAGCTTTTTAAACTATCTATCTCCAACCTTTTATGAATAAGTTGTTTCTCTCATTTATTCTAGTATTTTTCCAGAATTGATCTCATCCTCATTTTTTGGCTTTTTAAAGATAAGCCTTGTGTTCACCTCTTTGCACTTTTCTCACACAACTTCTGAGAGTTTTCAGAGGAAGGTAACAGCTCTGAGCTTGCTTCACTCTGTTCTCAAGGTATCTTCATTCCACTTCCTCAGGCCCAGATGTCCCTATGGCTAGGACTCATTTCACCTAACTTTAGCTGCCTATAAATTAGCCATCTATACCTGTGCAAGGGTGTAGGTTCCTATCACAGTCAAGGGAGATTTAGTACAGCCAACGACCAATAGAGAGCTCTCTGGAGGCATGCTGTAGGGACATACTTGAGGATGAGATCAATTGCAGTATTTCCAAATTATTCTCAGACCTGTTCTTTTCCTATTTTAGATGGATTCTTTCTCACTGAGTTATTGGTCATGTAATTACAGATCACCCTTCTATGAAGAGTGATGGAAAATGTACTTCAGCCTTCTTCAAGTGAGCTATCACTATGGTTTTTTCTTCCTTACATATTTGTTTTCTTGCTATCCCTTATATGCATTGCTTTTTGCAGCTAAAATTGTGCTTTATCCTTTCTGACTTTGTTTCAGCATCTTGTGCTATTCTTTCACACTTGTCCTTAGGATTCTGACCTGGTTTCCACTTTCTGTACATTTCCTTCTTGTGTTTCAGGTCACTGAAGACTGCTTTGCTTAGCCAAGTTGATCTCTGACCATACTTCCTATCCTCCTACTGTGTGGGATTGTTTGTGCTTGTACCCTAAACATCATTTCTTTAAGGAACTGCCAACTCTACTGAATTCCTTCTGCTTTAGCCATGTTTCCCATGAGAACTTACCTTCGAGTTCCCAGGGTTTATTGGAGTCTTCTTGTATAGAGTCCATTGGGTTTGAATTCCTCTTTCCTCTTGTTCCCCATCTAAAAATAATATCTGTGATCACAACACAGTTGCTCTCAACCAAATTACCTTTAGCCTCATATTCCCAACCATCCTCCTTCTTGGTTGCTTAGCAGGCAGCCTCTTGGCAGGCTGCTGTTGAAGCACTTGGCAGGCTCTGACAGCTGCTGTAGACCATACGCAGGGAGTGGTTAAATGCTGCTCATTATACCCAGAGACAGACACAGCACATTGCTTTGTAATGTGCAACTGGAGATGCTTGCCTAATCATTCACGGGAAAACACTTGCATCTTTTAGCTGGGCATTTAATCAAAACAAAGACAAATGCTACCTGTACAGAGTGTTTCAGATGCTCTCCTGGGAAAGCATCTGTGTGGATGCAGAAACAATGCCCAGCCTTGAAGTCCAGGTAAGGAGAAGACAAAATCCTCTCCCCTGTTTCCTTTGCAGATCTAGGCATAAAATTAAAATAATGTGTCTCTTTGGACTGAGCTTTCTTTGTCTGAATCTTTATTTTCTACTTACCATCACTCAGAGGAATGGGAAATCTCCATTGAGGTTGTCTGACTGGTGAGTAAAATTGGATTGTTAGTAGCTTTTCACGTTACCGTGATTTTCACAGTGTAGTCAAATCTCCACAAAAAGAGATTTCTTTGTCACAGAGTTTAGTTTGGTTTTTTTTTCATTTATATATTTAGAAATTAACATTGAATTTCTCAAGAAATAAACTGAGACATTATTTAGCTTTTGAAATCACACCATGATGAAGTGAATCTACAGAGGATTTTTTTGGCAGTCTGTTTTTCATTGCTATAGCTCTTCTCAAGTGAAGAACAGGGGAGTTTAACATACAGCTAAAAGTTGATGCTACAAGGATTCCAGTGACTGAAATGAAGAGGCAGAGGCTTTCATTCACTTTTTGGCTTTGCTAAGGGTAATATGCACCTTGACTCTTCTCATTTCAATACAGTTTGCAGCTGCATAGGATTTGGTCATATTTCAAGTGTTTAAGCAGAAATTTTCCATGCTAGATATCTACCTCAGGGTAATTTTTAAAAGCCTTTGAGCAAAAATAGTTTCTAGCTTTTTATACAGGGTGTTTTGGAAACTGTGCTCTTTTTTCCTCATGTTAAATGGTCCCGGTGACCTTTCCTCTAAGAGGTTCAGGTACTTTGCAGGCTTTGGAAAAAGCATTTGAAAAATGAGGGGGATTCCTCTTGCATATTCTCAGTGAAACCTCTGCCGGACTGAGGTGGCGCAGGGGAGTAAACCACCCGTTTTAAATAACAAGGCAAGCATGAGCAAGATTTTTTGGGGGAAAGTGTTGGGGATCACTGGCAAAGTAGATTCAAAGAATGAAATGAGCAGGATGAAACTGTGCCTTGATGAGTAGTGTGAAAATTGATGTGGGAGAGAAAGGAAAAGAAAATGTGTCAGTATAGTTTGGGAGATACTAAAATAGCCGGAGGAGCTGAAGTGCAGAGCCTGGGACTAGCTGAGTACAGAGCTGAGAGCGAGAAGCAGTGGGGCTGCGTGGGAGGCTTAGAAGAAGAAGGAGCGACAGATCTGATGAGCTGGGCTCGGAAGTGTGGTTGGTGTGGGGGGCTGTGAGGCTGACTGAGGAGACCGAGGGAGGAGTTTGGCAGTTGGGAGCTGGCAAAGAGCTGGCTCGTGCATGGGCAAGACCGAACAGCAGAATTGGGGTGAGAGCTGATGGGCATTTGGGAAGCTGGAAAACAGGATTTGCTGTGCAAGCTGACTGGGAACGGTATGAGGATGGCTTTTGGAGGTGAGGTGAGGATTTGCTGGAGACTGGGTTAAAATTTTGGCTGAGGAGTGGAAGCAGGGACGGGGGAAGAAGGGGTTGGTCACACCTGGGATGGGGACTGAGGGAAAAGATCTGGTCCCCATGTAAATATATGTCCAGCAGGAGGGGAACTCAGTGTTGGAGAGCTGCTGGGGAGTGGGGTGCAAAGAGGTGGAACTGGGGATAGCGAGAGTGGAAGACTCTGGGCAGTCTGTGCTGATGGTGGGAGCAGGGGAAGTAGGAACAAGCTGTGCTAGGGACCATTCTCCTCCAGTGCTAGGAGTGGCATCCCACATGCCTGAGTCTTGCCTTTGCATTGCTGTCAGCAAGTAAGTCTGATGAGCTTGGGTCTCGTCGCTGTTGATGCTGGGTTTGTTCAGAATATAACCACCTGCTGCAACTATCGGTTATTCCATTAGGGTGAGTATCATAAGGTCAGTCAAGGAACCTAAATGATTCACCACTGACAATGATTTTTGTGCATGTTATGATGCCACATGAATACATTTTTTGGTAGTTGTTCAACACTTGGTTTTTAAAGAAACAAGATATTCCAAACAACTTGACACAATCAGTTAACAGGATGGACATGCTCTTGAGAGGCTCTAGGACTGTGTAGTAGGATCCCCACTATCTACAGCAGATGAGGGAAGGTGTGCAGTGAATCAGACAAGAGGTTTTAAAATGAGAGTTTGGGTTCTTTTTCTGCCAAAATATGCCCACATGGTGTGGGGTGCCCACCCCTTCAGAGACTCTCATTGATTGTTGATTCTCCATTTTCTGGGTACTTGGGCAGGCTCTAGAAACCAGATTTGCAGATCTTTTGAATATTTATATCTGTAACTGCATCAGCAAGACTATTTTGTACTTAGAGTGTACTATAACATTAAATACTCTGAAATGTCAGCTCTTTAGTTTCAAGACTGTGCTGCCAAAAGTCAGCAGATACTTCATCTTATCCTCTCTATGATTTAGCTCATGCACTGCTTTAATCGTACTATTTCCTAACTTCTTAATATTTGATACTGCATGCGCCATAGTATGATGTAAAAACATGTTTCATAAGAACAGGCTTTAAACATAACATTTCTGCTGAACAGCTTGTCCTGCAATACAGAGACCAGAAAGAAAAGGAAAAAGAGGCCTAGATTCATGTAGGAAGAGAGAAGAATACATACACACAGTTTGACAGCAAGTGTCGGTGTGTTTCAGGCAAAGAAGTTATTTCTGTAAAGGAGCAGGCACCAGAACACCGATGCAAGGACTAGTACATGATTCCTGTAAAGGACTCTTTGCAGGAGTATAAAAAAAGAGCTGGGGGGAATGAGAGTAGAGGTATGGTTTTGGACAAAACAGTGTTGGATCCTGAAAATGAGGGTCAAAAGCTGGACTAGAATGATAGAAGAAGCTGGAGGAGATGCGAGCAAAAAGGAAAATAATTTAAACAGAGACATTTTGTATGCACTGGAATGTAAAAAGAGAAAGAGAGATCATGGCTGTCATCAGTCATGGCAGAGGGGTACTAGTGGAGGGAGTAGAAGAAGGATATCACAAGGTGAAACCAGGAGGTTGTCTCGGGGCAGTGTGGTAAGCAATCGGGACTGTTAAAGACAGTTCTGGCTACGCTACTTGGTGTGCAATGGCAGGAATGAATGAATCAAATTTTCACAGAGAGGTGAAAAGCAGGGGCGGGACAGAGTATCTAGAGTTGAGACAAGGTGAGTAGACCTGAATGGCAAGGACAACATTGCTATTGCCAACAGTAACTGAGAAGAGAAATATGGGAGCGAACTGTAAGACACATGAAAAGCCAGAGACCTAGTTATCAATATAATGAGAAAAGCAGAGGGATTTTGTGAGGCCCCATCTCCCATGAAACAAGCCTGGGAGGAGGCCATTCATTGCCACCATGGTAGATATGTATCATGTTCTAAGCTTTTCTTCCATAGTCCTTTTTCTCCCTTTCTTCCTCCTTTCCAAGTTTCTTAGGCTCATCTAGATTCTCTAAAAGAAAGTGGTGAAAGTTGGTCTCCTATGATTGGTTTTGCAGTGGTTTAAATGGCAGTTGATACGTGCATGGGATTTTGGATTAAGCATTTAGATAAGAAGGCCCCACAGCCCATTACCAGGTAACCACACATAGAATCATAGAACAGTTTGGGTTGGAAGGGACTTTAAAGGTCATGTAGTCCAACCCCCCCTGCAATGAGCAGGGACATTTTCAACTCGATCAGGTTGCTCAGAGCCCTGTCCTACCTGACCTTGAATGTTTCTAGGGATGGGGCCTCCACCACCTCTCCGGGCAACCCATTCCAGTGTTTCACCACCCTCATTGTAAAAAGTTACTTCCTTATATCCAGTCTCAATCTACCATCTTTTAGTTTGAAACCATTACCCCTTGTCCTATCACAACAGGCTCTGCTAGAAAGGTTGTTCCCATCTTTATTATAAGCTTCCTTTAAGTACTGAAAGGCTGCAATCAAGTCTTCCTGCAGCCTTCTCTTCTCCAGGCTGAACAACCCCAACTATCTCAGCCTGTCTTCGTAGGAGAGGTGCTCCATCCCTCTGATCATTTTCGTGGCCCTCCTCTGGACCTGCTCCAACAGGTCCATGTCCTTCTTGTGCTGAGGACTCCAGAGCTGGATGCAGGACTCAAGGTGGGGTCTCACCAGAGCAGAGTAGAGGGGCAGAATCACCTCCCTCAACTTGCTGGCCACGCTGCTTTTGATGCAGCCCAGGGCACGGTTGGCCTTCTGGGCTGCAAGTGCACATTGCTGGCTCATGTCCAGCTTTTCATCCATGGTGAGGAGAAGCAGAGGGGATGGACTTTGTTCTCATATTATCTGTCAGGCTCTGATAGCACTAACAGGGCCCTGACTGTACCTGCCCAGCCCTGTGGGGCTTCCCCCACCCTGCCCACGGCTCAGGACCCCATGTCAGCCCCCCCGGGCCACCAGTCAATGCTGCAGCAGGGCTGGTCTCCAGTTCCCCATGGCCCAGCTGGGCTGGGCCCACCTACAGGCCGATGCCACTGTGGCTCTGCCTGATGATTTGGTCTCTTGGCTGAACCTGGCCACCATCTCCAGGTCTTCACCCTTCAGGGGTGGTGATGGACCCAGGCTGGTGAGGCCCCTGCCACTCTGGCCATGTGCTTAGTGCGCTTGGCTCCCAGCTCCCCATCCCAAAGGGAAGAGCTGTCCCTCGCTGCTCCCTGCCAGTATCAACAGGAAGTAGCCATACTTACAAATCAAAAGCCCATGGCCTTTCTGGCTACAACTACAGGAAGGAAAACAGAGACAAGTTTGATTGCATAGTAAGGGTTGGGGTACAGTGCCTGAGTGATTGCAGTGCATGCAATTACATTCCTCTTTAAATGCCTGTGGTAATTTATTGGATAGTTTTGTATACTTCTTTCTGTACTCATTTCTTTGAGTTTGTTCTTCTCCATCTTTACCTCATTGAATTACACTTTGTGTCTTTTCACTCCCGTTCTCAACCTCCCTTTCCCGCAGCATCGTTTGAACAGGCTACACAGCCTCTCTGTTTCCCATGGCCCTGGCTCCACCACTTTTCCTCAGGTTCCTGCTCCCTGCCTCGCTGGGAGTTTTTCTGTCAGACTCTGTGCTGCCTTTTCCCATGTACTCTTTTTTTCTCCTCACTTTGTCCTTTTCATCCCCACATTGGCTCTTCCTCTTGCTTGCTCTTTTGTGGGCTGTTTGGTAACAGTTTTAGCACACTGGCACCTTAACTGGTGTTGGCATCCCTGAAAAGGAAGATTTTAAGGAGTGATTTTAGGTGAAAAATGCAATAGCTCTGTAGGTGCTTCAGACACTTCTTCCCAAAAGGGGGACAGCAGAAGAGATAGCAGAAGCTATTTGTTTGTTAGCAGGGGCTAATGGTAGCAGGGGCTAGCAATAGGACTGATCAGAAAGTAAAGTTGAGCTTTTAATACTGCATGAGAAATGACAGCTAAAGAAAAACCTTGGAAGGCAAGATGGGGAGATAACATGGGATGAAATAGAGAAGGAGAAGCTAAAAGACAGGCATAAGAAGGTGGTGTAATGAGAATAACAAGCAATATAATGATGGCCATGAGGAAGGTAGCACTGCAGTTGCTGAGACCAGAAAGAAATCTGGTGCAGTAATGGAGGGCTGAGATGACCACTGCAGGGAACAAGAGTTCTAGCTTGTGCCTGCGTTGGTAAGTGTGACTTTGTACCCGCCTCACTGCTGTGAAGTGTGCTATTCTGTAGGACACCCCTGTCAGGCTCTTCCTCAGTAGCCCCTAGTCTAGCTCATACATCGTCTCCCTTACTGAGCTTGTACTGATTCTCTCATAACACTGCTGCAAGTGAGATGATGTCAGACCCTGGCTCTAGTAGGCAAAATGACCCAGATCAAATGGTTCTTCTAGCCCTTGGCTGTCTGCAGCCTGCTGGAGATTCCTAATCCCCTAATGATTTTCCATGAGGAAGAAAGCTGGCCCAGAGCAGGCTGGCCTGCCTGCTCAAACTCCAGTTTCTGGGGTCTCCCTTCCTCATGTCCTCCTGTCCGAGTCGTACATGAACAAGGGGGCTGCAGATTTGGGTGAGCAAGGGTCTTGCTTCTAAAGGCTCAGTTCACCCTGTTAGAACAGCACACTCAGACCTGTGTCCAGCAAAGCTTGTTTTTCCTGTTCATTTTTTATTCTGGCTGTTCCTAGGGGGTTTCTACACGTCATCCCCTCTCACCCACTGTGTACCTATATAGATATCAGTATGTATGTATTTGCAGTTTCCTTTTTGAAGGGATTAACAAGGCTTAAGTACAGAATGGGACTCAGCCACTGAGAATGTTATCTGTTCCCAGAGATTTTCTCTACCTTCCACTGAGCTGATCTACTGGTACCTTTTTTTCCTTGTGACTTCAAATGTATCAGGAACACAAATAAGTATTACTGTAATTTCATTCTTTTAATCTGGAAAGTCCCACTTATCATCAGGTAGGGTGCAGAGGATCACCACATATGCTCAGCTGTGACCAAGGTCTGTCTTTGCAAAAAACTAGCTTGAAACACAACTTTGTAAGTTTATCAACAGGAGACTTTAAGGCCTTATCAAACCATTTACTTAGTTTACTTGAACAAATAATATGCCAGTTTAACTGATATTAATGTGTTTCTGAACTACACATATGTGTGTATATATATGTACACATGTGTATAGTTCAGAAATATATATATACACACATGAGTGTGTGTACATGTATTTCTGTACTTGGGTGATAGGTGCCATACATAAAGACTTAACATTATTCAACATTTCCAGTTATAGGACTTCTAATTATTTATAAAAGAATCAAAATACTCCCTTTTTCAGACTGATTTTTTTAATACTTCTTTAAAAACTGCAGATTTTTCAATTGCAATGATTCAGAAGTTGCAGGAGAAGAATTAGGGAATGCTATATTATGAATCATTGTTTTAGCAGTTCATGGACAGAACAATGTACCAGTGATACCTGCTAAAGGAAACACAATCTACTCTTTCAGTGCCTTTGCTAGGGATAAACCTGCATGGTAAGAGGGAGAACTTCAATCTGGGTGTGATGTGCTAGGTCATGAGTTTATCCTTAAAACATCTTTGGACTGTCTAGATATTTCCTAATTGAAGGAGTACTAGAGATTTGATATCAGAACTTGTTTAGGTCAGGGGAAAAGGAACTCATTACAAAACCTCAACATCACATTACAAAACATCAACTCAAAACAAAAGTTGGTGATTGGGTAAGTGTGAGTGGTTGTGGTGTAGCTACATATGGTACAAACAGTTAAAGTCCAGACCACTAACAGACATATGGGACGGTTGCAGAAAGTCTAGTATCACAAAATGGAAAGCAAGTATTAGACAAATGAACCAAGATAAGGCAATTTAACAGAAAAAAAAAAAAATCCAGTAACTCAGGCGTATGACAACTTTGTGAGCACCCTGGAAAAGTACAATCTCATCATTGAGATAGAGAGCTCTATTGGGTCAAATGAACTAGCCTGATACACAGAAGATGTGCAAGTAGATTGCCAGCCACTCTGCCACACCCAGTATAGCATATGGAAACTGGGGATGTTGAAAGTAATTAAAAGCAAAAAATTGTCATAAATTTCTTGAAGGAAACAGAAGGATGGAAAGAACATTTTATGATCAGCAAACTTGAGAACAAAGATATGAACAACATGATACAGCTTTTTTTTGGTTTTGTCATGAGGAGTATGTAGATTGGGAAGAAAAGAATCTTAGCAATGGATTAGTAGAGGGAGATGGTAGAATTATCAGTAGTGCAAAGAAGGTTGGAATTCAATAAATATTTCTCATTTTATGAGGGCTTCAGGCCTTTTTCCCATTTCACATGCACATGAGATGGTTGGCATTGCTTTCTCCAATAATCTCTTCCCCATTTGCTACCACTCTTGGCTTTAGCAATTGCGCTTGTTGCTCTCTCACAGAAACATTGTATTACGTTATAGGGAGTAGATTTTACCAAACTGACTTACTATTTTTGTTTGGGTTTGGTTGAATAAGGTAATAACATTGATACAGTGGATTTAGAACTGTATAAAGCATTCTACTTGATACTGCAGCATGTTTTGGCTAAGAGCTAGAAAGCCATCAAATCAGCTGGACACACATTGAAGGAATTAAACACTAGTTAACTGACAGGTTTCAAAAAATCTCATCACTTGATAGAAATACTTCTGAAAGGGTTCTGCAAGAGAAGGTTCTATGAGAATCATTCCTCTCACTGCCTAGTTTGCTGTTTCGTAATGTCCAAGAAAGAGTACTAAAATGTTTTCTGATGAAGTCTGCAGATCTCACTAAGACATGGAGAGTTGAAAATATTAAGCTGTAGCTACATATGGTTGATCTATAATGATGTGATCTGAAGAACAAGTAAAAACCAACAGTGCAGTGTAAGGCTGTTATCTAGAAGATTTTATGCTTCATTAAAAATAAAAAAAAACCAAAAAACCAAAAAAATCCACACACACCCTCCCAAATACGTGTAACAAGAACAAAGCGGATTAATGCCCTATATTTAGTTTTTAGTATTTTCTCCTCTCTTTGGGGATATGTTAGTTCCAAAGAGACATTTAGATCTCTAACTCCTTGCTGTGTTACTTTTCACTAGAAGACATTTCTGCTTTTTTTTGAGTCCTATGGTTCTGTCTTTCCACCTTACATGTGGGAGACCATTCTGCTGTCCTTTGGTTACAGCAGAACTAGACTATTTATTATGGTGTTGTTGTGTTAATAGAATCACCCCACCTTGGCTGAGGAATTCCTTGTAGTTACCCAGTCACCTTAAATCATGCTTAATTCAAGGTAGGATGAGGTAAAATGCAAATAGAAGTAATAATTCATTACATCTAAAATAGACAACATAATTACAAGCATTTGGAAAAGATGTAAGTGAAGAAATAGAAGTTCATCTGATCTACCGACACTGAATATATCACAAAAGTAGTTTTTGTTTTGGATTTTTTTCCCCTTTTTTCATTTCCAGGTGACTTGTCCCTCTTCTGGCAGAATGGCTCTCAGAATTTTCTTTCCTCCTATTCCTCAGATTGCTCTTAGGTGATTTCCATCATTGGAGACCTTGCATCACACAGAACTCCATACTGGGGTCTATCATCAGAAAACATCTTCAGAAGAAGCCTTCAGACTTCACCTTCAGGTACTTTCCTGAATTGTCATGTTGACCTCACTTGCTGATGGACAGTTTTAGCTCTTGCAGCCAGTCTGCACTTTGGTGGTTTTTAGGAGTCCAGACAGATTTAATCTGTCACCTTGGAGCTTGTTCTAGCTCTCCTTATGGTCTGACCATTCTGTTGAATTAATAAGGATTCTTTTGCGTCCACAAATATGCAAATATCTTAGAAGAGAAGTTGTGTCCTGTGTTTGACTAGCTCATAATCATCTTCTTTTCCTCAAGGAGGCAAGTCTCTTTCATTTCCCTCTTGTGACTCATTGACATGTTTCAACATGAAATGTGCCTTATGGCAGACCTTATATTAGGTACCAGTAATGTAATTAAAAAGTATATGTGATAAAAGTATCTAAATAGGGTAAATTAATCTAGGTCATTGTTGTGGTTTAACCTGGCAGGCAGCTAACCACCACACAGCTGTTTGCTCACTCTCCCTCCCCCAGGGGAAAGGGGGAGATAATTGGGAAAAAAAAAGTGAAATTCATGGGTTGAGATAAAGACAGTTTAATAGGACCAAAAAGGAAGGGATAATAATAATAATAATAGAATATACAAGATAAATGATGCACAATGCAATTGCTCATCACCTGCCTGCTGGCAGGGCATGGGAAGCTGAAAAGTCCTTGACTGGTGTAAGCACTACTTAGCAACAACTAAAGCATCAGTGTGTTATCAACATTCTTCTCATACTAAATGCAAAACACAGCACTATGCCAGCTACTAGGAAGAAAATTAACTGTATCCCAGCCAAAACCAGGACATTCATTTTCTGATTCCTGAGACAAGTATGATAACAATAACTACCCTGAGGTGATGGCATTTAAGGTAAATGGAGTCCAACCTCTTTCTCCTAAGCATACTCTACCAAGCAGTCCCTGTGCAGGACTATTTAGTGTCATATTTATCTTAATTTCTACAAAGTGTGAAATTGTGTCTTCAAACCACAAAGAATAAAAAGAGATCACTCAGTCTTGGACCTCATGAGATCAATGAACAATCTGCCTGACTTCAGCTGGCCTTGAAAACAGCCTTTGATATATTAGAAGTCAATAGATTGCACAGTGAAGGGAGAATTGACATGCAGTGAATAAAAAGTTAAAGGCCAAAGAGCAACACGTATTTTTTCTTGTAGCCCTTATAATGGTCTTATGCAGCCAAGAAAATGCAAAAATATTGGCTAAATTCCATTGTCTGTAAAAATACTGCGTTCACTTGAATGAGTGTTGTAACAGCTTAATGTAAACACAAGTAAATTGTTAATATGTGGCTGCAGATTTGTTCATAACGATGTTTACAGGTCAACGGTAGTGAACAGTCATCCCTCTCCATTTCTCAGGTCATGTCTACACTAAGAGAGATTTAATAATTAGTAATGCTGTTAACTGCATGAGTTTGAAGATATTCTGGTAAAGATATGTGATATAATAATCACTTGTCAGCCCAGAAAGGAAGAAGCCTTGTGTGCAAGTACATTTTCAGCAGTTTAACTCATGCTGCCTCTACTGCTGTCTCAGAACACACAGGAAAGCAGTTTCCATTATGGCACCTGGGGTTTATGTACATCCACCACAAATAACTTCCAGAGCGGTCCTGTTGTATCTTTGTAAAAACAAAACAAACAAAGTTGAAGTTACATCCTCAAGAAATCCAGGTGAAGATGTTTTTACTGCCAGCAGGTTCAGGGCAAAAAATCGAGAAGCAGAAAAGGAAGACAGTGTTGCTTGACTTTTTGGATGATGCAGACTTTATGGGACAGAAATAGAATGTCATGTTTGCCAGTAGTTATGGTTTTGCAATTTTTCTACCTGAAATAAAAAGTGGTGACAGGCACGCTGACAAAGAGCTTTCTAGTGGGGGCAGCACAGTGAGATTGCACAGAGGACTTATAGAACTGTCTTTCCAGAAAGTGCAAAGGGACAGAAAGAGTGAGCACAGGAGAGGGAATACATTGATTGTTGGACTGCACTGGCCTTCTCTCCTTTTATCTGTGAACATGGAACATCTCCTTTTCTGTTCTTTCCTCTGCTGCTTCTATATGCTTCCTGCCATAGTGAACCATTTTGAGGCCCTTATGCTGCCGCAGCAATGGCAACAAACATATATACACTGCAGTGTCTTTGAGAGAGAGAGAATGGAAGAACTAATCTATTGTTAGTAGTTATGATTCTCTGCTGGAATGTGGAAGAGCTTCTCCTGCACTGAATATTGATTTATTTGTACAAAGTGGAAGGCTTCAGGGCAAGAGATGGGAAGAATCTCATCCTGAACGCATCGTAGGCGTGCGGATAGTCCTGTGGAAGGTTACAGAAAACTTTCTACTCCCAGACTCCAACAAGTAAGGTTATTTGAAAAAAAATGAATCTCTGTAATCCTAAATGTGGTTATTGTTACACAATGTGATGGGGTAGATGAAGTTTGCTTGGCAGCTTTAAGTGAGAAGGGAGGAGTATTTGCTCATATACAGTTCACTGTTCTGAGAAAGGGGGGAATTGCATAATACTTTAAAATGGTCCTATTATTTGTCTGTTTGGTTTAACAGTATAATTGTGGTGAGTCTTTCTCATAAGAGAATTTTTACTTATTAGCAAAGCCTGGTTTTATAGGGCTTGAAAGGTCTTCTTGCTAACATAAATTCTGTAAGAGAATACCATGTTATCTTTGTTGCATCAGTCATACAAGATCTAACTTGTATTTTCTTTTCTTGTTGACAGAAAGGCGGATTTCCACTTTAGAGGTCACCTCATCCTCCTTCCTGTGAAAATAATATGAACCAGAAGGTGTTAGTTTTCCTTCTCCCAAATTTTATTTTTGGGATATTTCTTTGGGGTTTTTTCTGTAAGAGACAAAAAAGCCTAACAGGTGAGTAAAGAATTTACCAACAGAAAGACTTAATGTTTTCTAGAACCAGGGACATCTTTCCCAAATGTAACTATGGAGCCTAAGTGATAAAGAATACTGTGAAAATATCCAAGGCCCTGTCACTGTGATAGCTATGTTAGCAATGCCTGAGAGGAAGAGCACTGCAAAACCCAGTTGACATCGGAAGTCTCAGAACACCCATCTTGCTTAGAGTAATATTGCTAATGTGCTGAAATTTTTCATTTTAACAAACTTTTCACTAAGCAGGGTAGTTTATTGCATGTTTGTCATACTGGAGTCCGGTAACAGTAAACAAAAAATTTGTTTTAGCATCTTCATTAGTTTTTGTGTGCAGGGAGATAGATTGAGTGCTATGGTTGTCACAAAGAAAGAGACTTACAGAAGTCCATTTCACACTAATAGTTTGCATTTCTTCCTTGGTTGCAGGTACTTTTCCTGATCCCACTGAAGATTGGCTGGCAATTCAAAATGATCGCAAAAGCACTCTGGCTTCTGTCTGCCTGAAGAACAACCTTCTTAAATTAAGAAGCAAATTGGATTCTCATGTTGCAAACCAGCTGTTTGTGGAGCACAAACATAAATTTATCTACTGTGAGGTGCCCAAGGTAGGCTGCTCCAACTGGAAGAGAACTATTTTTCTTCTCCAAGCAGGCTTGAATGCAGAAGCTTCTGAAATTGAGCATGACCACATCCACCAAACCTCACTGATCAAAAAGCTGGTGAATTACCCTCCTGCTATACAGAAGGAATTTCTGAACAATTATACCAAAGTGATGTTCACCAGGCATCCCTTGGAACGGCTGGTTTCAGCTTACAGAGACAAACTTCTGCACTCT
This sequence comes from Egretta garzetta, assembly GCF_000687185.1. Lineage (NCBI taxonomy): Eukaryota > Metazoa > Chordata > Aves > Pelecaniformes > Ardeidae > Egretta > Egretta garzetta. Next base: position 459,303 of record NW_009259967.1, read on the forward strand.
GAGCCATTCTACAGTATCACCATCGCTAATGAGATTAGGGCAATGTTCAGGAAAAACAAAAATTCTTCTGAAAAAGTGAGTTTCCAGGAGTTTGTCAACTTCATTATAGCAAAACCACCGAATGCTCTTGACATTCACTGGAAACCAATGTTTCTGCTCTGTGATCCTTGCAACATTCACTATGATATTCTGGGTAAGTATGAAACTCTTGGGTTAGATTCTGAGCATGTTCTGAAGGCCATTGGAGCACCAGAGAGCCTGCACTACCCCAGCTTGAAGAGGTATGGCTCAGAGAAACGAACTAATGGTGATATCACCTTGGAGTATCTCAGACAATTGAACTCAGAACAAATTGAGAAAATAAAAAAATTGTATCAAATGGATTTTTTCTTGTTCAACTATACTATGAAATACAAGGATTATTTTTCCCTGAATGACTAATGTAGATTAAGCAAAGAACAATCTCCTTTGTATAAAATGGGCTGAACTTGTCCTCACAAGTGCTTGAGAGGTGGGTTGGTGACTGCTGCTGAGATTTTACTGGTGTTTGGAGACACAATTTATCATCCTAAGCACTCTTATAACAAACCCCTGCCAGGATCTGTTGTACTGTATGGTACTTTACCTACGTGAAATTATTGTCTTCTTGTTGATCATTAGTGGCATTATGTTTGCTTCATGAAGACAGTTTATAAATGATAGATTTTGCTCTGTTGGTAAGACATAGGGGAAGGATGAAGAACGTTGTTTTTCACAATGAATGTTTTTAGAACACTTTTTTTATATAAATGATTTTAATTTTTTATTAGCAAAAGACATATGAAGCAATAAATAATCTGCTTTAGAGTCAAACCACTCTCTGTCTGCAAGAGCCTCAATGATGAATCCTGTAGGAAAGGAGCAAATAACTTCAGATGCTTGAAGCTGCATTATACAGAACTTAATGCCTGATTATGTTCTCCTCTGGCAGTGCTCTCACCACAGTCCACCAGCCTCATCCCTCAAGCAGTATAACTGGCAGCAATCCAGCCAGGGTTTCCCTTATATCTTCAAAATCCTCCGATGAGCAGGTCTGGTGTTCACAGTGACTTTGCAGGCTCTTTGCTCACCTTTGTGAGCACTATGGTCTGATTTAAGAGGGAAGGTCTGAAAAACGTATCTTTTTTTCGAAAAGTAGTTAGAGGCATCTTCTAAATGGTACAACTGTGGTGGTGCAGGATCTAAAAATCTCAGTGGAAAGGTGACTCTTATCTATTCCTCAAAAGCACTTACCACCCAGTCAGTTGACTGGCCAGTCAGCAGAGTGGGAACAATGTTTGGGCTTTCCCCATTTGTGCCTGCTGGAGCCCAGGAGCCCTTGGGTTTTACCTGAGCATGGCACTTAGGTAGAGCTGGATAACCTCAGATAATACATTTGTTCTACCTGTTGTTTTCTTACCTCACAGGAGATTGAGTGCAAATAAATTGTAGAATTATGGTGAGGGGAGCAATGAAGCCTACAGGAGAAGCAACTCAAACCATTATCCATTTATATTCCTAGGTGGCTTTGGCTTTAGATCACTGAGGGGTCTGTAACTGCTACTATATTAAGTAGAAGGCTTGCCCCATTTTTTTTTCAAGAATCTATTGCCTAATCACACTGAAAATTAATTTTTGACCATATTAATTGTAGCAATACTTAGAAACTAATTGTGAGTGGTAGCACCACCTTTAGGGGATGACAGTCTCTTGGGAGCTAACTTGAAAATGCACTTAGTTCCTATCAGCTATACCTGCAGATGTACAAAGGCTGGCAGGCTAGTCTTGGATCCAAAGTTGGCTCACAGCTTCTTATTTCATAGACAAAGACAGGGACAAAATAACTTAATCACACTGCAGCCACCAATCTGTACAGCTATTGCTGCCAGCAGCATGGCCAAGGGAGAGGGAAAAGGGGACTGGGAAAAATGGATGCGATGGGATTTGGGTCATGAGGGTTGTGAAGAGAGCTCTCAGTGCAGGGAGTGGGATGCAGGGGTGGTCTACCCCAAAGAGAAGATGCAGTGATGTATTGGACATCAGCTGGAGACACTGATGAGACAATGGTGACAGGAGGCGTCAGAGGAAAAAGCTCTCTGCGTCCCTCCTTGACGGCAGATGGTACACAAAACCAGGACTACTGTTCAGTACATCTGGCAGCCCTTGCATGGCTGACTATTCCATAAACGGGGCAGCTTTGGCACAGGGAGAGATCCAAAGTGAGAAGACTAAGCAAGAATAGCAAAACAATTTTTTTTTTTCAGAAATAGTTTGTGATTTTATGCGGCGTAATTCACAGTTCTGGATCTTACCCTCACCACCACCATAGTGGGTGTCCCCACAGTCCTACTACCCCCTGACACTGGATTGCTCATGTTGCCTGGATTTTTTTTTTTTTTTTGCTTTTTCATTGTGCTGAGGCAGAGGAAGCTAATTCACTCCCATCAAAGTTAAGGCTATGCAGTCTCTCTCTCTTACTCTTGCCAGAATCAGAGCTATCTCCAGCTACTTGCTTCTCCTACTTTCTTTGACAGACCATGCAGAAGAAGAGGGGAATAAGATTTGCTTCATAACTTTTTTCTACATGATAGATCCCTCCAGAGCTATAAGCTTCAGCAAAGATACTTTAACTTTCTGGCACCATCAGCCAGCCTAGGAAAACTCTGAAGAAATAATACTGACAGAGTTTGATAGGTGTCTTTGCTAACAGCACTCTAGTGTTAACACTCCCCTCCTGTTTCTTGCTGTTAGATATGAGTGGCTTTCTATTCTTATTTTCTCTTTCACACAGGCTCACATATTCTTCCTACAGTGGTGACAGAAAGCGGATGGCTAATTCATTCATCAAAAGCGCTAGTCAGTAACAGAAGGCTATCTGTTGATGCACAAAAAGCTCTGTAACTATTCATGATGAACTTTGATATTTGACATTTGCCCATAGGAAACTGTAAGTAGCACACTGCCCGGAACCACTGGCTGCTGTAATGCTGTTTAGCTGGTGTGGGTCTCAACTCAAAAAACTGCAGAGGACATGTGGGTGCATGTATGCACATACAACAATAGTTTTAGGAAGCAGTGTCATACAAGAATGGTATAAATTGTGCATTACTGACGCTATCAAAATGAGAATAATGGGTTGATATCTATTGGAAAATAGAAAAAATGGACAATACCTTATAGAGGATCTTATGACATTCCCCTGCAGGCATCTCTTAATGCTCAACCCAATGTAATGCATTTCCATTTCTGTGAGCCTGAGAATACTCCCTGACACCCCCCCACCCAAGAGCTGCTGTGTGGTGGCACAGGAGTACATAAGACCTCTGCAATATGTTTCAGAGTTCATGAAAATGATGGTGACTTGCTATATGTTGTAAAAAACTTTCACAACTTGTGAAGATGGGCATGGAAGTTTGGGCTGAGGTCAAAAAACGAGTCTGCAAGAGAGATTTGCAAGGCCTTTAGTACTCACGTTGAGTTGGCTGTATTTTTTAGCGATAGCTCTCAAGAGGCAATGTTTGCAGAAAACTCAGGTCTATAGTATTCCCTGACATGTGAGCAACTGCCCATTGCCCAGAGCAGAGTGGGGACTGTACCACCTGGTTTATTCCCCAGGTGAACCCCAAGGCTCATTCCACTGGACAGCATTGTATGTTTGCCGATGAAAGGCCTTACTGTTATTTCATTCTTGATATTGCAATGTGATAAAAGCTGATGAAGGCTCTGGACCTTGTCCTAGTCAGCCCACAAGAATGCAAGACACTTTGTAAACTTTATGATGAAAATGATGACTGTCTCTTCATTGGCCTGGGAGAGAGATTTCCTGTGCTGTTTTCCTACGAGTGTACTGTCCAGAACAAAGGCTCTAAGCTGAGCCGGCCTCTCTCCTGTCCTTGCCTAGAGAAGACCCCTCAGTGGAGCTTCTTTCCTTTAGGTGCTAACTCTGGGTGAAATTTTCCTGGGAGGAAAGTGGATGCTTGCAGTTGGGAGCAGGGGTGGAGGTGGCGTAGCATGGCATGGCTCGGGGCTCAGGCCCCTGGGGTGGATTAGATGAGGTAGACGTTGCCATAATTTATCTTCTGATATATTGTTATATGCCTGTGGTATGACCTTTGCTATGTTTTATTTCTAATTACCGTAATAAACCATAGTGGGTTAACACATTAATCTATTTGTTCATCTGTCTCAGTAACATCTGTTTAAAAAAAAAAAGACTCAGAGCCATTCCGTCAAGTCATAACATAGGCCACATGCTATTAGACAACAATAAATATAAAGCCATTTGGCTCTGCTTTGGTACATTAATATAAAGCTGTCTCACAGGACTTTTAAAGAATTGAAAGAATTAGCAAATACTAATGAGTGTTCCAGTTTGGAGAAAAGATGGAGCTAAGCTGGGAAAGGAAGAGAAACAAAAAAATCTTGCAAAGTCAGGCTTGCAGCTTTCCTACAAATCCATCTGTCAGCAGTGAGGAAATAAGGGAGAATTTTCCCATTCTCATGGATATCCACACACACATCCTTTTAGGACAGGTATCCAGAAACCTGACATCATACTTTCTTGGTGAAAGTATAACAGATCTGACAGTCGATCAGTGTATGTCAGTGGTGGAGACCATGTCACCAGTTGTACCTTGAAGCAAACATTTTCTCTACTTAAAAGTGATGCCGCTTCCAATAAGCAGTCCTAATTTTTCACACAGTTTTGAATGTGAGTCTTAACAGGTGAACTGCGATTAGTGGTTTCTTGTTCAGAGACCTTCCCAAAGCAGGACAGCTGTGAACAGAATAAAAGGTGTCCACAGAAGAACAGCGTGAGCGATGAAACTTCGAGTATTCGCTACTCCACAGAAGTGTCCCCTGACCAAGGGGAAGAAGAGGAAACACCGCCTGTGCAAGTCATTGCGCATGGAACCAACTGCAGCCCCCATGGCTCACAGCTAGAAGGTGATTCTATTTCTGCATTCAGACTGTTAATACATCAGAAGCTTTTACCTCTACGATCTCCAGTTTTCTTGGCTTGTCTGTCACAGAGGTAGAACAAGAAAAGGAAAAGGAAAAAGGAAACAGGAAAAGGAAGAGACACTAATGCTGTGTGATTATGGCGTGGGCCTGGCATGATTTCTCCCTGTCACAACATTTCTTACCTCTCTTCTTTCCAGAATTACATGCTGGGTCATGTTTTAGTATAAAACAAAACATTATTGAATTATATAACTTACATAGATTAATGTAAACCAAATAAAATCAAAACAGGCAGAGAATTTACTTGATAGAAGTGTCTGAAATTTCAGAAAGGAGGTTTTGACCGAGTCTCAAATGTACACAGGTGTGCAGTTACAATGCTGCTTCTGGTAAGAACTACTTTTAAAGAGAAAGCTCAAGTGATCATAAATCTCAGTCAGTATTCTGAGACTAAAATTCCAATGAATCAGCAGATCAAAAATGAGTGATACATCACCGGATCAGGTCTGTGGAAAGGAACTGGCTCAACACTGTTTCAGCACTACCCATGCATGCCTCACCTTTGCTCACAATTACTGGAACACTTTCTTTACTCCTCCAGGATCCTTCTTGTAGCTTCTTCTGCAGAGGTACCAAAGCTTAGCAAGACAAAAGGGCTTTCTCAAAAGGTCCCATCACCCCACCCTGTAGAGGTGTTGCTAACAAGATTACACATAATTTTTGGTGTCCCACCAAAGGTACAACAGTTCAGACATTACTGGAGCTCAGAGCAGAACTTAGCACGAGTACCCAAAGCCAGATAGGCTTATTCCCATTTATATTTCTATGATTTAGCAGAAGTATGGGGAAAGCTTTTTACCTACAAATATATGACTAATATCCTGACTCCCATCTCACTTGATTGCATTGTCCCTCCTTTTTCCCCAGATCCCTTCTTCAGTGTTCAGCTGAACTGCATGTATGGACTCCTGCTGAGTTCCCACAGTTAGGGGCCACCAAGCAGGTGCTGCAGATGCTGACATATTCAGGCACAGGTTGTTGCCAGGTGCATGTTGCTGGATATATTGCAACTATTGTAAGAAGGCTTTTTGTGTGAGAAAGTTGTTCAAGCACCTGCTCCACGAGTGAGGTATTACTACAAGGTGAGATGTGAATATTAAGTGAAGGGTGTTTTGAAGGCATTTTCCCCCTAAAAATAAATTAATCTTCCATTCAGATAGGTTTAGTGGGTAAGGGAAAAAGCTAATTTGGAAATCATCAACATCAAGTCTCAGAGGGCCCTATTAATTATAAACCAAAAGAGATGGGAAACCCTCTCTCATAAGGGGCCACCATTCTCTGCAGGGTTAAATTTTTTTTACCCTCACAGATTTGTTACGACTTGTCCCCAGGGGTGCCTACATGGTAAAGGAGCCCTTTGAGACTTCCAGCTTTTGACAAGCATGGAAAAGTAGAGTGATGAAGTTGTGAGAGAATCCACCTGACATCTGAACATTGAACAATTGATTCTGGCTCCATCCTGTTCCAGAAAGACAGCACAGGTAAGAAGCAAAAACAGGGAAAAAAATCAATCAAATTAATATAAACAAATTATTATTATGAAGATTTTTGGAATTCAGTAACTGAACTGTATAGTTTTTGGTCTTTGTTTTTTAGTTTCCTATGTGGAAGGCTGAGATTATGGGCTTGGCTTTTTTTTGGCATCTTGCTGCACAGCAACTTTTGTGATAGGTAGAGCCCTTTAGGTTTTGTAATTTTAAACAAAGGGTCACAGGGATGCTTTTATTTGTAGTAATATTCTTTGTTGCTGTGCAGAGCCAGACACCCACCTACCATGTCAGAATTTGGATTTGTTCCCTAAGTTCCTGTTGCTGTGGTTTACACACCATGGGACTCTCTGCAAAGGCTTTTCATTCTTCTCAGGTTTTGGGGTTTTATTTGTATCTGAACCAGATTTGGCCTCCACATTCTGCAAACTGCAGGTTTAGGAGTTGATGAGAATATTCATTCTCTCTGAAATTGTAACAATATACATAAAAAATAGCTCTGAAATAGCTGGTTTAAACACTTACTTCAAATGTAAACTGTTCTGTATATTCTTTATATGAATGTAAGTCTTGCAGCCTTAGTAAAGACCATGTACTGCAATTCCTGTTTGCTTTGCTTTATTTTTTTCCTAATTTGTGTTCTATTAAACCTTGGATTTTGTGAGTTTAGAGTATTTTTCTGTCTTTCAGGGCAGCACACTGTAAGGCAAAGGTGTAATCAGGTCTACCTAAAAGGGCCCATAACTTGGACACACACAACACCCAGCAGTAACAATTAACGATTGAAATTTATCATTGAAGGAGAAGGTGTCTATATTGATTATAATGGTCTTGTGGTGTCTGAAAGGTAAAATATATAAACAAATCAGTACGTCAATGAATATTTCCTGCTCTCTCCCTGAGGAGAAGGCATAGCCAATGTGTGCATCCCTGTCTGAAAGCAAGGAAGGGATGTACTGTCCAGTTATTGGTAGTATTTTACAGGGCTGTACTGCAGTGCTTCATGTTCCTATCTGACTATGGAGACTTCCACAGGACATTCCTCCAGAGTGAGGGACACATGAACTCTGAAAAGCATAGCAACACTTTTTGATACGGGTATGCAGTAGCAAGCTGATTCAGATGCTTACACAGCATTACATCAACCTGTCCAAGGAGTGAACATGGCTTATGCTACAGCTATGTATGTGGAATGCTTTCTACATTTGAATTAAGGCTAAAGAGAACTCTAGATCGAAATTTTTCACTTCCAGGTTTAATGTTCTAGTCTGAAAAGAAAAGTAGGATTTGGTTGCTGTGGCTGTTGAGTTTTGGGAAAATCACAGTCCTTTATCTGTGGGACAGGTGTATGCTGTGCACACTGACCAGAAAGAATGCCTCAAGGGCTGTGAGCTCTGGATTGTCCGATCTATAGATCTGAAATGGTCATAGGCAGGAGAGAATACAGATCTTGGAAAGTACCACAGCAGTAATTCAAGCATCTATGAGAATATACTCATGACATGCTTGGCTCCAACAGTATAGGTAAGAGATTAGAAGAACTGCACTTTTGACCTCCAGTGCTTACCTACTAAGTATAATGATGGTGTTTTCTTCTCCTCGAGAAGTGAAGAGCTAGCAGAGGGCTCCACAACACCTCGCACCTGGAAGACGAGAACTGGGAAGTCCGAGTTGAATCCTCTTACTGAAGCATGCCAGAACCTTTGGGACACCACTGAGGGCCAGAAATTAAATGTTTGGAACAAGAAGCCTGGGGACTGCAGCCCAACACTGCTGCACCTTGAAGTGGGGCTCACCACAGTAAGCACTGGCGCATCAAAGACTCCTTGTCTCTTAAATTCTGCTCTATAATTAAGCTTACATTCCTCTGACCTACCTCTGTCAAAAGGCTTGGGATGCCAGATACACTGTACTTCACATTTTCTAGAAAAGTTTTTGGTGGAAGTCCTGCAGGTGCTGAAATTAGCATTCAGTGCTTTTCCACTGATAGGTGTAATTGTTAATTCCCCTGAAAAGAAATCTCTGAGACATCTAGAAAATGAACCTGGAGGGGTTCTCAAGAGACTTGTTACCCCTCTTTTGCTGGCTCATGGCACCAGAGTCCTAGCTCCCTGCTACACATCCTGATTTTAACTCAGGGCCCTGCCCACAATGCCATCTGCTGCCTGCAACTGGCCAATAAAGCTCTTCACTGAACAGCTTAGCAAGCCATCTTTTTCAGGCTTTGCACACTGGTTATGTTTTGCAGAACTTTTGTTCATCTTTCTGCTCTCCTTTGAATTCTTTCCAGTTCCAGGTGGTCTTCACCTCTCCTGAAGCATGATGCCCAAAGCTGGGTGCAATCCTGTGACTTTGCAAGTGATGTATAGATTGAAAGCCTGAACTCAGGTAAGTCACATATTAAATTCCCATTTGTACTGTGAATTCAATGTCACCCTTGCACTAATGCATCACCTCTTGTGTTTTTAACACTGAACAATGAGACTGCATCCAAATATCCCAGGGCTTGAGACGTGGATTCTAATCCAAGTTTTTGAACCCGGAGCTGTTCAAACTCTCCAGCCTCATATGACCAGACTTTTGGACGTTTGTGTTTGTTTTTTTTTTTTTTTTTTCTTTCTTTCTTTCTTTTGGCAGCTAGCACCCTTGGAAATTAGGCAGATTTAAACGCCATGTCTTTGAAGACGGTAGCCTGATTCACCCAAGTTCATATGGGGCCATCTGGTGGTGGAGTGTGGGCTAGGCAAGAGAGGATGACCCGAAGAGAGGTACTCGATGGCTGGGATGGCTGGTGTGTTTCAGTCCTTTTTTTGACCTGAAGTCTTGTATCACAAGACTCTCATGCCTGTTCCTCCTCTCCCTCTGCTTCTCTCCCCCCACCCCTCCGCCTCTGATTATCTCCTTCTTTCCCTGGAACAAGAGCTCAGTTTCAACTTGGCCACTAGTGGCTTTCTTGTCCCAAGTAGTTTGTTCATCAGTTTGCCACAGGCCTCCCTCCCTAACTCGTGAAGATGTGAGGACTGTCCAGCTTCTGACACTGGAAACTGCCTTGTGCTGCTCCAGCAAGGACTTCTCATTTCTGTGTTGCACTAAGCTTCTGCCATGGTGAAAGCCTACTATCATCTCAGCCCAGCATTCCCATTTCTGAAGGTGCTTATACCCTCATGAGGCAATTTCTCAAACTCTTTGGCAAGTACTTTGATAACATTATAAGAGAAATAAGATTCATTATTCTTCCAACTGATATACACAAAAAACCCACAAAAACATTAGGTTCTAGTTAGTAAACATCATAACTAATTAATAATCACCCTTGCCACCTTTAAAAAAAACCAAAACCAAACAAAACCTCCAAGCTAAAACCAAAGAGTGTTTCTCCAGGTTGATAACAACCCCACTAGGGAAGCAAAGGCCTTCTCCTTGGAATCTCAAAGAGGATGTGGTTTTCTTTGCTTCCTGTCTGGTTATCATGCAGCCTTGCAAAATTGTACTTACCTATGCCAATAATGTACTGGATGCATGAGTACAATACCCTTGACATTTTTTCTTTGCTTTGCTGTATTTTTTCCATGATGTTAAAGACCATGTTAATAGTTTTTTTTATGCCAGTAAAAGCATGGAGCATTTTTCCCCTAGTACTTTTGCAGGGCTATTTTGTTTATCACTGTTTATCAGGACAAATTGTGCAACTAGTCCCATTGAAAAGATGAAACAGTGGAAAGCACCGTGAGTTCAGGAGGTTGGAGGAATGCTTGATTGCTGAGCCACCTATTCTGTCAGAGGAATCAGAAGAACTTGCTGAAAGATTGACCACCCCTGGCTGATATTATAGTACTGCAGTTCCTTCCGAGGAAGAATGGATGGTTTAACCTTGTCTTGCTTTCAGTGTCTTTTTCCAGCAATCTGCTGTCTTGGGAAGAGAAACAGAGATGGAAAGCCAATCTGATGATCTTCAATCCCAGTTTAGTTACTGAAGAGAACTCTCTGTGCTCTTAGCAATGGCAGAAACTCCAAAGACAAGTGCCAGATATTAGCTCAGCACATGGATACAGCATCGTTAACATTTGCAGCAGGGTCCTGGGAAGTTCGTTCATGTACAGAATTGAAGAAACACATCATAACAATGATGTAGGAAATCTCAGAATTTATCCACCAGGCTGAAGGAGAAGACAGAGCAATTTATAATGTGTTTTGAAAAAAAATAACAAATGAAAAAGACAGATCCGTGGCCCCAGGGAAAGCAGACCTTCTCACAGTCCCCATTATTGATTTACTTCAGCAGAAACTGAGAGTTAATATTTTTTTAATGCAAAAATCAGAGGTTATTTTCCATTCAGCCTACTACCTGATTTACTTCCAAAATAATATGAAAAAAATTTAATTAAGACTTCATACTTATTACCACAGAAAAAGCTTGGAAGAACCAGACCTTAAGCATACCTTTTACATGTTATTTTTATCTACTTTTTATGCTGATTTACTCTTGCAACATTTAGTGCAATAGGCTGTTCATTGTGATCGGTTACACAGCATCAATGGTTATGTCATGCTTGCATTAGCAGCATCATTACGGTTACAGTCTTATCATTACTCGACTGTTTAAGAATCTTATCAGACACTTTTCAGCAGCATTACTAGTAGCTGTAGTTTTGGGGCCTTCTAGATGACTTTTTTCCCTGACGTGTTTATGATCGACTGGAGGAAGTCATTATGCAATATGTTTCTCTAAGATCACTTAAATATATGCCAGATACAGGTAGTGAAAAACCCTTTGAAGACAGTGACAATAAGCATGTACTTATTAGTGCTAAATTTGTTCCAATGAGTTCAAGTAAAGAAAGCATGTGTAAGTACTTCTCACAGGCAAGTAAATAAAACGCATGCAAATATTTAGTTTTATGAAGCAACAACAACAAAAAACCCAGAGAAAACATTTCCTGAATATTTTTGCAAATTACTTTTATTCTGTCTTGAGTTTCTATTTTTATCCTGTATTTCAATTGATTCCAGAGGACAAATAATCAAGTCTTGTGAATAAAAATCCCTGTCAAGTTTGTCATCTTACTGTGGTCTAGTCTACAAATCTGGGCAAATGTTTGTGCCAGCAGGCATGCTGGGAATGTGAGGAAAAAATGAACAGTTATAGATAGATTTGCACTCATTTGCAATTAGGTCATGCCAAGGAGCACCTATATATCCTAAAAAACCTCTAAAAAACATTCTAGGAATGAATAATTTTGCACAAGCGCAAACTAGACCCTTACATTAAAACAAATCTGATTGTTCGTTGCTTAGTAATTACTCTTGCTTACCTTTTCCTTAAAATACATCACCAAAATCACCGGAGTGTGTCAATAAACTTTGAGGGCATATTTGATTTTTAGTGCAGCACTGTCAAATGAACTGGCAAAGCAAACTGTGCGCACAAAGAAATCTTTATCGTACTAAACCTTCCCCCTCCCCCCGCCCCGCTATTCAATTTCTCAGTAAGAAGTTTTAAGAGTTTTGCAGAAATTTTCCCCTTGAAAAGGGAAATAAAAGCCTGTGACTGTTGGGATATAAACTTTTGACCACATTTCTGTAGTAACATCCTTCATTAAAAAAGACTGTTTCAATTCAGCTACCATGCCAAATTGTTATAATAAATACTACTAGTGATATTTTCTGTGGAAAATATTAGATTCTGTTTTAATTTTTGTTAAAAACTAAACTAGTTATTTCAGACTTTCATTTTTCTCCACAATCTGGAAGGGTTTTTATAATTTATACTTTTAAATGTCTTAACAGTGTCAGCCTCTTGCTGAGATGTATTTTAATCCCTTCTGATAGGGAAGAACCATGATTTGTTCTTTAAGTGCACCCCTGGCTTGCAGGGTGGACAGGTGAAATGAAACTTCTGGAAACAGTCTGCCTGTATACACGATGAGACATATCCTGCTCTTCTTTACACCATTATGAAACAGCAGTAAAAGCCATGGAAATTAATATGAGCGTTACTGTAAGCCCAGGCAAATATGTCCTGATGTTCTGAGGGGTTTATAAATGGCTGGCCAAAATTAACAACTGTGCTTACTTAAAGCGTAAAGCTAAAAAGTAGTTTCACTGGAGTAATTATCTTTAAATCAAATCTTCATACTGAAGTTCTCACAGTGAGTTCACAGGGAACTGTGAGGAACGTGGTTGTTAGGGTGAAGCGTTACCTGTAATCATCTCAAACACATGACAGCAAAACTTCCTCTTGTTTTGTTATGACACTTCTGTGTGGATTTTCTGCTGAAAAGACAGTTGGGGAAGCTGAATCGTTTATTTAAGCTGAGAAGAGGCAAAACACAAGCAAATCCTGTAAGAGTATCTCAGATGCTTTGCTCCCAAGCTGCAGGCACTTTGGGGAGGGAACACAAAACTCCCATGTCAAACCACCAACCTGCAGCCAGCGATGCTGCTACCATGCATTCACCTGGCTGCTCCTTTCAGCACATGCTTCCCATCATGGAACAGCACACCCGGGGCCCCTTCTCCTCTTCCATTTTATTCTATTGCCCAGAGGCCAGCAGTAAGAGGGTGAGGGAGAAAGGTAGCGGTGACAGGCTGAGAGGGAAGTGGGAAGGAAAGGCCTTACCCTTCCCCTTTCATAAGGAAGAACCACAACTGTCTGCAGCATGAGATGGGGCAGATGCGGGAGAAAAGTGATTTTTCTTCCCGAGTGTTTTCCAATCACTTGTGACCTCCCTTCTCTCCACTTCCAGTGTAGCTCTTACTTCCCGTATGTATTGGGCTGGGCTGAGATGGAGTTAATCTTCCCCACAGCAGCCCTCATAGTGCTGTGCTTTGCATTGGTAGCTAGAAAGGTGTTGATAACACACCAGCGTTTTGGCTACTGCTGGGCAGTGCTCACACAATATCAAGGCTGTCTCTCCAACATTTCCTCCCCCCCCCAGTAGGCTGGGGGTGGGCAAGATCCTGGGAGGGGACATAGCTGGGCAGCTGACCCAAACTGACCAAAGGGATATTCCATACCATATGATGTCAGCTCAGCAATAAAAGCTAAGGAAAAGGAGGAGGAAAAGGGGCATTCGTTATTTACGACGCTCGCCTTGCAGAGCAACCGCTATGCATACCAAAACCCTGCTTCCCGGGAAGTGGCTGCACATTGCCTGCTGATGGGAAGTAGAGAACAAAATCTTTGTTTTCCTTTTGCTTCCATGCGCAGCCTTTGCTTTTGCTTTTATTAAACTGCCTTTATCTTGACCCACGAGTCTTTTTTTGCACCTTGTTTTCTCCATGCCTGTCCTGGTGAGGAGGGGAGTGATAAAGTGGCTTGGTGGCACCTGGTGTCCAGCCAAGGTCAACCCACCACACCATAGTACTTCCCTACCCTTCCCTAAAGAGTAACCCCATGCTCTGTATACCAGCAGACCACGGTGAGTCATTCTGGTAGCAGGGGTGCTGTGTACACTCCTTCTTCCCCCTGGCCTTACCCTTGGTCTTTTCTCACTGTCATGGCCGTCACCTTATGATCTCAAACACCTGCAGCCCCTATCCCAGGGGGCAGTGGCATCCGGCTGTGCTTGAGGTATGTTGGCTCCGTCACTGCTCCCCCTCTTGCGTCTGAGTGTGTGAGGTAGCTGAATAGCTCGAGGTACTTTTTTCTTCAGGAATTTGACTTGGGAAATGTAATTTTAATTCCAGCCACGAGGGGGCTTTCATAGTTTGTTGTCTCTTTCCTGCAGGTTCCTCTGATCCGTACACTGAGATCTAGACAACCATGCTCACTTCCACCAAAATACTACATCACCCTCCTAGCTGAGGATCTGCTCAAATCCCAGTATCCCCTGCTAAGTCATCTCTCATATCCTTGGAATCTGCATCCAACTTTATTCCACTGTTTAAACCCAACAGCATCTTTCCTGTGTTTACCCAGCAGCTTTGGATTCCCTTCCAGGTCATCAGCTTTCTACAGACTCTGGGCTGCTCAGGGGTCATACTACAGGGTACTAGCAGCTGAGCTGACAGCAGGGCTGGGGAACAGAAAAAGTGATTTCTGCATGTGCCGATCCACAGATTCTGGGCCAGAGATCCAGGGCAGGGTCAGCTGAAGCACCGATTGTGTCACTTCGCATTTTAACAATCCAGCCACACTACGATTCTAAAAATTGCTGCCTGAGTTACAGCTATGCCACTTCTTAGGTAAAAGCAGATTCCAAAATCCTTTTTCATATGGCATTCATTGAGCAGATGTCCTGAGTTTATATCAAAAGTCTCCAAGCCTTGCATAGAGGAATTTGGCAAATAGCCTACAGAAATTAATCTGACAAATAAAGAGCTCCTGTTTATTGCCGCAATTGCTTTCACGTCACATAACCTGGGTTTGGAGTCTCATTCTCCTCTTGCATGCAGTAGCTATGCACTTGGATAATTTGATCTGGGTGTGTTTGCATGACAAAAAGAGGATGTACCATGCGCTAACCCGCTCACTTAATCTAGCGAGCAGCAAAGGCAGAAACTAAAACACCCAGCTGGGGTGCCCGGCCCGCTTGACGTCGGTGACTAGCTGATGAGGGTGTCTGCCCTCACAGCTGCTGCCACTCTGCCAGCTACACCAGGCTTCTCAGCTGGGCCAGCCCAGAACCCCCTCCGCTCCCGCCTTCTCTGTGCAGAGAAGCACCATCCCCTGGCAGGGTTGCTCCAGACTGACCCCACTCCTCGCTTTTCCTTTTTTACTTTCCCGGTGGAGCTGTGATCTTCATTTCAGCCACTGGGAGGAACCTTAGTCTTAGTCAGGAAAGGCCTGTGGGTGACGTTGGATCTTCCCTTAGGCCCGACCAGCTCTCAGGCCCAGGTACATTTCTTCACGTCCTGAACAAGGGCCTTCCTACATGAAAACCTACCCATCTTTTTTTCTCCCCCAATTACATCCTGAATGAGATATTGTAACTACTTATAAACGTTATCTTGCTTTATCTGTTGCCTCCAAGAGACACATGCGAATCACAACTCTCGATTGCTTCTCAGGTCTTCTTAGGTCAGGCTCCAGCTGGAATTGAAGGACATGGTGTTTCTCGGCTGTCTCGCTCTAAGCCCTCTGAGAAGTCTCATGTGGGCAGTGAAGTATTTTGTAGGTGCTAAGCAGGTCATGTCAAACCCAAGGCTCCCCTCTAGCTCATGCTTAAACTGTTGTCTACGTGAAATCTTTCAAATCTGTTAGAAGTGTCCGTAGTGTCTTTGCCTTTCTATTGTCAAGGCTTAGACGCCCTATGGGAATGCAAACCGAAAGGAAGTAAAAATAAGCAATCTGTTAATGAGCACACCGTTTAGAAAGGGATTTCATGGGAATGAAAGAGTCTTTTTTTTTTTTTTTTTTGCCAATATAAATGAAGGCAGAAATTTCTTTTTGTAGTAGGAGTATGTGAAATGTGAAACCCTGGTGGTGAGCAGCAATACCGATATGAATCAGAATGACTGCAGTAAACAGAACTCTACCCCTGGAGGTGGGAAGGCGATCTGGTGGCTGCAGTAGCAGAGAGCAAACCTGAAGCACCTGTTTCTGCCCCTGACTCACTGTATGTCTGCAGTCAACTCATTTACTGTCTGTGCACCAGTTTACCCATCCGTAAACTGGGGACACCTGTATCTGTATCTGACCAGCTCTAGCTCTTGCCAGGTGTCATTAATGGATGCTGACAGCCTTTGCTGTCAGGAGGGCAGGATTTCACACGTGGTAGGTACAAGTCATTACCCAGGATGCCAGCACCGCTCCTTTTCTTAAAACAGTTGTACCCTTGCAACCGAATGTGGCGACACCCGACTGACTGAAGAATGTCTTTATTCTCCTGGTAGTGTTGAAAGACTTTGAGCTACATCATGCGCAAATGTCAGAGATCAGTAGCTCTCTAAAGCTGACACGCTATAAAAGCAGTCAGTTAAACCTACCTAATCTTATCCAACCGATAACCGATATCTACCACCGATCGATATTATTAAAAAGACATTTTTCTATTTTTATACATGTATTAATTTATTTAAATTAAATGCATTGCATATATTTTGTTTCTATCTTCATTAGTTGAAATTAAAACCTTTAAGATTGTATTTTATAACTGAACTATTAACTAACCTCAGCCCTCTGTGGAGTGAGTTGGTGGTCTCAGAACCGTTGCTAAGGTCAAGGTTTCCTAAATAAGGAAACCTTTTAAATAAGGTTTCCTAATCGCAGACCACACATAATCCTGTAATTGCAGAATCAGCAGACAGAGCAACGGCTAAAAGTGGCTGGAAACTGAACTGTCCTTCCGCGGGCAGCAGGGCTCCCTGAAGGGTTCCTGTTTGGCCTGCGAAAGCTCGCACTTAACCCCTCCCCTGTGAATAAACTCTTTTTCTGTCTTGCTTGTCTACAGACGGAAGCTGTCACAGCAACTTAAATTAGTTCAGGGGGTCCGGCCTGTGCGTGTGGAATCTTGGATACCCGTTTAAAACCGGCCTCTGCGTTTTCTGCTGTTATCTATAAATTTATCACCGTGAGTCTTCTTATAAAGCCATCAATTATAAAATCATGCTTTTGATTAAACCGTTCTGACTTCAGGTATGCAGTAGGCCCAGTCAGTCTTCACGCTGTCAGACTGCCTTTCAGCGCTATAAAGTCTGAAACTAGTTGCACAGTTAATAACAAAAGCGGTGACTTCGTATTTTCCTCCAGAAAGAACTCAAACCATGAAGAAATACCCTCCTACAGGCGGCTTGGTTTTCTCTCCGTTGGCGAAAAGCTGCACTGCCAACCATTTTCTTCTGCGCTTTACCGCTAGTGGTTTTTACATAATTTGGCGGTAGCCGTCACCCCTGCCTCACCCACCACATTCGACTTGGCAGCTCCTCGGGAGAACTCCCACAACTGCTTCCACACAAAGAACTAAATCCACCCCAAGACTTGGCCATGTAAGCTGGAGATTCAGATTGTCCAAATTCCTGGCTAGGCACCACCTAATTCTAGAAAAGCATCTGAAGACGCCTGAATTTTTATTTATGAAGTTCCCCAGCTGCCTTCCTGTCTGCTCCCGGGCATTTGCAAGCTGTGGGCTTTGTGAGCGGCACGGCAGTTGCCTCCGGAGAAGGCATGTCGTGTGGTGCCTTGCTGAAGCAGACTTTCCCAAAGACTACCTGCAAGATCGGGCTGTTAAAACAGTCAACTGCAACCGAATAATCCGCACGATTCATGACAGATTAACAAATTATTTATAGCCTCGCAGGACCCGGGAGTCCCAGCCCAGGGCTGTGCTGCATTATGTGTTGAGGGAGCACAGCCCCTTTTGCAAGGAGCTCGCAGCCCAAGCACCAGGCAAGAGACAACAGATGGCGAGAGACAGATGGGAGAGTACAAGGAAACAATGAGATAAATGAGCAAAAACTAAGTTGAAGACTTCAGCATTTGGTTCCAAAATTATTAATTTTACTAATCATCGCAGCTGATGTAACCCTACGGTAGGACGCCTTTCCTGTTCCAAAGGTCTTAACAGCTACAATTACAACGCATGCCGCAGCCCAGCGTGGGTTACGTTTCAGGTGGAGAGTGGGAGTTCAGGGGGCGTTATGTGCTGAAATTCATTCAGCGAGGGGGGCTGGGGTATCTCAGCAACCCCGGGGCTTAAGGCAACCTGATTAAGCACAGCTCAGCCGGTAAAGCGCTGACTGGCGGAAAATTCAGGCTTTACGCGAGGCCGGCTCTGCCCCGCAGCCTCTGTCACGCG